>NW_026652299.1:35777371-35848248 GCF_009828535.3 Hylobates moloch
GCCGGGCGCGGTGGCTCACGCTTGTAATCCCAGCACTTTGGGAGGCTGAGGCGGGCGGATCACGAGGTTAGGAGATCGAGACCACAGTGAAACCCCGTCTCTACTAAAAATACAAAAAAAATTAGCCGGGCGTGGTGGCGGGCGCCTGTAGTCCCAGCTACTTGGAGAGGCTGAGGCAGGAGAATGGCGTGAACCCGGGAGGCAGAGCTTGCAGTGAGCTGAGATCGGGCCACTGCACTCCAGCCTGGGTGACAGAGCAAGACTCCGTCTCAAAAAAAAAAAAAAAAAAAAAAAAAAACAATATTATTGATAATAGCCTCGAACAGGAAAGCATTCATGCATCTATCATCAGGAGAACAGCTAAACAAGCTCAGGGATATGCTGGGGCCACTAGTGTAAGCCAAAGGACAAATTTCCAGGAATTCTGTAAGCCATTTGTGAAACGCAGCCAATATTAAAAATTATACTGCGTAAATTTAATATTAAAAACAAAGGGAATGTATGATCAAAATGCATTCCTGCCAGGTGCGGTGGCTGACGCCTGTAATCCTAGTACTTTGGGAGGCCGAGGTGGGCAGATCACGAGGTCAGGAGTTCGAGACTAGCCTGGCCAACGTGGTGAAACCCCATCTCTACTAAAAATACAAAAAATTAGGCATGGTGGCAGGTGCCTGTAATCCCAGCTACTCAGGAGGCTGAGGCAGGAGAATCCCTTGAAGCCAGGAGGTGGAGCTTGCAGTGAGACGACATCGCGCCATTGCACTCCAGCCTGGGCAACAGGGCGAGACTCCATCTCAAGAAACAAACAAAACAACAACAAAAACAAAATGCAGGCCGGGCACGGTGGCTCACACCTGTAATCCCAGCACTTTGGGAAGCCGAGGCGGGCAGATCACGAGGTCAGGAGATTGAGACCATCCTGGCTAACACGGTGAAACCCCGTCTCTACTAAAAATACAAAAAAATTAGCCAGGTGTGGTGGCGGGCGCCTGTAATCCCAGCTACTCGGGAGGCTGAGGCAAGAGAATGGAGTGAACCCAGGAGGCGGAGCTTGCAGTGAGCCGAGATCACGCCACTGCACTCCAGCCTGGGCGACAGAGCCAGACTTGTCTCAAACAAACAACAACAAAAAAACCCAAAATGCATTCCCTCCTAATGACTTTATTATGTGCCCTTGAAGCTCCTTGTACCTGCCTGTGGACATGCTATATAGCACCATGCTGCTGGCCTTCCTGGCTCTCTCCCTTCAGTTAGTTTGAGACCAATCTGGGCAATATGTGGAGACCCCCCCACCATCTCTACAAAAAGTAAAATTAGTTGAGGGCTGGGTGTGGTGGCTTATGCCTGTAATCCCAGCACCTTGGGAAGCCAAGGCAGGAGGGTCACTTGAGTCCAGGAGTTGAAGACCAGCCTGAGCAATATAATGAGACCCTGTCTCTATCTAAAAAAATTAAAATTAAATTTAAAAACAATTAGTTGCCGGGCGCGATGGCTCACGCCTGTAATCCCAGCACTTTTGGGAGGCCGAGGTGGGAGGATCACCTGAGGTCAAGAGTTCTAGACCAGCCTCAACATGGAGAAACCCCGTCTCTACTAAAAATACAAAATTAGCTGGGTGTGGTGGTGCATGCCTGTAATCCCAGCTATTTGGGAGGCTGAGGTAGGAGAATTGCTTGAACCTGGGAGGCGGAGGTTGCGGTGAGCCGAGATCGCGCCATTGCACTCCAGCCTGGGCAACAAGAGAGAAACTCCATCTCCAAAAAAATAAAAAATAAAAAAATAAAAAATAAAAATAAAAATAAAAACAATTAGTTGGGTGTGGTGCCACACGCTGTAGTCCCAGCTACTCTAGAGACTGAGGTAAGAGGATCACTTGAGCCCTAGAGTTCAAGGCTGCAGTGAGCTGTGGTCATGCCACCGCACCCTAGCTCGTGCAACAGAGTGAGACCCTGTCTCAAGAAATAAAAAACAGAAAGGCCAGGCGCAGTGGCTCACGCCTGTAATTCCAACACATTGGGAGGCTGAGGCAGGCAGATCACAAGGTCAGTAGTTCAAGACCAGCCTGGCCAATATGGTGAAACCCCACCTCTACTAAAAAATACAAAAATTAGCCAGGTGTGGTGGCGTGTGCCTGTAGTCTCAGCTACTCGGGAGGCTGAGGCAGGAGAATTGCTGGAACCTGGGAGGCAGAGGTTTCAGTGAGCCGAGATCACTCCACTGCACTCCAGCCTGGGTGACAGAGCGAGACTCCATCTCAAAAACAAACAAACAGGCCGGGCGTGGTGGCTCAGGCTTGTAATCCCAGCACTTTGGGAGGCCGAGGTGGGCGGATCACGAGGTCAGGAGATCGAGACCACGGTGAAACCCCGTCTCTACTAAAAATACAAAAAAAATTAGCCGGGCGCGGTGGGGGGCGCCTGTAGTCCCAGCTACTCGGAGAGGCTGAGGCAGGAGAATGGCGTGAACCCGGGAGGCGGAGCTTGCAGTGAGCCGAGATTGCGCCACTGCACTCCAGCCTGGGCGACAGAGCAAGACTCCGTCTCAAAAACAAACAAACAAACAAATAAACAAAAAACAAAGTATTTGGAGTTGAGGGCTTCGGATTCAAAATGCGAGGCCAAGAATTCATTTTGTTCCTCCATAGATGCCTGTGAAATAGGTGACAGATGTTCAACAGTAAACAAGCAACACTCCAAACTGAAGTAGCAGTAGAGGCTCAGGTGGGCTGGAGGGGAAAGGGCACTCACTTTCCTGTGGATGGTTGAAATAGGCAGAAAAGGCTGCAACCCAAAGCAGGGAGTGAAGGCGGAGAGAAACAGACCTGTAAACAGGGACATTAACTGCAAGGCTGCCTGTACCACAGCTGTGCCCCTTTTTATTTCCCCATTCTTGTGTGCATGGGCAGCTTCCTGTTTATAGTGGGCTAAACCCCAACTACTATCCTCAAAAGAAATGGATTCCAGTCTTTGGTCGGGCGTGGTGGCTCACACCTGTAATTCCAGCACTTTGGGAGGCCAGGGTGGGCGGATCACCTGAGGTTGGGAGTTCGAGACCAGCCTGACCAACCTGGAGAAACCCCGTCTCTACTAAAAATACAAAATTGGTCGGGTGTCGTGGTGGGTGCCTGTCGTATCAGCTACTCGGGAGGCCGAGGCAGGAGAATTGCTTGAACCTGGGAGGCGGAGGTTGCGGTGAGCCAAGATCGAGCCATTGCACTCCAGCCTAGGCAAAAAGAGTGAAACTCTGTCTCAAAAAAATAAAAAAAAGAAAGAAAGAAATGGATTCCACTGTCTGAAGAAAGTCATGGCTTCTTAGTAGATGTTGAGGGCAAAATGAAGTAAAATTTAGGCATGCAAAAACTCATTGTTTCCCACCCCAAAAGGCAGTTCCAAAATTTCTATATAGGAGAAGCAAAGGTGCAGCCAGCATGCTGGAACGGCTTCCTGCGCTGCACTCTGCATTGCTTGCCCCTGCTCTTCTCCCTAGTGCTGCGTGTCTGTTTGGGATGGACCTGGGTGTTGGTAAACATTGTGGGGCAGCTGAAATCCTACTGTTCCACCCTAAGTGCCACCTTGGCTACTTTTATACATATAAAAAATTTTGGCCAGGTGCTGTGGCTCACGCCTGTAATCCCAGTACTTTGGGAGGCCGAGGTGGGCGGATCACGAGGTCAGGAGATCGAGACCATCCTGGCTAACACGGTGAAACCCCGTCTCTACTAAAAATACAAAAAATTAGCCAGGTGTGGTGGCAGGTGCCTGTAGTCCCAGCTACTTGGGAGGCTGAGGCAGGAGAATGGCGTGAACCTGGGAGGCAGAGCTTGCAGTGAGCCGAGATCGTGCCACTGCACTCCAGCCTGGGCAACAGAGCAAGACTCCATCTCAAAAAAAAAAGAAAGAAAGAAAAAGTAAAGGAAGAGTGCCTGTTATCTCCTATTCCTTGGAAGCTCCACATTCCCAATTATGTGGGGTATAGCGGGGAGACATGATATTTTACTTCATGTTCTATTTGGAGTTTTCCTTTTTTTACTTATGTTTTTGTATATTTTGTTTCACTATGTTGTCCAGGTTGGTCTGGAACTTCTGGCCTTAAGCGATCCTCCTGCCTCGGCCTTCCAAATGTTGGGATTTCAGGTGTGAGCTATTGTGTCTGGCCTGGAATTTCTTTTTTTTTTTTTTTTTTTTTTTTTTTGAGACGGAGTCTTTCTCTGTCCCCAAGGCTGGAGTGCAGTGGCGCGATCTCGGCTCACCGCAACCTCCACCTCCTGGGTTCACGCCATTCTCCTGCCTCAGCCTCCCGAGTAGCTAGGACTACAGGCGCCCGCCAACACGCCCGGCTAATTTTTTGTATTTTTAGTAGAGATGGGGTTTCACCGTGTTAGCCAGGATGGTCTCGATCTCCTGACCTCGTGATCCGCCCGCCTCGGCCTCCCAAAGTGCTGGGATTACAGGCTTGAGCCACCGCGCCCGGCCGGAATTTCTTTTTTAACCACCAGAACTTCTCACTTTATTTTCTTCAATAAAGAAATGCATACTAGTAATTGGGCAAAAAAATGGAGTGGGGCTTAGCAGCAGGTAATTTGGTTTGAGCCAGTTGAGGGCCACAGAGACAGGTGACTGGTGACTGATGGGTATAGAGTCCCAATGCAACTCTTTGAACTCTTGGACTTCCCCCTCTCAGTTTCAGACAAGAGGCTGCACATTCAGGGCAGGCAGATAGGGGGCTGGAAAGCAGGCGTCCTTACCTACACCCAGCCTTCTTTCCCCTGGCCTCTTCTCAATAAGCATGAACAGGAAGCCAGTTTTTCTTTTTTTGTTGTTTTTTTTTCTGAGTTGGAGTTTCACTCAGTTGCCCAGGCTGGAGTGCAGTGGCACGATCTCAGCTCACTGCAACCTCCGCCTCCTGGGTTCAAGCAATTTTCCTGCCTCAGCCTCCCAAGTAGCTGGGATTACAGGTGCCTGCCACCACGCCTGGCTAATTTTTTTGTATTTTTAGTAGAGATGGGGTTTCACCATGTTGGCCAGGCTGGTCTCGAACTCTGGACCTCGAGTGATCCGCCTGCCTCGGCCTCCCAAAGTGCTAGGATTACAGGCGTGAGCCACCATGCCCAGCCCAGAAAGCCAGTTTTACTGAATCAGAAAACTTGTTAGGGGACACTCCCTCCTCCAGGTCCTGGAACACTTACTTAAACTGAACTTTATTAAAAGATTACTTTTTTTTTTGGCTGGACGCAGTGGCTTATGCCTGTAATCCCAGCATTTTGGGAGGCCGAGGCAGGCAGATCACGAGGTCAGGAGTTTGAGACCAGCCTGGCCAACATGGTGAAACCCTGTCTCTACTAAAAATACAAAATAAATAGCTGGGCGTGGTGGCGCACACCTGTATTCCCAGCTACTCAGGAGGCTGAGGCAGAATAATTGCTTGAACCCAGGAGGCGGAGGTTGCAGTGAGCCTAGATTGTGCCACTGTACACAATGATGAGTACAGATGGAGTGAGACTCCATCTCAAAAAAAAATTATTATTATTATTTTGAGGCAGGGTCTCATTCTTTTGCTCAACCTGGAGTGCAGTGACACAATCATGGCTCACTGCACCCTTGACCTCCCGGATTCTAGTGAAGCTTCCCTCTCAGCTTCTCAAGTAGCTGGGACTACAGATGCATGCCACTATGCCAGGCTAATTTTTTTATTTTTATTTTTTTGTAGAGAAAGTATCCCACTGTATTGCCCGGGCTGGTCTTGAACTCCTGGGCTCAAGTGATTCTCCTGTCTTGGCCTCCCAAAGTGCCGGGATTATAGGTGTGAGCCATCACACCCAGCCTCAAATATTACTTTTTCCTGTTGTTGAAGTGATACATATTCATGAACGAAAACTTGGAAAATGCAGAAAAGTAGAAAAAAGAAATGTCACCCACAGTCCCATCACTCAGAGAGAATATGTTAGTGTATTTTTGGATACTCCAAACTCAGACCCTGAAAGATCCCTAAGACTGACCTTGAAGGTGGTCAGGGCTAGTATAGCCTTAATGAGGGCTGGTCAAGAAGCTTGTTGATGTCAGGCAGTTTACTCAAGCTCATCCAGGAGCAGCGGAACCAGGAAGAACCCCATGTGACACAAATCTCTGAACTCTTGTGTTGACTAAGCCATAATATCTTGCAAAAGATGGGATTGCAGGCATCATAGGACTCCCTACCCTGCGTTTTTTTTTATTTTCCCCAGACAGGAGCTGGGTTAAGACAGGGGCCCTGATTGGCAGAGTTTGGGGTTTTGAAGACCAATAATAATAGGGCTCTTCCAAAGTTTTTTTTTTTAAGTTTTTTTCCCTTTTAAATTTAGATATAATTTATACACAGAAAAATGTACAAATCTTTTTTTTTTTTTTTTTTTTTTTTTAGATGGAGTCTCTCTGTGGCCCAGGCTGGAGTGCAGTGGTGTGATCTCGGCTCACTGCAACGTCTGCCTCCTGGGTTCACACCATTCTCCTGTCTCAGCCTCCCAAGTAGCTGGGACTACAGGCGCCCGCCACCACACCTGGCTAATTTTTGTATTGTCAGTCTCTGAGTAGCTGGGATTACAAGCGCGCGACCACGCCCGACTAATTTTTTTTTGTATTTTTAGTAGAGACGGTGTTTCACCACGTTGGTCAGGCTGGTCTCAAACTCCTGACCTCGTGATCTGCCCGCCTTGGCCTCCCAAAGTGCTGGGATTACAGGGGTGAGCCACCGTGCCCGGCCAAAAATGTACAAATCTTAAGTATAGTGTTCAGCTTGATAAAGTTTTACTTACATGCACGTACCCACCACTCAGATCAAAGTATAGAACATTTTCAGCACCCTAGGAGTGGGGTTGCCAGGAGGCTCTCTCAAGTCTCTTTCCAGGCAGTACGCCTGCACCACCCCCCAACCCCTGCTAGGCTGGAATGCAGTGGCTTGATTACAGGTCAAACTTCTGGGCTCAAGCAATCCTCCTGCCTCTGGCTCGCAAAGCTCTGGGATTACTGGCATGAACCATCTCACCTGGCTAACATTTATTTTCCCTCTATTGTCTTCAGAAAACCCTCAACTTTTCATTTGGAATAATTTTAGACTACAAAAAAGTTATAAAGCTAGTATACCCTTCACACAATTTCTCCTAATGTTAACATCTTACATAACCATTATACATTTCTCATAACTAAAAATTATTACCTAAACTTAAACTTTTATTTGAAGTTTATATCCCATCTACATCACCATGTTGCATATGACAGTGTCTCAGTTTTTTTCTTGCTTTTGATTACCTTGATAGTTTGAGGAGTACTGATGAGGTGTTTTGAGGAATATCCCACAAATGAAATTTGTCTGATGTTTATCTTTCAGTTAGACTGAGGTCACGGTTTTTTGTTTTTTTTTTTAATCACATCATGTCAAGGGCAAGTGCAGTGACTAATTACTTTGATTTTCACATGGAGTGGCTCTACAGCCCTCTTTCCACACTGTACTCTTGGAAAGGTCGTCCCCAGGCACAGGCCACACTCAGGGTGGGTGCGGACAGATTACCACACCCCTCTGGATGAGATATTATTAGAATTCCTCTGCAAGGAAGATTATCCCTTCTCCCTCATTTATTTAATCACGTATTTATATCAGCACAGGCTCTGGGATGTTTTATACTTTAGGTTATAACTTAATGCAATGTACTTTATATTGCTGCTCAAATTCTCCCAGGCGCGGCCCCAGGGAGCTCTCTGGGTAGACGCCTGCGCCCTTGGACGCCCGGTCCTTCAGTTTTTTGAGCACCTCGAGCTTCTGGCCTACAAAACGCTCCCGGCTCAGCTGGAGCTTTCTGCGCCCGGGTCCTAGAGTCGCCCATTTCTCTAAGGCGCCTTGGCCCTATTTTTAGAGAGCGGTATTTAGAAACCAAAATTAGGGTGCTAACAATTCTTTTTTTTTTAATTTTTATATTTTTAAGACAGGATCTCACTTTGTAACACTTCCTTTTAGTGGAAGCGCCGACCTCCTGGGAGACCGACGCCCCCGGCCTACTTCTGTCCCGTTTCTCAGGAAACCACCCAGACACCCCGCCCCACCTGCCGGGGCCCGCCGCGCATGCGGGCCGCGGCGTGACGTCAGAACGGCGGCCAGGACGCCCGGCGTGCGGCAGTCGAAGGCTAGAAAGCAAGAAATCGCCGCGGCGTCTTGGCGTTCTCTACTCTGGTTCGCAGGTGAGTGTCCTTGTTTAGTCCAGACGACCCTAGCTCCTTACCCCTCTGGCCTGCGCCTCACCAGATTCTCCTTTAGAGCCGCCCAGCCTCGCGCCCCTCCGAGGGGACCTCGCACCGCGCCACCTCCCCGGCGTCCCCACACCCTAATTTTCCCCGAAGCTCCTGGCCACGGGTCCTTCCACGTCCCTGGACCACCCTGACCTTCCCCAGGTCCGCCCTCTTAGTCTTCCCTAGAGCAGCCCATTCGGGAGCCCTCCCAGTGGGCCCCCCCGGCCTCTCAGGCCCCCTCCCATCGCTTCCCCGGCGTCCCCCTCCGGTCCTTTCGCCGAGCCCCTCCCCTCCGGCCCCGCGGACCCTCCCCCTTTCCCGACTGCGGCCTCCGCCTTGCATTCTTTCTGGCCGCTCGGGAGTGTCCCACACGTCTGACTGCCGGGACTTGCTGCGGCCCCGCCGCCTGGGGTCTACCGGCGTCCGATCTCCACTCCTGCTGCTCCCTGTGCTCCAGGGAACTTGCCTTCTCAGTTCTCCTGCCCAGAGGTCTCCCCTCCTTAAGTCCTGGGGGGCATTGAGGCTTTACCCTCGCGGTGCGGTCCGCCTCCGCTGCATTTCACCTGCTCTTGGCCTTGCAGTGTCTTTAGTCATAAGTGGTTGGTGTACCTTCCTTATCTTACATATCTCTCTTCATGTTTGATTCTGTTACTCAACTAGATTGAAAACTCCGGAGGTCAGGGATTTGCATAGGGATCCCCGCCACCCCGCTTAAATCTCAAATGTAGACCGGTTCACATAGAAAGGCTTAATAAATGAGCGAATAGTAAATTTCCGATGATTCAGGGTGGGTAGAGGAAAGGAATGATGTGCAGTGGTCACTGTAAAAAATTAAAGGAACATGGTTAATTCAAAATAATACTGACTCATGGTTTCAGCCTTTAAATTTTTAGTGCTTAGGAAAGGGTGGAACCACCACCGAGGGAGGAGGGCTGACAGCTGAGGGGAGGAATATTCCAAGGTCTTCTGTGGCCTTTGATATGAACCAGTACCAATGCAGGAAGTGACTTGTCTGAAGTCACATGAGGAATTAGGACCCGAGCTGGCACTGTTAACTGCCTGTTTAGTATGGCCCTCAGTATTTGTTGACTAAACTAATGACCAAAAATGCATACAAAAACATGTATGCACAGACACAACTGTGCGTCTGTGCCCATGCAGTGGGTGTGTCTGCCTAAGGACCTGTGGGGTGTGGGAATACTGCTGTGACCGGTTCAGTTGTGCTCAGGAGTGTTCCCTAGGTTCAGAAAGTTCTTAATCCTGGGCTGGTTGGCTGGATATTGATAGGACTGGAGCTTGTCTGGGCTTCATTTGTGCCTGCTGTTTACTCTCTGTGGTGGTGATCACTTTACTCGACTCTTCCCCATTCGTACTGATCTCCTCGAGGACAAGAATCAAACTGTGTTGCAGGGTTTCCCTAATAAACAGCATAGTGTTTGGCACTTTGTAGGTGGTCGGTAAATGCTTATTGAAGAAGGCTGCAGAGAAGAACTCAGAACCTGACAGCAGTTCTTTGCTAGCATTATATTTTAAAGGCATTGGTACATTCTGTAAGTAAATTGCCTGCTATTCTCTTTTTCTTTTTTTCTTTTTTTTTTTTTTGAGACGGAGTCTCGCTCTGTTGCCCAGGCTGGAGTGCAGTGGCGCGATCTCGGCTCACTGCAAGCTCCGCCTCCCGGGTTCACGCCATTCTCCTGCCTCTGCCTCTCCGAGTAGCTGGGACTACAGGTGCCCGCCACCACGCCCGGCTAATTTTTTTGTAGTTTTAGTAGAGACGGGGTTTCACCGTGGTCTCGATCTCCTGACCTCGTGATCCGCCCGCCTCGGCCTCCCAAAGTGCCGGGATTACAAGCGTGAGCCACCGCGCCCGGCCTAATTGCCTGCTATTCTCAAGGACTGAGTTGATTAAATGTGTACAGCAGTGGTATAGAGAGGACAGATACTCTTGTGGTGTTACTCCTTGGGAAGGTGGAGGTTTTTCTCAGCTCTTTCTGAAAGCTTTGCTTATGCTTTTCAGCTTGCATTAATATTTTTCTTTCTCCTTTCCTCTGCCTGCCTTCTGTTTGTCTAAAGAAATTAAAGAATTATCTTATTAATAACACTAACTACCAAAAACTGCAAAACACACTGTTAAAAATGCTCCCAAAGCGGGGGCTCATTGACCCAGTTGTTTTGTTGGTTGTATATTTGCTTCCACAGTGGATCATGGAAACGGAAAGTTGAACTTTCTTGCCTCTTTGCTTTCTTGGCCTGTCTGCCCTTTGATGGTGCTTGTTGTCAAGAAGTGGTTCCCAACTGGAAATAGCCAGTGCGTGGGAACTGACCTCCACATGTTGATGGGTCACCCAACCTTCTTTCCGTTCTGTTTCAGAATGTACCTGTGACATCTCTTTGACTCTCCATTGTTGCCCTTGAAGAACAGAGATGAGTTTTCTTCCTTTTTCATAAGGAAGCCACTTTTATAGCTAAAGAGAGCTAGAGAAGTGGGATATCATGAGGAGTTGTAGACAGTTAACCCTGAATTCCAGCTTTTGGAACAAAATAGTAATGTAATTGTAGCAGTTCTCACTTTTTTTTTTTTTTTTTTTTTTTTTTTTTTTTTTTTTTTGAGACGGAGTCTCGCTCTGTCGCCCAGGCTGGAGTGCGGTGGCGCGATCTCGGCTCACTGCAAGCTCCGCCTCCCGGGTTCCCGCCATTCTCCTGCCTCAGCCTCTCCGAGTAGCTGGGACTACAGGCGCCCGCCACCACGCCCGGCTAATTTTTTGTATTTTTAGTAGAGACGGGGTTTCACCGTGGTCTCGATCTCCTGACCTCGTGATCCGCCCGCCTCGGCCTCCCAAAGTGCTGGGATTACAAGCGTGAGCCACCGCCCCCGGCCTGTTCTCATTTTTTTTTTTTTTTTGAGACGGAGTTTCACTCTTGTTGCTTAGGCCAGAGTGCGATGGCGCAGTCTTGGCTCACTGCAACCTCTGCCTCCCGGGTTCAAGGGAGTCCCCTGCCTCTGCCCCCCCAAATAGCTGGGGATTACAGGCGTGTGCCACCAAGCTCGGCTAATTTTTTGTATTTTTTCTTTTCTTTTTTTTTTTGAGACGGAGTCTCGCTCTGTCATCCAGGCTGGAGTGCAGTGGGGCGATCTCAGCTCACTGCAAGCTCAGCCTCCTGGGTTCACACCATTCTCCTGCCTCAGCCTCTTCAAGTAGCTGGGACTACAGGCGCCCGCCACCACGCCCGGCTAATTTTTTTGTATTTTTATTAGAGACGAGGTTTCACCGTGGTCTTGATCTCCTGACCTGGTGATCCGCCCACCTCGGCCTTCCAAAGTGCTGGGATTACAAGCGTGAGCCACCGCGCCCGGCCTATTTTTTGTATTTTTAATAGAGATGGGGTTTCACTATGTTGGTCAGGCTGGTCTCGAACTCCTGACCTCAGGTGATCCACCTGCCTTGTCCTCCCAAAGTATTGGGATTATAGGCGTGAGCCACCGCGCCTGGCCAGTTCTCACTTTTGGACCATCTACTACAGAGCTGTTTGGACATATCTCCTTTAATTGTTACAGTAACCCCATGATGTAATTGGTTGTGCCTTGTCACACAGGTAAGAAAACTGAGGCTTAGAGAGATTTAGAATCTTGCTGAAGGTCATACTAGTGAGTAGAAGGCAAAGTAGTCTTCAGGCTTAAAACTGTCAGATTCCAGGCCGGGCGCGGTGGCTCACGCTTGTAATCCCAGCACTTTGGGAGGCCGAGGCAGGCGGATCACGAGGTCAGGAGATCGAGACCACGGTGAAACCCCGTCTCTACTAAAAATACAAAAAAATTAGCCGGGCGTGGTGGCGGGCGCCTGTAGTCCCAGCTACTCGGAGAGGCTGAGGCAGGAGAATGGCGTGAACCCGGGAGGCGGAGCTTGCAGTGAGCCGAGATCGCGCCACTGCACTCCAGCCTGGGCGACAGACGAGACTCCGTCTCAAAAAAAAAAAAAAAAAAAAAAAAAAACTGTCAGATTCCAAAGGCAGTATTTTTTGTCCATCTGTTGTCTGTTTCGATTCAATGCTTTCAAAGAGATACAAATTCAAATTTAAAATAATTTAAATTGTTGAATATGGCTTACATTTTAAAGCTTTGTATAGGTTTTATTGGCATAAAAATAAGGTTCTTTTGCAGCTAGTGTGCTGGTGTTTTATTCTCTAGAGACCAGCAGCTGGGGCTTAGTGTTTATCTGATGAGTTTTAGTTTATGCATTTAGTTTTGCTCCGGGATATAAATAGTGAAATGTTGAATTAAGTTATGGAATGGTGTGAAATTCAGCATGCTAAGGCAAACAAACAGAAGTCTTCTGAGGCATTTGAGAAGCAGCTTGATGTCCTTGTTCTTAGAGCAGGGCTGTCCAATCTTTCGGCTTTCTTGGGCCACATTGGAAGAAGGCCACACATAAAATACACTAACACTAATGATAGCTGATGCACTAAAAAATAAAATTGCAAAAAAATCTAATAGCTTGTTCTAGAATATTTTAGGCAAATTTTGGTAAGGGGGAAAATAAGTAATAGTAATAATAGTAGTCAATAGTAACAATTGCTGTCAAAGCAGCTACCATTTATCGAGTTCTAGTAACTGTGAGGTGCCATGCCAACTACTTATATATTATTTCACCCAATTTTCCAAACATCCTGTCAAGTAGGTGGTGGGAATTTTCATTTTATACATCAGGCTTGGAAACGTAACTTGTCCAACTGAGTCAGGATCTGAACATAGGTCTTTTAACTCTAAAGCTTATACCCAAACACTAGGTTCTGTGAATTTTCAAAAGCATATGATAGGCTGGCTGCAGTGGCTCACACCTGTAATCCCAGAACTTTGGGAGGCTGAGATGGAAGAATCCCTTGAGCCCAGGAGTTCGAGACCAGCTTGGGCAACATAGTGAAACCTCGTCTCTACAAAAACAAAATAAAATGTGATCAAAATCATACTTCATGATTTTTGGTTTCTAAAGATACTCTCTTAATTTCTCTCCCCAATTTAAAAACGAAAGCAGAGAACTGTTGGAAGGTTCAAATAGGCAGATTAATTTAGGTTGTTTTGTTGTTTTGGTATAGTTGAAGATAATTCAGGTTATTGCTTACATGTTTACATTTATCAAAGTAATACATGTACATAGATTGAAAGACCAAATAGGCCAAGCGTGGTGGCTCAAGCCTGTAATCCCAGCACTTTTGGAGGCTGAGGCGGGTGGATCCCCTGAGGTCAGGAGTTTGAGACCAGCCTGACCAACATGGTAAAACCCTGTCTGTACTAAAAGTATAAAAATCAGCTGTGCATGGTGGCGGGCGCCTGTAATCCCAGCTACTTGGGAGGCTGAGGCAGGAGAATCGCTTGAACCTGGGAGGCGATGGGTGCGGTGAGCCAAGATCGTGCCACTGCACTCCAGCCTGGGCAACAAGAGCGAAACTCCCATCTCAAAACAAAACCAAAAAAAAGCCAAATAGTGCTTTAAACCTTAGAATAAAAAAATATATATATCAAGCTCTTGCCCACCCCTTTTTTAAACTATAGACAACTATTTTCACCATTTTTTGGCACTTTTTTAAATAGTATTTTGGCCGGGCGTGGTGGCTCACACCTGTAATTCCAGCACTTTGGGAGGCCAAGGCAAGCAGATCATGAGGTCAGGAGATCGAGACCATCCTGGCTAACACGGTGAAACCCTGTCTCTACTAAAAATACAAAAAATTACCTGGGCATGATGGCAGGCGCCTGTAGTCCCAGCTATTCGGGAGGCTGAGGCAGGAGAATGGCGTGAACCCGGGAGGTGGAGGTTGCAGTGAGCTGAGATCGCACCACTGCACTCCAGCCTGAGTGACAGAGCGAGACTCCGTCTCCAAAAAAAAAAAAAAAAAAAAAAGTATTTGTGGATATGGTAAAATTGCTATTGATTTACATGTAATCTTTTGACTTTTGATCATAGAAGACTTTTGCTGCCTTGTAAAACTCTTCAATCCACCAGTGAGTCAAAAACTTGTAGGAAATTTGTCAGTTACTTTTTTTTCTCCCCTGTAGTACTTGGTCCTGCTCCAGTCTGGATTTTTTTTTTTTTTTTTTTTTTTCTCCCTAGTCCTTCTGCACAGCTGCCTTTCTGGGAATTTCCTCCCCTGCCAGTGGAAGACCGAGTCCTACTCTGTCGCCCAGGCTGGAGTGCAGTGACGTGATCATTCATGGCTCACTGTGCTTCTACCTTCTGGGCTCAAGCGATCTTCCTACCTTAGTCTCCCGAGTAGGTAGGACTACAGGCGTGCACCACTGTGCGCAGCTAACTTCTTATTTTTTTGTTGAGAGTGTCTCACTGTGTTGCTGGGTTGGTCTCAAACTCCTGGGCTGAAGCGATTCTCCCACCTTGGCTTCCCAAAGTGTTGGGATTACACTCAAGAGCCACCATGCCTGGCCTTGATTAATAATTTGACTGGGTATGGAATTTTGGCTTGGAAATAATTTTCCCTTTGCATTTTGAAGGTATTGCTTTAGACGTCCTGTGTCTTGCTGATTGTTGATCCTTTATATATGCTTTTTTCTTTGGGAAGTTTTTAGGTTCTCTTCTTTGTCCTTGATGTTCTGAAATTTCAGTCATCCTACCCTACAGAGAATGTTTTAAAATTCATCATGCTGGACAGTCATTGGAGCTTTTGAATCTAGAAATGTGTTATCCTGTTGCGGGAAATGGTTTTATAGTATTATTTCTCTGCTCTTTTCTCTGTGGTTTATTTATGAAATTCTCCTATAAGCAGAATTTGTTTTTTGAGACGGAGTCTTGCTGTGACGCCCAGGCTGGAATGCAGTGGTGCGATCTCGGCTCACTGCAACCTCCGTCTCCCGGGTTCAAGTGATTCTCCTGCCCAGCTGGGGCTACAGGTGCGTGCCACCATGTCTGGCTAATTTTTGTATTTTTAGTAGAGATGGGGTTTCGCCATACTGGCCAGTCTCGTCTTGAACTCCTGACCCCAAGTGATCTACCCGCCTCGGCCTCCCAAAGTGCTGTGATTAACAGGTGTGAGCCACTGTGCCCGGCCAGCAGAATATTTTATATTCCAGGCTCATCCTCTAATTTTTTTCCATCTCTTGGTCTTTTTTTTTTTTTTTAACTCTTCATTTCAGAGAGATTTCTTCCATCTTGATCTTTTCAACTCTTGTATTGAATTTTTAATTTTGGTTATTATTTTTAATTGAGAGCTCTGAATATTTCCTTTTATTTCTTGTTTTTTTTTTTTTTTTTTTGAGATGGAGTCTCACTCCAGTCGCCTGGACTGGAGTGCAGTGGCACCATCTCAGCTCACTGATACCTCTGCCTCCCTGGTTCTAGCGATTCTCCTGCCTCAGCCTCCTGAGTAGCTGGGACTATAGGAGCCTGCCACCATGCCCGGCTAATTTTTGTATTTTTAGTAGAGACGGGGTTTCACCATGTTGGCCAGGCTGGTCTCGAACTCCTGACCTCAAGTGATCCACTCTCCTCGGCCTCCTAAAGTGTTGGGATTACAGGCGTGAGCCACTGTGGCCAGCTGTAAAGTAATATTTTTAAAGTTTTCTTTTGTACCCAGCATTGTCTCTGATTCTTGTGAGGTTTTTTCCTTGAAAATTTTATTTTCTTTAATCTCTGTCTTTTATGGTCTAGATTTTTCTCCAATGTCCGACTGTGATACTGTGAAATGTTTATTTGGTCTTTGACCTCATTTCCTGCCTTACAACTCCTATTTAATACAATCCTTAAAAATCTCCAAAATGATGTCTTTTTGTGTGCTAATGATTGATTGATGGCCTGCAGACTCCCTTCAGGATGGGGGCTGGTCATCTGAAACACCTCTGCGGCATTTGAGGGTTGGAACTTTCATGTCTGCCCCCCAACCTTCCAGGAAGGAGAGAGGGGTTCAAGGTGATGTTGATCACCAATGGCTGTTGGTTTAATCAATCATGCTAATGTAGTGAAGCCTCCATAAAAACCCAAAAGGATTGGGTTTGGGGAGCCTGCAGAATAGCTGAACACCTGGAGGTTCCTGGAGGGAGGGTGGTGTGCCTGGAGAGGCCTGAACACTAACACCTTGCCCTATACATCTCTTCATCTGTGTCCTTTGTAATACCTTTTATAATAAACTGGTAAATATAAGTCATTGTTTACCTGAATTTTGTGAGCTGCTCTAGCAAATTAATCAAACACAGGCAGGTGTGGGAATTCTAATAGACCTAAAGAAAGAAACTAAAGCAAAAATTACTATAAATAGAGAGTTTATTTAGGCCAGATTTGAGGACAGCAACCTGGGAAGCATAGATTCAAGTTGCTCTGAATATATGCTTCGAGTAGCAACAGTTACAAGTGGGATTTTAAAGGGCAAAAATAGGGGCAGTTTCTAAGTTGAACATAAACTATTGGTTGGCTGTATGTTGTTCTTTGTATCACACATTCCAGGAACATGAAGAAAATGATAGAGGGTCACATTGTGTAACTTGTAGTAACCGTCTTGGTAATTTATCAGCTTGTCTGGAAACTACAGGAAAGGGAAGATTAGAAAAACCCCAAGTCCCTTTCAACAGTTAACCCTGAGCGTGGCTGGGGCTGTGGTAACTAAAGACCTATTTTCTAAATTTTGCTGGTGGTATGTCCGTGTGTTCTTGATTGCTCTGAGCTACTTTTCTTTCTCACTGACTTAAAGCTAGTTGACCACATGTTCCAGAGGCCCTGACTTGTAGCTGGTGTCTGAAGGGTGGCCAGTCTTGTGGGACTGAGCCCTCAACCTGTGGGATCTGACGCTATCTCCACGTAGATAGTGTGACAGTTGAATTGCAGGACACCTAGTTGGTGTTCGCCGAAGAATTTTTTTTTTTTTTTTTTTTTTTTTTTGAGACCGGGTCTCACTCTTGCCCAGGCTGGAACGCAGTGGTGTGATCATGGCTCACTGCAATCTCCCCATCCCAGGCTCAAGTGGTCCTCTTACCTCAGCCCCCGAGTAGCTGGGACTACAGGTGTGTGCCACCATGCCCCGCTGATTTTTGTATGTTTTTGTATGGATGGGGTTTCACCATGTTGCCTAGGCTAGTCTCAAACTGCTGAGCTCAAGTAGTCCCCCAACCTTGGCCTCCTAAAGTGTTGAGATTACAGATGTGCGACACTGTGCATGGGCCTTCTGCATGATTGATTTCTTGCTTGGTATGTGGGGAGAAACCCCCACACATTTGGTCACAGAAGTCTTCTATGTTGATTGTTGTGATGTCAGAGCAGAGGAAAAACAGTATTTTTTTTCCACTCAGACTGATGATGCTTGCTCTGTATTCCTACTTAAGAGACGTACTGAAAAGCTGATTGGAAGTCTGTGTTTGCTTCAAGTCTGTCTCTTGGTGAGTTTCCCTGGAGGGTGTTAGGCAAAGTTTGGCTTTTTCATTACAGAACACCCAGTTGTCAGTATCAGTGAGCCTTTCCTCTTGGGACTGTGCCTTTGCTCTGAGCTAGAGTCTGAGAAGTAAGGAAGAAGATGGAGAATTTGACTTTCATGGACTATATTCTTCTAAGTGTGGCCTGTCACTTTGAGCTGTGTGTAGTGTGGCCACGCCCAGTCTCCAGAGGCATCATCTTCAGGATCAGGGAGGGTCCCTGTTTGCATGGGTAGGGTGCCTAGTGACCCCTTTGAAGACTTTCCATTAATTCTTCTGATTTCTCCCCACCTTTGGAATTCTCTCTTACCCCCAATTTCTGAGTCTATTTTTATGTGGCAGGAGTTGGCTTGCTGTGTTTTGGCTTCTGTTAGCACATAAGAAGGTAGAGGTGGCCATATTTTATGTTAGCTGCCACTTGTCTGTTTGTCTTAGGACCTTCAAAATGTTGTATCTCATCTGCTTTTGTCTGCTGCTGTTCTCTTTGTGGATTCATGCCTTGTTTTCTCTTTAACTCTCTTAGTTGCATTTCAGGAGGGAGTGGCCCAGGCTGTAGTGCAATGGTGTGATCTCAGCTCACTGCAAGCTCTGCCTCCTGGGTTTGCACCATTCTCCTGCCTCAGCCTCCCGAGTAGCTGGGACTACAGGCGCCTGCCACCACGCCCGGCTAATTTTTGTATTTTTAGTAGAGACAGGGTTTCATCGTGTTAGCCAGGATGGTCTCGATCTCCTGACCTCATGACCCGCCCGCCTCGGCCTCCCAAAGTGCTGGGATTACAGGCGTGAGCCATGGCCCAGCCCTGCCCTGGAGACATTTTGCCCATTGTCTTGGTGATTAACATTGGGCTTCTTGTTACTTATCCAAATTTCTGCAGCAGGCTTGAATTTCTCCCCAGAAAATGGGTTTTTCTTTTCTGTGGCATCATCAGTCGGTAAATTTTCCAAATTTTTATGCTCTGCTTCTTCTTGAAGGCTTTGCTGCTTAGAAATTTCTTTTGCTAGATACCCTAAATCATCTCTCTCAAGTTCAAACTTCCACAGATCTCTAGGACAGGGACAAAATACCACCAGTCTCTTTACATAGCAATAGTGACCTTTACTCCAGTTCTCAACTAGTTCCTCATCTCCATCTGAGACCACTGCAACCTGGACCTTATTGTCCATATCACTACCAGCATTTTGGTCAAAGCCACTCAACAAGTCTCTAGGAAGTTCCAAACTTTCCCACATCTTCCTGTCTTCTTCTGAGCCCTCCAAACTGTTCCAACCTCTGCCTTTTACCCAGTTCCAAAGTTGCTTCCACATTTTCAGTTATCTTTACAGTAGCATTCCACTGTACTGGTACCAGTTTACTGTATTAGTCTGTTCTCACGCTGCTAATAAAGATATACCCAAGACTGGGTGATTTATAAAGGAAGGAGGTTTAGTTGATGCACAGTTCCACATGGCTGGGGAGTTCTCACAATCATGGTGGAAGGCAAATGAGGAACAAAGTCATGTCTTACATGGTGGCAGGCAAGAGAACTTGTGCGGGGAACTCCCATTTATAAAACTATCAGATCTCGTGAGACTTATTCACTACCATGAGAACAGTATGGGGGAAACTGCCCCCGTGATTCAATTATCTCCACCTGGCCTCACTGTTGACATGTGGGGATTATTACAATTCAAGGTGAGATTTGGGTGGGAATACAGCCAAACCATTATCAGAAAGTATGTCTTTTTTTTTTTTTTTTTTGAGATGGAGTCTTGCTCTTTTGCCAGGCTAGAGTGCAGTGGCATGATCTTAACTCACTGTAGTCTCCGCCTCCCGGGATCAAGTGATTCTCCTGCCTCAGCCTCCCCAGTAGCTGGGACTACAGGCATGCGCCACCATGCCCAGCTAATTTTTAATATTTTTAGTAGAGACGGGGTTTCACCATATTGGCCAGGATGGTCTCGATCTCTTGACTTCATGATCCACCTGCCTTAGCCTCCCAAAGTGCTAGGATTACAGGCATGAGCTACCACGCCCGACCAGAAGTTATGTCTTTTAACACATTCTACTGTAATATATCTCATTTTAATCATCTTATACCCAGGGTACCTTTCACCCTTAGTTGGTTGTAATGGACTGTAATTTTTACTTTGAATTTTACACTTGTGTCACAATTTAGCCATTAGATGCTCTTTCTTCAGCTGAGTGGCTTCTTGACACTTTCTGAAGGCACTCTTGAAAGCATCTGTGCTTTTTGATAGTAGGATACCCTGCCCCTAAACTGTAACTAGCTCATTTTCAAACAGTACTGGCTCGTTTTAGAGGAGACTAGTGTTAGAGATAAAAATCTGCTCTGGGAGGTACATGAGATTGTTCCACAGAATGAGGAGAGAGAGACAGGATGACATGAGATAAGAAGCAACTTGAGTCAGCAGAGGAATTACTCTTTTAAAAAGTCAAGAGTTTCTGTTGCTAATTCCAGTTTAAGTTCTTTTCTGTCTCATAATCTGATTTCCCCTTTCTCTAATAGTTTTATTTTATATAGGCACATGAAAGATATGTTTATAATGTCCTCTAGATGTAGACATTTCCATTTCCTTTTTCTTTTTGAATCTTACTCAAGTGGCCCGAATTGATTCCCAAGTCTGCTGTTCAGTTTCTCCTTGTTGCCATACCTTGAGACTCAACTGCCTGAAAAGCAAGAGAAACCCAGGCTAACCTCAAGGAAACACCAAAGAAAACATAGGCACGACATTCGTTGTATTAGTCTGTTCTCACACTCCTTTAAAGAACTACCTGAGACTGGGTAATTTATGAAGAAAAGCGGTTTAGTCGACTCAGAGTTCTGCAGACTGTACAGGAGGCATGGCTGTGGAGGCCTCAGAAAACTTAACAATCATGGCAGAAGGCGAAGGGGAAGCAGACATGTCTTCATGTGGCAGTAGGAGAGAGTGAACACACTTATAAACAAGTAGATCTCCTGAGAACTCTATCACAAGACCAGCAACAGGGATAGCTGCCACCATGATTCAGTCACCTCCCACCAGGCCCCTCTGCTAACACTGGGGATTACAATTCATGAGATTTTGGGTGGGGACACAGAGCCAAACCATATCATGTGGCAAATCAGATGTTGACCCACACAATTAGTACATAATACTCCGAGATACCAGGAAATCTCTGGATCCTTAAGGTTTTACCTAAAAGTCTCTTTTAACTCTTTATCGGCCAGGTGCAGTGGCTCATGCCTGTAATCCCAGCACTTTGGGATGCCAAAGCAGGCAGATCACTTGAGGTCAGGAGTTCGAGACCATCCTGGCCAACATGGTGAAAGCCTGTCTCCACTAAAAATATAAAAATTAGCTGGGTGTGGTGACACCTGTAATCGCAGCTACTTGGGAGGCTGAGGCATGAAAATTGCTTGAACCTCGGAGGTGGAGGTTGCAGTGAGCCTAGATAGTGCCATTGCACTCCAGCCTGAGTGACAGCTAAACTCTGTCCAAAAAAAAAAGATAGCAAATGTAGCCAAATTAATATCAAGAACCATTAGAAGGCTGGGCATGGTGGCTCACACCTGTAATCTCAGCACTTTGAGAAGCTGAGGCGGGTGGATTGCCTGGCCAACGTGGCGAAACCCTGTCTCTACTTAGAATTCAAAAATTAGCTGGGTGTGATGGTACACGCCCATAATTCTAGCTACTCGGGAGGCTGAGGCAGGAGAATTGCTTGAACTTGGGAGGTGGAGGCTGCAGCGAGCCGAGATCATTGCACTCCAGCCTGGGCGACGGCACAAACAAAGAAACAAACAAAACAACCCCTAAGAAATGTAAAGAAATTGACCACAGAAGTTCAGGAGACTCCTTTCTGTTACTCCACATTTTTATATTCACAGTGTCCCGTAACCACCAGCGAAGTTGTATGGCTGTGTTTCAATCAGGTTTTGTATTTGTTGTGACTAGGTAGTTCTCAGTACCTTTTCTAGTAATTTTTAGCCTGTTCTCATTTATTTTTTTTGTATGAAATATACTGGGAATTCACATTATGGATGCAGGAAGCTGTAGTATGAGTATAAATATCTAGGATTTGACGTGAATGCATACGTGCTTTGCCCTCTCATTTTTTTGTGTTCTGGGTTAATAACCCCACTGCACAGATGTGATGCTGTCTACAACATTCCTTCCTTTTTGTTTCGCCTGTTTCTTCTGCTGTACTAAGCTACATGAGAGTAGCATTTTGGCTTGATCACTGCCGTATCCTTAGTGTCTAGGACAAGGCTGGACACAAGTTAGGTGCTCTAAGAATATTTGTTTAATGAAAATATGATGCTGGTAGTTCTCTGCCTCAAATCCTTTTGGAAGTAAAATGATTGTTTTAGGATATTTTAGGCTGTAAGTTGCAGGAAACCAAATTCAACCATCTTAAGTGGTAAACCCATCATTCTGCTTAGTAGAAAGTCTTGGGTGAGGGTGGGTTTTGGGGTCGGTGAAGTCAGTGGCTCAGCAGTGTGAGCTCTGCTGTCTCTGGGTTAGCTGCCCCCAGCTGGTTCCTCATGGTCAGAAGGTGGCTGCCAGCACAGTGAGCAACAGTGTGCTTCCCTGTTCACATCGTCTGAGAGACAGGGAGACTGGCTTTTGTTTGCTGGGGATTGTATGTTTGAGAACCTAAATGTGGTGGAGAAAGATTGGGGAAAAATGAAAAACATTTCCTTTCTTGGTAAGGACAGATAGCATGAATTGAAAAAAACTGCAAAGAGAGCAAGAAGCTTCAGCGTGCATGATTTTGGAGATGCTGGAGTATGGGGTGACTGAGGCTTGTGGCACTCTTTTTAAAGGTTTGGAGAAAGATGAGAAGTCAGCCATGCTTAGATATGGGGAAGGAGCTACGTTAGAGACTCATTTGTTCTTCTGAGGTGCCCATTTGGGCTTTTGCTAACCTTACAAACCTTAGTGCCTTAAAGAAATACCTAAAAAAGCTAAAGCAAGGCCAGGCACGGTGACTCATGCCTGTAATCCCAGCACTTTGGGAGACCGAGGTGGGCAGATCACGAGGTCAAGAGATCGAGACCATCCTGGCTAACACGGTGAAACCCTGTCTCTACTGAAAATACAAGAAAAAATTAGCTGGGCGTGGTGGCGGGCGCCTGTAGTCCCAGCTACTTGGGAGGCTGAGGCAGGAGAATGGCGTGAACCCAGGAGGCGGAGCTTGCAGTGAGCCGAGATCACGCCACTGCACTTCAGCCTGGGTGATAGAGCAAGACTCTGTCTCCAAAAAAAAACAAAAAAACAGAAAACAAAAGTGGCCCATAGTCTCAGCTTCCAGATAATAACTATTGATTTCAAAAAATAAAATGGGCTGAGTACAGTGGCTCATGCCTGTAATCCCAGCACTTTGGGAGGCCAAGGCAAGTGGATCACCTGAGGTCAGGAGTTCGAGACCAGCCTGACCAATATGGTGAAACCCTGTCTTTGCTAAAAATACAAAAATCAGCTGGGTGTGGTGGCATGCTCCTGTAGTCCCAGCTACTCGGGGAGGCTGAGACAGGAAAATTGCTTGAACCTGGAGGACGGAGGTTGCAGTAAGCTGAGATCGCGCCACTACACTCCAGCCTGGGCATCGCAGCAAGAATCCATCTCAAAAAAAAAAAAGCATGCAAATTGTTAACTATTTCAAACAGTACAGGAAGGGGTAATGGGACCAGTCACCCTCTTTGTTCTGTGACACACGCAGAATGGCCTCATTTTGTTTCCAGAGACACATCTTCCACAGGTTTTAGGATTCCTCCCAGGAGGCAGCCTGCAGCACATGCTGCTCTGCTTTGCCTGCCTGGTGATCTGTCCTGTGTGGAGGTACCCGCTCAGCAGTCCTCCATCGTGGGGCATGTTGGTGCGCTTCTGCAGTATATGTGATGTTGCAGCGAGTGTTTATATATATATATCTGTGTTGGTGAACCTCTGCACATATCTCAGTGAGGCAAATTCCTAGTCATAGTGAGATTGCTGGGGCAAAGTATACGAACTATTAAAGTTTCCATAGATTTTGCCAAATTTCCCTTTGGAAAGGTTGCAGCAGTTTTCTTTCTGCCATTGTGCTTTCCCCTTGCTAGGCATCTTGGAGGTTTTCATTTGTGCCCACCTGATAGGTACAGTAGTTAACTGTACAGTTGGAATTGTAGCTGTTGAATTGAGTGGGAAATTCAGTGTCTTTTTACGAGTTTGTTGGTCCTGTGTGTTCTTTTTTCTGTGAACTGCTAAATTACTGGCTTTTCTGTATGATATGTGTGAACTTTGTAAGTGAAGGAAATAAGCTCCTTGCTGCCATATGGTTATGAATATTTCTTCTTCTTCTTCTTTTTTTTTTGAGACAGAGTCTCACTCTGTCACCCAGGCTGGAGTGCAGTGGTGTAATCTCGGCTCACCACATCCTCCGCCTCCTGGGTTCAAGCAATTCTCCTACCTTAGCCTCCTGAGTAGCTGGGATTACAGGCATGCACCACCACACCCGGCTAATTTTTGTATTTTTAGTAGAGACGGGGTTTCACCATGTTGGTCAGGCTCGTCTCAAACTCCTGACCTCCTGATCCGCCCGCCTCGGCCTCCCAAAGTGCTGGGATTACAGGCATGAGCTGCCGCACCAAGCCAGTTTTTGTAATTTTAGTAGAGATGAGGTTTCACCATGTTGGCCAGGCTGGTCTCGAATTCCTGACCTCAGGTGATCCACCCTCCTCAGCCTGAGCCGCCGTGCCCAGCCGTGACTGTTTCTTCTAATTTATCACTTTAAAAGTCTCATTTAACTTTTTTTCCACACAGAAGATTTAAATTTTTATGGAGTTGACTTTATGAACCTTTTTCTTGATGACTTTTGTTTTTTTGCCCTGACCTGGCCACTCCATGTCACTCACTGCTGACACCAGTGCAGCACCCCTGCCTGGGCCATGTGGACCCCACTGGGAATGCCAAATGTAGGCACCTCAGGGCTCCAGCAAGCCACGAGAATCCCCCATGTCCTTGACAGAGCTAAATCCTGTGTCCCTGGGGCTGCTTTATGTTTGTTGAGTGGTGTTGGACTCAGTCAGGTGGGCTGGGTGGTGAGGCTGAAGGCGAGTGTGGGAGGAAGGGAGGGTACAGAGTGCGGGGCACATGAACCCCACTGAGGAGGTATTTGTTAAATGCCAGGGAGGTACTGAGCTAAAATGGCCTTGGGCCCTTCCTCAGCTGATGCTGAAGGGGATAAGGATAGAGACTTGGGCCGGACAGGCTATTCTCTTTCTGGGTATGATTTTGAACCTGCCTGTTTTTGTTCTGTAGGTGAAGAGATGGCGTTTGTGAAGAGTGGCTGGTTGCTGCGACAGAGTGAGTACAGGATGTGCAGCCTGCGATCGGCATTGCCGAAGGGCAATCTCTATTTCTGTTTGCTTAAAGTTGATCATGTTTAAAAGCAAATAACGAAGTTTTATGAGTGCTGTGGCCTTGAGTTTCCCCTTGGACATTCCTAGATCTCTGTGAACTGTCTTGCACACCACGGAGCTCCTCCTTGGTTGCTGAGTTGACAGGAACCAGGAAACAATGGCAGTCCCTGCTGCTTTCGCTCTCCTCGCTAGCATGCTTTACTTTTTTATTTTAATTTATTTTATTTATTTGTTTGAGATGGAGTTTCACTCTTGTTGTGGAGTGCAATGGCGCGATCTCGGCTCACCACAGCCTCTGCTTCCCGGGTTCAAGTGATTCTTCTGCTTCAGCCTCCCGAGTAGCTGGGTTCATAGGCACATGCCACCATGCCCGGCTAATTTTGTATTTTTAGTAGAGAAGGGGTTTCTCCATGTTGGCCAGGCTGGTCTCAAACTCCCGACCTCAGGTGATCTGCCTGCCTTGGCTCCCAAAGTGTTGGGATTACAAGCATGAGCCACCGTGCCCAGCTGCGTGCTTTATTATTAATGATGGATCTGGGACTGCCTGGATCTAACTGAGCTCAGCTGAGATACTGGAACAGAGGTGCTGGTCTCTCTGCCTCTCTTATCTGGGGATTGAGCAGCGACTCAGATTCTCAAATATTGGAGTCTTTGTAATTATGTGGCTGAAGAGTTGATCTGAGGCAATGAGTTAATCTAAAACCAAAACTTTTGTGTCTCCAGAAGGACTAGAGAAGAGACTCAGTTCTTTTTTTATGGGATTGAGATCCACTTTCCTAGGCTTATCCCTGCAAACCTATCTTTCATACACTGTCTGCTTATCTCTGAGGCTGTCACTCCAGGTGGGATTCATACTGTGTTTTATTTATATTTATTTGTTTATTTATTTTTTGAGATGGAGTTTCGCTCTTGTTGCCCAGGCACGATCTTGGCTCACTGCAGCCTCTGCCTCCCAGGTTCAAGTAATTCTCCTGCCTCAGCCTCCCGAGTAGCTGGGATTACAGGCACATGCCACCACGCCTGGCTAATTTTGTATTTTTAGTAGAGACGGAGTTTCTCCATGTTGAGCCTGGTCTCGAACTCCTGACCTCAGGTGATCTGCCTGCCTCGGCCTCCCAAAGTGCTGGGATTACAGGCAAAGTATTGGGATTACAGGCGTGAGCCACCGCACCCAGCCTCATACTGTGTTTTAAAGTGGGAAGAACCAGTCTTATTTATTAAAAAAAGAGCAAGCAGAATATTCTGCTATACTAGAAAGAGTGAAGTTAAGGGAAAAGTGACCACCATGTCTTTATGATTCTAGTAAAAAACTGAGCTGTATCACATACCATTGATTGTTCAGAGACTTGAGTTTATCTATGAGAGTTACTTTCAGAAATTTAGCTAAAGTCAAGTCTACCAGTGAGAATTGATGGCATACCTGAGATGGTTTATAAAAACTGTTGTTTATGAATTGTGTTCCTGTTAAATAGATTTTATGTATATATTCTTAATTCTCACAACAGCTGTATGAGAGGTAAGTGGTATTATTTCCAGTTGAAGAAATTGAGATTCAGTGAGGTTAGGTACTTGTCTAAGTGTAAACTATGGGTGACAAACCTACATTCAAAGTCAGGACTGTGTGATTTCAACACTGACATATGCACCTGGAGACCGGTCTTCAGCCTGTGTGTCTGTGACTAGTTCCATGTTCCCAACCTGGAGCTGAACCGTATGTCCCCTTGTCTGTTAGTCCTGTAGTCTTAGAATAGACAGAGGTGTCGTAATGTTAGCTTCACAAAGAAAGTCCTGGCTTGTTGGAGTCTAGCCCAAGTTTCCTAGTCTTGGGTTTTTTGGTCTCAACCTCCCCATGGTCAGGGGACATGGGGACCCTTGCTCAGACCTTGAGGGTGTGCCCTCCTTTGCTGGCCCTTCGGATGTCCTTTGCCACACCCTTGTTTGAGGGCAAGCTTTCCCTTTTCCACCACAACTTGAAGTAAGTGCTCTGTCAACATAGTGATCAGTGACCCTTTTGACAATTTTGTGCTCCCCATCACGCCTAGTGTGGTGAGGTACACAAAATAGATGTACTTTAAATAAGTCACATAGACTTTTCCAGTGTTCTGGTCCATGGTTGTTTCAGAAGTGTGTATTCAGACGACTTACTCTGTATATAACCCCATCCCCATACGTATGGGTTAATTTTCCTTCTTTCCTGAAAGTAGAAGTATCAATGCCAGTAAAACGAGGTGAGATATATTACATTCACGAGGTTGTAGAGCAGCAGAGATACACATGTGATGTGGTCACATGTAGGCAAAGCCAGCCTCAGGACTTCTTTTCCTGCCATTGCCACATATACTGTTGGGACCCAGTCCTGGCCTCTGGAGGACAGCCTGACTTGGGAGTCTGCAGCCAGGGCTTTGATGGCAGGTGAGATACTTGGGCAGAACTCCCTGTCTCTGTGTTTCTGTGGCTCTATTTAGTAGGGCTTTTTGTTTGTTTGAGACAGAGTCTTGCTTTGCCGCCCAGGCTGGAGTGCAATGGTGTGATCTCAACTTACTGCAACCTCTGCCTCCTGGCTTCAAGCGATTTTCCTGCCTCAGCCTCCCGAGTAGCTGGGATTACAGGTGTGCGCCACCATGCCAGGCTAATTTTTGTATCTTTAGTAGATGGGATTTCACCATGTTGGCCGTGCTGGTCTTGAACTTCTGACCTCATGGTCCGCCCCCCTCGGCCTCCCAAAGTGCTGGGATTACAGGCATGAGCCACCGTGCCCAGCTTTTTTTTTTTTCTTTTTAAGACAGGGTCTTGCTCTGTTGCCTAGGCTGGAGTGCAGTGGCATGATAACTGCTCACTGCAGCCTTGATCTTCCAGGTTCAGGTGGTCCTCCTGCCTCAGACTCCCAAGTAGCTGGGACTGCTGGCCTGTGTTAGCATGTCTGGCTATTTTTCTCTTTGTAGAGATGGGATCTTGCTATGTAGCCCAGGCTGGTCTCAAACTCCTGGGCTCAGGTGATCCTTCCACCTCAGCCTCCCAAAGTACTGGGATTACAGATATGAGCCATTACGCCCAGCCTATTTGGTAGTTTCTGCACAGCTCAGGTAGTCAATCAAGTGGATGCTTGGGTATCACTTAGTGGTCAGTTAGGCAAGTGCAGTGGACACCCCGCCTGGTGAGGAGAGTGCCTGATACTGGCAGGAAAGCCGAATGACACATATCTGGTTGACACCAGTTGCAGGCACGGCAACATAAAGGGAAGTACATGAAATGGGATTGTGTGTGTTGGCCAAGAACGGGGTGAGGTGTACAGGAACAGAAGGTGTAGTGGGCAGTGAATGGAAGTGAGGAAGGTAAAGAGATGACCAGAGCTACAACTGGCTTTTAAGTCCACTGCAGGGGTTTTCCCTTCATGCAGTCAAGGAAATTACTCTTTTATAAAGTTAAATACCTGGTCCAAGATCACAAATGAAAGGTTGAATTTGCTCAAGCTGACAGAAATACGTGAGGTAGTAGGATGTGCACAGCATGGGAGGCCAGGCAGGGCCTGGTCTATATCCTGCTGTGCTCACTGATCCAGTGTATGCATCAGGAAGGGGGGGCCTTCCACACTGTGGGCTTCTGTGGGAAATGGTAGGAAAGAGTATCTGTGAAAGCTCTTAAGGACAAAGGAAAAAAACTGTTTTTTCTTTTTTTTTTTTTTTGAGACGGAGTCTTGCTCTCTCCCCCAGGTTGGAGGGCAGTGGTGCGATCTCGGCTCACTGCAACCTCCACCTCCCGCGTTCAAGCGATTCTCCTGCCTCAGCCTCCCTAGTAGCTGGGATTACAGGCACAAGCCACCACGCCCAGCTAATTTTTTGTATTTTTAGTAGAGATGGGATTTCACCATCTTGGCCAGGCTGATCTCGAACTCCTGGCCTGAAGTGATCCATCCGCCTCAGCCTCCCAAAGTGCTGGGATTACACGCGTGAGCCACCGTGCCTGGCCAAAATGTGTTTTTTCAAAAGAGGAAGGTATTATTTTTATTTGCATATAGAGACATCACAGTCCAGCATTTTCTTATCTATCTAGCAAATTTAGACAATATTTGGAAATTTAGAAAGTTGAGAAGTTTGAGAGGTTTAAAGTTTAGTACTGTATGAGGAATTAAATGTTAGGTATGTTTCATTTGCTGAAAAGCAAGCTTTTTTAAAAAAACCCTAACCGGAAAGTGTTGGAACTTCTAAGTTGGTTGGCAGCATTCTCTGTTGACAGTGTGTGCTGCATGCAGCCTGTTAAAGCACAAGTGGGCACCCTGTGTTCTGCTTTCCCTTTCATTATGAGGGACTGCTTTGGGTAATTCTATATAGGTGTAATTAAGGGGCCAGGGGAAGAGTTCTTTTTGTTTCTGCTGTGAATTGGAGGACTATGTCCTTGCTCTTTTGGCGCAAAGCTAACCTTTCAGATTTCTAAATTTGGAAAGCTGAGCATGGTAGCATGTGCCTGTAGTCGCAGCTAAACGGGAGGCTGAAATGGGAGGATTGCTTGAGCCCAGGAGTTCAAGGCTGCAGTGAGCTATGATCATGTTTGTGAATAGCCACTGCATTCCAACTTGGGCAAAATAATAAGACTGTCTCTAAAAAAAAAACAACCATACTATTTTTTTTTTCTAGGTACTATTTTGAAGCGCTGGAAGAAGAACTGGTTTGATCTGTGGTCGGATGGTCACCTGATCTATTATGATGACCAGACTCGGCAGAATATCGAGGATAAGGTCCACATGCCAGTGGACTGCATCAACATCCGCACGGGGCAGGAATGTCGGGGTAAGCTGGCCTGACTTGGCCAGCTTCTGTCTTCTCCTCTTCCTCTGTCTTGGTGGGAGCTGGGTCCTCTTCCTTCCCTGTTCTGCTTTCATTAGCAGATTGAAGAAGGGCTCCATCTCAGAGGGGCGACCACGGTGGGGCCCCAGGCACTTAGATTGTGAACCACATGGTCGGGACAAATCAGTTTTCTCAGTCCACGTCTCTTCTTCTCGTGGAGAGGGAACCAGAGCACTGGGAACCTCAAGAAGCACAGGCCACCCTAGACTGTGTTGATTTTGTACTCAGAAATGGGCTTCTGTTTGATGGTGACTCCAATCAATTGCTTAAAATCTGGGATGTCGGCCAGGCATGGTGGCTCATGCCTGTAATCCCAGCACTTTGGGAGGCCGAGGTGGGTGGATCACGAGGTCAGGAGTTCAAGACCACCCTGGCCAAGATGGTGAAACCCCAACTCTACTAAAAAAAAAAAAAAAGCCAGGTTTGGTGGCAGGTGCCTGTACTCTAGCTACTCAGGAGGCCTAGGTAGAGAATTGCTTGAACCCGGGAGTCAGAGGTTGCAGTGAGCCGAATATATTTTGTGGACGTCGTCTTTGCAGCTGGTCTTGTCAGTCAGCCTAGCTATGTTCTTTCTGCATTCTTGGAAAGGAAGAGGGTTCTTTCATAGACGTAGCACTTGATTTATTGTCTAGTCCTTTGCTTTTCTGAGCTGGTAGTTCTTAGAAAATGTAAGAAGAAATCCTGAAAAAAGTTCCTTTATTCTGCTTATTTTTCATAGATATTCAGCCCCCGGATGGAAAGTCAAAAGACTGCATGCTCCAGATTGTTTGTCGAGATGGGAAAACAATTAGTCTTTGTGCAGAAAGCACAGATGATTGCTTGTAAGTTTTACTTTATGTGTTTAATTTAAAAAGTATTTTCTATTTTAACTTCTGATTACCAAAAAATGAAAAGAATGGGAGTGGAGTTTTCTTTCAGGTGTCAGAATAAGGGACTCAGTGGATGTGTGAGAGAAATGCAAGAATCGCTTTTCCAATTCTAGTTTCTGCCTCTCTGAGACTGCCTGGGCTGATCCCATTGTGGTGAAAATGGCAGAAAGGAATAGCAGTCTCATCATGCTCTCTTTCCTTATTAGATTCACAGTAGGTAACGGGCATAGTTGAAATAAAATGACCAGAAAAGCAAGAAAGTAAAGAGTAAGGAAACTGTCAGTTCCTAGGGCTGCTGTCACAAATCGCTGAACACTGAGTGACGGAAATGGCAGAAATTCATTGTCTCATAGTTCTGGAGGCTGGAAGTCTGGAATCAGTGTGTCAGCAGATCCTTGCTTCCTCTGAGATGGTGGGTAGGATCCTTTCTTGCCTCTTCCTAGCTTCTGGTGGTTGCTGGTAGTCCTTGGTGTTCCTTGGCTGGCAGCCACATCACTCCGGTCTCTGCCTCTGTTGTCACATGGCCTTCTTCTGCTGTGTCTGTGTCCAGAATTCTCTTTTCTTATAAAGGACACCAATCATAATGGATTAAGGACCCACCTTAATTCACTGTGACCTTATCTTAATTTGATTCCATATGCAAATATCCTATTTCCACATAAGATCCCATTTGAGGGTACTGGGGATTAGGATTTATACATATCTTTTTCATGAGGACACAATTCAACCCATAATAGAGACTTTTGAGAAAGGTGGTGAAATGGATTAGATCATCTTCCCTGAGGGGAAAACATTTCAATGGTGCAACCAAATAAAGAAGTTTGATCTCAAGCACAAACTACAAACAGTTAAAGAAAGAAATAGATGATTCTACTGAGATGTTCTTCAATCCTACCCGAATCCCAGAAGCAGTAACAAGATGAGTTAATTAAATCTTGCAAATTTTCAGTATTACCCTGTGATCTGGAGTGATGCTGATTAAGTGTAAGTTACTTTTTGGAAAAGCTAAGGAAAAAATCCTTGAGAATGTGATGTCCTTGGGGCCTCAGCAGAGGCTGGACGGTTCTCCCAGGACTCATCATTGCAGGGCAGTGAAAGGCACTGAAGTTCACAGGAGTTGGGTAATTTTCTGGCTGGTGAAGTGAGCCCTAGCATGGGACATTCAAAGGAATATGCTCAGAAGAGAGTGTAGGACCCAGATTTTTCAGAAAAGACTTACTCGGTCTCAGAAGAAATTTCCTTCTCTTTTAGCCCTGTGCCCTCAGATTACAGAACGTTGATTGTGAGGGTAACACCTAGCCATCAAACTGTTGCTGGGCTGGACTGAGGTGGAACAGGGTGGAACTACCAGTTGATACCAGATTAGGTAAGAAGGGTGTCAAGGAGAAATAACTCATACTTTATGAGAGCAAACAGCAGTTTTAGATATCACTTCCCATGTTAAATGTGAGCAGGATGTAAAGAAGTGGCTTGGCAACTATGCAGATATACCATGAAGGAAAAATAAGAAAAGGAAAATGGAAGCCTCAGGAAAAGCTCCTAGAGTGGAGGAAAATAAAACCCAAGGAACAGAAGCAGAGTCTTCAGGAATGCTTTCCTGGCCACCATATTTAAAATTACATCTCCCTGTCCCCATACACACTCACCATCTATCAACTATTTATCTTGTTCATCATCTGCTTTCATTAGAATATATGCTGTGTGAGGGCAGAGATTTATGTTTCTTTTCTGCTCTTTTGTGTCTGTAACCTAGAAGGTCTGTCGCTGTCAAGAGGGTGCCATTCACATTATAATCTGATGAAAGTGGTCTTCCCTTGCACACAACCCCAAATGAAAAGTGAATCATTGGCATGGAGGAAAAGACTGGAGATACTCTCAGTGAGGGGAAAAGATGAAAAGATCAGAGATACGTTAGACTAAAAAAAGTTCAGAAAGATTATTGATGTCCATAAAGTATACAACCCAAAAGAGATAATTAGAAATCCAAGGCAAGAAAAATGTTCTGAAATAATTGAACTGAATTTGCAGACCAAAGTCCATACTAGACTCTTTCACCTGACATGACAACAAAATCTATGTAAGATATATGAATAATCCAGTATGATACCCTTTAGCAAAGTGAATGACAATGGTATGCCGCATACAAAATCAGCTGGGGAATTTTGCAACTTAACCGCATTCCTTAGAAAGCTAGAACACTTGGGCTGGGTGTGATGGCTCAAGCTTGTAATCCTAGCACTTTGGGAGGTCAAGGCGGATGGATCACCTGAGGTCAGGAGTTCGAGACCAACCTGGCTAACATGGTGAAACCTTGTCTCTACTAAAAATACAAAAATTAGCCGGGCGTGGTGGCAGGCACCTGTAATCCCAGCTACTTGGGAGGCTGAGGCAGGAGAATGGCGTGAACCCAGGAGGTGGAGGTTGCGGTGAGCCAAGATCACGCCACTGTACTCCAGCCTGGACGACAGAGTGAGACTCCATCTCAAAAAAAAAAAAAAAGAAAGCCAGAACACTTGAAAATAAATGGATGAATCTTTCAACTCAGGGAGATAGTAAAATGAGAATAAAACATAAAAGGAATTGATGAAGATAAGAGGGATAGGGTCAGTAAAAAAAGTAAGGGGTAAAGGAGTGAGGGAGTGCACAAGAGAACACTTTTTTGTTTTTTGAGATGGAGTTTTGCTCTTGTTGCCCAGGCTAGAGTGCAATGGTATAATAACTCCGCTCATTGCAACCTCTGCCTCCGGGTTCAAGCACTTCTCCTGCCTCAGCCTCTGGAGTAGCTGGAATTACAGGCATGTGCCACCACGCCCAGTTAATTTTGTGTTTTTAGTAGAAGCTTGGTTTTACCATGTTGGCCAGGTTGGTCTCGACCTCCTGACTTCAAGTGATCACCTACCTCGACCTCCCAAAGTGCTGGAATTACAGGTGTGAGAGACTGCTTTTGGCCTATGAATTAAGAAAGCTCTTGTGATACTTAAGATTCAGATATCTAGTTTTTTTGACAATATAGTGGAAAGTTGGTAGGTATAGAGATCGTTAGAATCGTTTTGCAGGGCATTTTGGCAATAACTGCTGAAATAAATTATGTTTTTATCCTTTGATGTGGCATTTTCAGTCTTTGGAATTTGCCCTATGGAGATGTTTACATAAGAGTGCAAGGGTAATAGGGATGTTAATAGCATTCTTTTCTTCTTCTTTTTTTTTTTTCTTGAGATAGAGCCCCTCTCTATCATCCAGGCAAGAGTGCAGTGGTGTGATCTTGGCTCACTACAGCCTCAACCTCCCAGGCGCAAGCTATTCTCCCACCTCAGCCTCCCAAGTAGCTGGGACTACAGGCATGCGCCACCATGCCCGGCTAATATTTGTATTTTTTGTAGAGCTAGGATTTCACTATGTTGCCCAGTCTGGTCTTGAACTCCTGGGCTCAAGTGATCCCCCTGCCTTGGCCTCCCATAGTGCTGGGATTACAGGCATGAGGCACTACATCTGGTCCCCAGCATTCTTTTTAATGTTGAAAAATTACTAATCTAAATTTTTTACTCATCGTGGAATATTATATAGCTGGTAAAAAGGAAGTAGATCTGTGTGTGTGCCATGAACTGACAAAGCAAGTGGCAGTACATTTCACATTTATTAAAAAGTAAAGTAAAAAGTATAGTATAGATTATGTTTTAAATATTATATATCTATTATCAATGTAATTTTTAAAAATATATATTCCTAGTGCATGTCTCAAGTGGTTTGGGGCAAAGCCTGAAGACCTGTTTTTTAAACAGATCTTTTCAGGAATTCTGATGCCAACCCAGGTTTCAGAATCATTGCAATGTTGGATTGCCTTAAATAAAGTACCCTTTTTCTTTTCTCCAGGGCCTGGAAATTTACACTCCAAGATTCTAGGACAAACACAGTAAGTTGCTAATGGCAATCACCAATAATTTTTTTTTTTTTTTTTTGATAAGGTGTCACTCTTTCAGGCTTGAGCGCAGTGGCGCTGTCTCAGCTCACTGCAGCCTCTACCTCCCGGGCTCAAGTGGTCCTCCCACCTCAGCCTCCTCTTCCCAGTAGCTGGGACTACAGGCCCATGCTACCACGCACAGCTTATTTAAGAAAATTTTTTCGTAGAGACAAAGTCTCACTATATTGCCCATGCTGGTATTGAACTTCTGGGCTCAAGTGATCCTCCCACTTTCGCCTCCCAAAGTGCTGGGATTACAGGCATGAGCCACCACACCTGGCCACCAGTAATGTTTTCACATGGTCTTATGTAACAATTGGAGAATGGGGAAAATGGGTTTCTTGGCCATCTGGCCACGAATGGGCAGGTAGTGCTGGGCAGGGCGCCTTTTGCCAACAGTGAGCAAGCTGGGTTTGCCAAACATTTTGGCAGGAGGCACCCTGCTCACATAGGCATGCTTGTTCCAGTGTTGCTTTCTAGAAATGCTTGTATTTCTCAAAGTTCTGCAACACTTTGAATTCCGCTGTGGTTTGCGGTAAAGGCTTAGAAAGAACCGCAGGATCCTTTTCACACATGGGAGCTCAGCCTTGTGAAACAAACATTTTTGTGACTTGTACTTGTCTCTCGTCCTGTTTCTGGCCTTAGGAGGTCACTGAGACAGTGAACCTCATTTGTAGAGCCTCGTAATGCCGTCTTTATCTGTCAGTGATCAAGGGAGTGTTACTCTGGTCAGAGTTTTCATTCTTTAGATGGGATTTTTCCCTCCTTTATTTCTGTAAGAAAAGAAGAAGGTGGATCAAGCTTACAGAAGAATGTGTGCATGTGGGAGAAAGTAAAAGGCTTAATATCTTAATAGCGTCAGTGTTCTCTTTTGTTAGCACGTAACAACTTCATTCTAAGCTTACTCTACAGCTGCAGTTACCTTTTCTTCATGAAAATCCTTTTTTTGGGGGGTAAAATTAGTATTAACAATCCATACGGTTAAGGGCAAGCTCCCCAAATGATTCTTTGTGTGGATTTTTTTTTTTTTTTTTTTTTTTGAGACAGTCTCGCTCTGTCGCCCAGGCTGGAGTGCAGTGGAGCGATCTCGGCTCACTGCACCCTCTGCCTCCTGGGTTCAAGCAGTTCTCCTGCCTCAGTCTCCTGAATAGCTGGGATTACAGGCACGTGCCACCACGCCCAGCTAATTTTTGTATTTTTAGTAAAGATGGGGTTTCACCATGTTGGTCAGGCTGGTCTCAACTCCTGACCTAGTGATCTGCCCGCCTTGGCCTCCCAAAATGCTGTGATTACAGACATGAGCCATTGCACCTGGCCACTTTTTTTTTTTTTTAAAGAGCTAACATGTTTTTCTTTAAATTATACTGAGGAGTAATTTAATGAAAAATTTTGTTTTTTAAGGTAAAAAACAGACTATGTATAGGACATATCTCTTGATACATTTTGGATTGTAGGGTTTTTATTTGTGAATAAAGGACTGTTGAGAGTGTTGTAACATCTTTATTTTAGAGTCTCGCCTTGTTGCCTGGGCTGGAGTGCAGTGACTTGATCTTGGCTCACTGCAATCTCGAGCTCCTGGGCTCGAGCGATCCTTGAGACTTAGCCTTCTGAGTAGCTGGGGCCATAAGCACCATGCCCAGTTAATCTCTTGTTTTTTGTAGAGATGGGCTCTCCCTCTGTTGCCTAGGCTGGCCTTGGAACTCTTGGGCTCTAGGGATCCTCTCACCCAGCCTCCCCAAAGTGTTGGGATTCCAGGTGTGAGCCATTGTGCCTGGCCTGATGTAACATCTTTTAAAAGGCATTGGGTAACAGTGGGCCCTCTGAGTTGCCTTCCTGGCTGTGAGAGCTGTAATCCTGTTAGGGGCTGAGTGAGGACCACTTTGCTCCTGCATTTAGAGGACACCAGAATAGGGCTGGGGGCCCCCACTGGACCAGGGGTGTTTTTCCTATTTTGCAGAGAGTTATGTATCTTTTTGTTTTAAAAAATTTTTAATTTGCTAAATAAAAGGGACAATGCACAGCATCGAGCACACAGCTGCTGGGAAGCTGTCCTGCCCTCACCCTCTCCTGTCTCCCGCAGGCGTATGTGGGCTCTGCAGTCATGACTGATGAGACATCCGTGGTTTCCTCGCCTCCACCATACACGGCCTATGCTGCACCGGCCCCTGAGGTAGGGAGAACCCTGAGCCTCCAGGTGAGGGAAGCTTGGGGTCTCTGCTGCTGTCCTGCTTTGTTTTGTTTTTTAAATGAAATTAGAAATGTACTCTAAACCTTTTCTTCTTAAAACAGATGATTTCTTATCAACTTTGGTTTTCGTGAAATAAAGCAACTATTTTATGTAGTTCAGCACACTGTAATGTGCTGTATTAATGTGTAACACGTTTTTAAGATAGATCTAAAAATGCATCATGTTAATGATAGTTGCTTTGGGTAATGAGATTTTGATGATCTGTAGTTTATATGGAATGAATTACTTGAATTCTCCTTATAGTCAGAAAAAAATGCTATATTTTAGGGAAAATAACCCTTAAAAAAATCAAGTCAAATACCTTGGGATGTCCTCTCGTTGAGGTGCTGACTGAGCTAGTGGTACGTATGTAAGTCTGTTGTGTGGAACACGCGGCTTTTAAAAAAATTGAATTTTGAAATAATTATAGATTCACAAGAAGTTGCAAAGATAGCATTGAGAGTCTCATGTGCTTTTTATGTGTTTTCCCCAGTTGTTTATATTAGATCAAATGAAACCCAGGAATTTGGAATTGGTATGGTATTTAAGACTAATCCTGTGTCATTTTCTCATACGTGTAGATTGTGTTAGCTGCCACCTCAATCAAGATGAAGAATTCTTCACAAAATCTTCCTGCTGTGACACTCTTTTATAGTCACACCATCCCTCTGCTTCCCTAAACCCTGTCAATCACTGAACTGTTCTCCAGCTCTATAGTTTTATCATTTCAACAATGTTGTATAAATGAAATCATATAGCATGTGGTCTTGTGAGTTTAACGTTTTTCACTCAGCATTTGCCCTTGAGATCTGTCCAAGTTGCTTTGTCAATAATCCTTTTTATTGCTGAGTGTTTTTTTTTGTTTTTTTGAGACGGAGTCTTGCTCTGTCGCCCGGGCTGGAGTGCAGTGGCGCAATCTCGGCTCACTGCAAGCTCCGCCTCCTGGGTTCACGCCATTCTCCTGCCTCAGCCTCCCGAGTAGCTGGGACTACAGGCGCCCGCCACCACACCCAGCCAAGTTTTTTGTATTTTTAGTAGAGATAGGGTTTCACTGTGGTCTCGATCTCCTGACCTCGTGATCCGCCCGCCTCGGCCTCCCAAAGTGCTGAGATTACAGGCGTGAGCCACCGTGACCGGCCTTATTGCTGAGTGTTATTCCACGGGATGGATGTACCACATTTTGTATTGAGGGACATTTTGGTTGCTTCCAGCTTTTGGCTGTTAGCAGCAAACCTAATGTGAACACTTGTGTGCAGGTTGTGGTGCAGGCATGAAGTTACCTTTCTCTGAGATAAGTGCCCAAATGTGCAATTGCTGGGTCATATGTATGGTAAATCTATGTTTAGTTCTTAACAGAACTGAAAAACTACTTTCCAGTGACTTTTTACTTTCCCATCAGCAATATGTGAATAATTCAGTTTCTCTGCATCCTTACCAGCAGTTGCTGTTGTCACTTTTTTATTTTAGCTCTTCTGATGTCTGTAGTGATATCTCATTGTGGTGTGATTTTTGCATTTCCCTAATAGCTAGTGATACTGACCATCTGTTCATGTGTTTATTTGCCATCTTTATATTTTCTTCAGTGAAATGTCTCTTCATGTCTTTTGCCCGGTTTTCTTTTCTTTTTTTTCGAGACGGAGTCTCGCTCTATCGCCCAGGCTGGAGTGCAGTGGCGTGATCTCGGCTCACTACAAACTCCGCCTCCCGGGTTCACGCCATTCTCCTGCCTCAGCCTCCCGAGTAGCTGGGACTACAGGCACCCGCCACCACACCCGGCTAATTTTTTGTATTTTTAGTAGAGACGGGGTTTCACCGTGTTAGCCAGGATGGTCTCGATCTCCTGACCTCATGATCTGCCCACCTTGGCCTCCCAAAATGCTGGGATTACAGGTGTCAGCCACGGCGCCCGGCCCTTTTGAGATGGAGTTTCGCTTTTGTTGCCTATACTGGAGTGCAGTGGCATGATCTTGGGTCACCGCAACCTCCACCTCCCGGGTTCAAGCCATTCTCCTACTTCAGCCTCCCGAGTAGCTGGGATTACAGGCACGCGCCACCATGCCTGGCTAATTTTGTATTTTTAGTAGAGATGGGGTTTCTCAATGTTGATCAGGCTTGTCTTGAACTCCCGACCGCAGATGATTCGCCTGCCTCAGCCTCCCAAAGAGCTAGGATTACAAGTGTGAGCTGATTTATTGGCTTTTCCTTTTCTAGGTTGTGCTTTTGCTGTCAGGTTAAAACTTAACGTGACAAACCTAGCCCAAGTTTCCTAAGATTTTCTCCTACATTATTTTCTGAAAGTTTTATAGTGTTAGGTTTTATAATTAGTCCGTATTAATTTTGAATTAATTTTTTATAAGGTAGATGTCTCTTTCAGGGCTCTGTTGAGTGTATCTCTTTCTGAGGTCTGTGGTCTGCTCCATTGTTCTGTGTTGTTACCTTCCTTTGATCCCACACAGTCTTAATTATTGTAGCTATATAAAAAGTCTTGGAACTGGGTGGACTGATCAATACCCTCTTTGTTCCTTTTTGGAAATGTTTTAGCTATTCTGGTTCCATTAGCTTTCCATATACATTAGAATAAGTTTGTTTATATCTACAATGAAATCTTGCAAGGCTTTTGCAGGAATTGCCTTAAACCTGTGTCGTATTTATTTGGAGAGTAATGACATCTGTATTGAATGTTGAATCTTCCAGTTATAAACATGGACTGCATGTGTATTTAGATCCTCTTTGATTTTTTTCATCAGCATTTTGAGGTTTTCAGTATAAAAATCCCATACATGTTTTGTTAGATTTACAAGTGTTTCATTTTTTTAGTGATTGCTTATGGTATTACGTTTTTAGTTTGTTTCCTTTGTTTATTGCCAGTATAGAGAAATAGAATTGATTTTTGTAGGTTGATCTTGCAGCCTGTAAACTTTCTTTTTTTTTTTGAGACAGAGTTTCTCTCTTATTGCCCAGGCTGGAGTGCAGTGGCGCGATCTTGGCTGACTGCACCCTCCGCCTCCTAGGTTCAAGCGATTCTCCTGCCTCAGCCTCCCGAGTAGCCGGGATTACAGGCACATGCCACCACACTAATTTTTTGTATTTTTAGTAGAGATGGGGTTTCACCATGATGGCCAGGCTAGTCTCGAACTCCTGACCACAGGTGATCCACCTGCCTCGGCCTTCCAAAGTGCTGGGATTACAGGCATGAACCACGGTGCCTGGTCGGCGCCTGTAAACTTTCTGAGCTCTAGTTCCGTTTTCTGTAGATTCTTTGGGATATACTACATAGGCAATCATGTCATCTACAAATAGGAATCTGTTTTCTTTATAACCTTTATGCCTTCTGTTTCCTTACCTTGCCTTGTTGCCTTGGTTAGACCTTCAAATATTATGTTGAATAGCAGTAGTGAGAGAAGACATCCTTGCCTTGTTCCTGATTTTAGGGGGGATGTATTCAGTTTTTTTTTTTTTTTTGAGACGGAGTCTCGCTCTGTTGCCCAGGCTGGAGTGCAGTGGCGCAATCTTGGCTCATTGTAAGCTCCGCCTCCCGGGTTCACGCCATTCTCCTGCCTCAGCATCTCTGAGTAGCTGGGACTACAGGTGCCCGCCACCACGCCCGGCTAATTTTTTTGTATTTTTAATAGAGACAGGGTTTCACCGTGGTCTCGATCTCCTGACCTTGTGATCTGCCCGCCTTGGCCTTCCAAAGTGCTGAGATTACAAGTGTGAGGCACCGCGCCCGGCCTTCTTTTTTTTTTTTTCTTTTTTTTTGAGATGGAGTCTCGCTCTGTCACCCAGGCTGGAGTGCAGTGGCACGATCTCGGCTCACTGCAAGCTCCGCCTCCCGTGTTCACACCATTCTCCTGCCTCAGCCTCCCGAATAGCTGGGACTACAGGTGCCCGCCACCACGCCCAGCTAATTTTTTTGTATTTTTAGTAGAGACAGGGTTTCACCATGTTAGCCAGGATGGTCTCGATCTCCTGACCTCGTGATCCGCCCGCCTCAGCCTCCCAGACTGCTGGGATTACAGGTGTGAGCCACTGCGCCTGGCCTCTTTTTCCTTTTTTTGGCTTAACCAACACACATCTATTTGTCACAATTCTGGAGCCTGAAAGCGCAAGATCAAGGTGCTGGGCAGCATTGGTTCACCTGAGGCCCCTCCTGCGCTTGCACATGGCCTCCTCCTCCCTGTATCCTCACATGACCTTTCTTCCGGGTCCACCGCAGATACAGCTTTCTTATTAGTGACTGGTCTACTCAAATTCTCTAGTTTGTATGGAGTAGGTTTTGACAGTTTGTAGTTTTTGTGGAATTGTTCCTTTTCTTATAAGTTGTCTGACTTACATGTGTTGAGTTCTTTATAGTGTTTTCTTATTATCCTTGTGATGTCTGCAGAGTCTATAGTAAAAATCCTCCAGTTCATTCATTCCTGATACTGGTAATTTGTCTTTGCTCTTTTTGACAGTTTACTAAAGGTTTTATTAATTTTATGAATAGTTTCAAATAAATAGCTTTTCGTTTTATTCACTTTTTCTGCCTCAATTTCATTGATTCTACTCTTTTATTTCCTTCCTTCTGCTTGCTCTGTGGACTTTGGTTTTCAAAAGTTTGACTATAGTGTGTATTTGTGTGGATTTCTTTGGGATTATCCTGTTTGGTATTCATTCAGCTTCATGAATATATAGGCTTGGGCTTTTGCTAAATTTGGGAACTTTTAAATCATTATTCTTGAGTGCTTTTCCAACCTCAGCCTCCTTCTACTGTCCTTCTGGCACTCTGATAACATCCCTGTTAGTCTCATGTGTCCCAGAAATGCTCATTTTTTTTTTTTTTTTTTTTTTTTTTTACTTCAATCTATTGTTCCTCTGTTGTGTTCTGATTGGGTAATTTCTACCCTTTATATTCATGTTTATGGATTCTTTCCTTTGTCATCTCCATTATGTTGTTGGGCCCATTCATTGAACTGTTTAAATTGATTATTGTATTTATTAATTTTGAATTTTTTATTTGGTTATTCTTTATATCTTGATATATAAAAAATTGAATGTATGTCTTTATATACTTTTTACTGAGATTTTTCTGTTTTATGGTAGATATTTTATATTTTTTATTTATTTCAAGTGTGTTCATTATTGCTTGTTGAAAGGTTTTTATGATAGCTACTTTAAAAATCTTTGTCATCTTTGTGTTAGTGTGTTTTGTTGTCGTCTTTTCTCATTTAGTTGAGGTCTTCCTGGTTCTTGGTATGATGAATGGCTTTTGATCAAAAGCTGGACATTTTAAGTACTGTAACACTCTGAATCTTATTTAAATCTCATGTTTTAGCAGACCTCCTTCTGGGGAGCTGCTTTATTGCTGCCAGGTAGAGGTGGAAGTCTGGGCTCGCCTTGAGCCTCAGTTGACACCCATGGGCCAGGTTTCTTGTCACTGCAGAGGGGGTTGTGAATTTAGGTTCTCACTAGATCTCCACTGAGCCCACCCTGTCTGGTGGTATCAGTAGAGGCTATGGGGGAAGCAATAAGAAAGAGCCTTTCCTCTTCTTAGATCTACACACACGTTTGCCTGGCTACACCTCTGTTCTCCCTTATAAGAGCACTTGTCACAGAACGAAATTAATTGTGCAAGTATGTCTGATCTTTCACCTGTGAGTATGCAAGGAAGGCCAGTCTTTGATTTCAGTATTTCTCAGCGCATAGTGGTTATTCACTGCCAGTGGAGGTGGGTCTGCTGCATGTTTCTCACCATGTCTTTTCATAGGTGTGTGCAGCCAGAAAACCATCAGTCACCTGCCCAGGTACCACACCTCAGGGCACCCTCATCTTCCATATTGTGCCTGGAATTGCTGAACTTGGGCCAGAGAGGGTTCTGCTTCTAGGCTGGCCTTGCCTGCAGAATAGTGGTTTTGGTGAATCTCATTATCACCTGGTCCAACCTTATCATTTTACAGATGGGCAACGGAAGGCCCAGGTGACTTACTGAAGGTCAGGTTAACAGCACAGCTGAATTGAAATCCAAATCTCGTGCAAGTCCAGTTCTCTTCTTTTGTTGTTTTTTTCTGCCTTCTTCATTCTGTAGCCTGAAAGTGGGCTCCAATTGTAGCTTTTGTTTGTTTTTTAGTAATTTTAAAATGGCAGGCCTAACCACACTGTTTCATGTTTTGTTTTGTTTTTTTTAATTGACTGTTGTATTTTATTGATTGCAACCTGGAGACCACAAATTTTAATACATTACCAAAGGTTTCACAATTGTATTTCTAATGGGCCTGTTTCTTTTCAGCAGGCTTACGGCTATGGGCCATACGGTGGTGCGTACCCACCAGGAACTCAAGTTGTCTACGCTGCGAATGGGCAGGCGTATGCCGTGCCCTACCAGTACCCATATGCAGGTATCTCACGCCGGCCTTTCATTCCTCATTTCTCTCCCTTTGCTGAGTAGAGCAGAGAGACCTGTAAACATTTTTATTTTTCAGTTTGAGGTTAAGTGAGCTATATTTTCTGGTTGTAGACTACAAATCACTCTGTTACTATGCTTTAAGAAAGCCTTTTGTAGTTTCATACTGCTCTGCAAAGCTAGAGTAGGCTTGATTTTTAGAACTTGGCTTTTGTGTCTGGATTAGTTCTCAGAATTTTGTACTTATTGGGATTCACTTACATTAAGAAGCAACCAAAGTAAGAGGCCTATTTTAAGGGATGAGAGGTGACCTTTCAGCTGTCCTCCTTCTGGTGACGTCCTTGGAAGGTTGTCACTACTGAGGTGATGTTCCATTTCACAGTGGAGTAGAGGCCTGGAAGGGCTTGTGTTTATTCTGGGCTTGGAGTCTGTTCTTTCTATTCTTCACCTCACATGAAACACTTGGCAGGCATGTGTAACTGGTGTAGGGGTATCATGTCCAGGTCTCCTGGGCAAGGGGGTCGGCAGGGTGGAGGTGTGGGACAATGCTGGCCACTGCTGGGGCTGCAGTGAGGGTGGGGAGGGCAGAGCTGTGGCCGACGGCCCCTGTGAAGTGAGGCTGGGCAGGCGCAGTGGGCACAGCACCATAGTGCAGGATGCAGAGGTGGGCGGGCTGGAGCCAGAGGCTGAGCTCAGGAGAGACAGGAATGTGGGGGTTTGCAGGAGGAGGAGGAGTCCCGGGCTGTGAGCAAAACTAGCATAGTGTCTCAGCACAGAGGCAGTGGGAGATGAGCTGGTACCAGAAAGGTGGGCCACTAATAGTGGTGCCCAGAGAAGTCAAGGAGGCCTCCGGGTTACAATCTTAGATGGTGTCCTTGTAGTTGTTGGTGGTTGCTTTGGCTTTTGATGCATTTAGCACTTAAAATGGGTTCTGGAGTGGAAATAGAGAAATCTTATACTCCTCTGTTCTGGGAATCTGAGGCACATTCACTCAACTAGCACGGACTTTGGAGGATCCTGCTTTGCTTGACTTTATTTCATGTCAAGTTGAAAACCATTAAAATGATAATAAGTAGGCCGGGCATGGTGGCTCACGCCTGTAATCCCAGCACTTTGGGAGGCTGAGGCGGGTGGATCACGAGGTCAGGAGATCGAGACCATCCTGGCTAACACAGTGAAATCCCATCTCTACTAAAAATACAAAAAAATTAGCTGGGCATGGTGGCGGGCACCTGTAGTCCCAGCTACTTGGGAGGCCGAGGCAGGAGAATGGCATGAACCCAGGAGGCGGAGCTTGCAGTGAGCCAACATCGCATCACTGAACTCCAGCCTGGGCGACAGAATGAGACTTTGTCTCAAAAAATAATAATAAGTAATTATGACAGATTAAATATTTGTCCATTGTCTTGTGAGCCTAGCACAAATACTTTTGTTTGAATTACAGTAAGTCCTCACTTAACATCAACAGTAGATTCTTGGAAACTGTTACTTTCAGTGAAACAACATGTAATGAAACCAATTTTATGGTAGACTAATTGATATAAACAAGAGTTAAGTTTCTGTGGCTTATTTCTGGTCACAAAAACATCACCACTTCTAATATTAACCATTGAAATTAATGTGAGCTATACATACATGTAAGATTAATAAAGACAAGTAAGATAATTACCTAGTTATTTCAGTTGATGGCCATGGGTGGCTGGACCCTCTCCCAGCAGCTCAGGGCTTAAGGTGGGAATCCACCATGGATAGGATGCTATCTCATTGCAGGGCACACTCACCCACACCCCCTCTCACTCTGACTGGGACAGTTTAGACACGCCGATTCACCTAAGGGTACATCTCTGGGATGGGAAGGAACTGAACTATCCCAAGAAAACCATGCAAACGTGGAAAAAACCTTCACACTCCACACAGGCGGTGCCCCAGAGGGGAATCCATTCTTTTCTTCTTATCAATGTTATAATGAAACTACATTAAATGAAACAGTGTTATTTGAGGACCTCCTGTACTTCCTCCATATAAAATATTTTCTCCTTATAATCGTGCATTGTATTTCTAGTCTTGTTTTTATATGTATTGAATCCCAAGTGCTATGTAATACTCATAAGTATTTTTAGTAATTGCCTATTATCATATTGGGTGATGTATTACTAAACCTTCCAGTATTGGCTGTTTTTTTCCTCTCTCTTTTTTTTCTTTCTTTTTTTTTTTTTTTTTGCTATTGTAGATACTTCTTTGAACATGTTTAATCATTTTCCTTTTTGTTCTTATTGAATATGCATTAGAATATGTTTCTTTTTTTTCTTTTTTACCTCATGATCCACCCCGGCCTCCAAACAGATTTGGCTCACAGCGACCACCTCCGGTTTTTTTTTTTTTTTTTTTGAGGGATTGGAGTGCAATGTCATGATCTCGGCTCACTGCAACCTCCGCCTCATGGGTTCAAACGATTCTCCTGCCTCAGCCTCCCAAGTAGCATGTGCCACCATACCTGGCTAACTTTGTATTTTTAGTAGAGATGGTTTCACCATGTTGGCCAGGCTGGTCTCAAACTCATGACCTCAGGTGATCCATCTGCCTTGACCTTCCAAAGTGCTGGGATTACAGGTGTGAGCCACCGTGCCTGGCCTAGAATCTAGTTCTTTTTTTTTTTTCCCAACTAGACTAAATCTCTGTATGCAGACAGACGCCAACTCAGGATAGTTTGACTTAATGATTTTTTGACTTTACGATGGTGCGGAAACAGTGTACATTTAGTAGAAACCATACTTCAGGTACTCTTACCCCCATTCTGTTTTTCACTCTCAGTATAGTACTCATTCAGTTACATGAGATCTTCAACACTTGATTATAGTAGGCTTTGTGTTAGTTGATTTTCCCAGCTGCAGACTAATGTTAGTGCTCTGAGCATTTGAAGGTAGGCTATGGTAAGCTATGATGTTCGGTAGGTTAGGCGTATTAAATGCATTTTGACTATGACGTTTTCAACTTATGATGGGTTTATTGGGAGGTAACCCCATTGTAAGTTGAGGAGCATCTCTATTAACATGTCAGAAGGCATAGACATTTTTGAGGGATTTTTGGATATGATTTAAAAATGTAAACGTTTTCAAACATAAAAAATAGGGATGATGGTATAATGAACTATAATGTGTCCATCACGGGCTTCAGCAGTTACCATATCATGTCTAATCTTTTATCTCTACCTCAGCCTCCTTTCTCTACCTCTGGATTAGTTAAGGGACATCCCAGATTTTTAATCATTTCATCTGTTAATATCACGTTAAATCTGGATAGCATTTTGCCAAGTTGATCTCATAATGGTTTACCAACTTATAATGCCACCAGCAGTTACTGATGCAGTGGTTTATCTGTGATCCCATAAAGATGGCCTGTTGTGCTCTGAAAGTTTTGATAGCTTCAGTAGGTCTCAAGTGGAATCATCAAGTTGCTTTAGTTTATATCCCCTTTTATGAATCATTTTCCTTTGCACATTTTTCTGTTGGGATCCCATGGGATGGTGAGTTTTAAGCCCTAGCCTTGCCACATGAAAGCCTCTTTCGCAGCTTCCAGCCCACAGAATAGGGCAGTTGCCACTGTTTCTTACTGTGTACAGAGCACAGATACTGCAGACGTGGTTGTTTAGGGCACTTCTGGAAGTGCACTTCTGGAAATGAGTCCATCCTTGCCCTTGGCTCTCGTCAGTAGAGTAGAATTAGCACTCTCACAGGCAGTACTCGGAATGCTTGCCACATAAGGGGCTGAGTTAGTGGGCATTAGGGCCAGCCTGCCTCAGGATGGTGACCAGACAGCCCCCAGACCTGCTTGCTGTGGAAGGGTCAAGTGGGTTTGTGGTCGATACATAGCAGCTTGTGTTGACAACCAGATGGGTGCTTTGCCACCTCCATACCATCCTGTCTGCCAGGGTCTCACTGCCTAGAGCTAGTCCACAAGAACCCTTCTAGTCATGCACAGAGCTGGTTAAGGCTTTCTGTTGAGCGTGATTGGGACCAATGGATGGTCAGCCAATTGAGAAAGTACAGAGTACTGTAGATGTATTGTAAACGTCGTGCTGTGATTTAACCCACAGTGGGTGTTCGTTTGGCTCTCTCATGATGTGGGGTTGAGGTGTTTGCTTTGAGTTGGCTCCTTTGGTTGGAGTCTTCTATTTGTGTCTTGTAGAGACCATCCTCATGACACGTCATTGCACTGCAGTTTCCAGGGGTAAGTCCAAGAGCAGACTTCTAGATTTGGGGACTATAGTCCTCCCATCCTCCCATCTTTTATAGTTTTCTCAATTCCCTGATTTGATGGTAATTTGTAAAAGTAACCTTCCTTTATTTAGTTTTTCCTGTAGTATCTTAGTTGCCATAGAAACTGTGTCTGCCTTTTTCTCATTCACATTTTGACCATTTATGTAATATTAGTTAAATTAGGCAATTATAATAAGTGTGACCTGGAAGCATCCACAGCTGACTCTGGCAAGGACTGAGCTCAGTGCAGGAGCAGAGCTCAGCAGGAGCCACAAGAGAGTGGCCTGGTCCTGCAGCCAGGGGACCTCAGCATGACCTGCAGGGGCATCAGAATGTAGATTTTCCATGGGACCTTTTCCTTAGGTCAGCTCACAAGTTCTATTGTGTTACATTTAGCTAGTTGGAGTCACCATTACTGAGCATTTTAAAATGTCAGGGCTGTGAAAGTAAATGCCATAATTCCCTAGTTTTGAAATTTAAACATTGCAAAAATAATCACTTGCTTCCAGTACTGTTACCTGTACCAGATCAGCCCTTAGATTTACGATGGTTTCATTGTACTACTCTGTGCCTTTTGAGTTTTGTCATTCATCATCCTGTGTTGTATTTGAGGCATTAGTGGGTATAAATGCATACTGTAGCCAGAGTGCCTGGGTTTGTGTGCCCTTACTGTCCTTAACCGCTGTGTGCCTCAGTTTGCCCATCTGCAAAATAGGGATAAAAGTGCACTCAGTTGAGTAAGAGCATTTCAATGTATGTAGTGCTGTAAGTGGCTGGAAATGTTCACCTTTGTTATCACTGCGGGTTTCACTTCTGCTCTTCATCCACATGTGCACATCACTAGTGACTAGTTTTGTTTTTTTTTCAATCACCCCTTCTGTTCACCCATGTGCTGCAGTCAACAATCTCGATAATGGGACTACAGGCCTGCCTCGTTCAGACTACCCCTGCTAAGTCGGTTTCACCGTGGTCTCGATCTCCTGACCTCGTGATCCGCCCGCCTCGGCCTCCCAAAGTGCTGGGATTACAAGCGTGAGCCACCGCGCCCGGCCTAGTTTTTTTTCTTTTCTTTTTTTTTTGAGACAGAGTCGCACTCTGTTTCCCAGACTGGATTGCAGTGACAGGATCTCAACTCACTGCAGCCCTCGCCTCCCAGGTTCAAGCAATTTTCATGCCTCAGCGTGGGATTACAGGCATGCGCCACTACCCCTGGCTAATTTTTTTTTTTTTTTGGTAATTTTTTAAGAGACAGGGTTTCACTGTGTTGGCCAGGCTGGTCTAAAACTTCTGGCCTTAAGTGATCCACCTGCCTCAGTCTCCCAAAGTGCTGATATTACAGGTGTGAGCCATCAAGCCTGGCCAGCCAGCCTTTGAACCATTAAAGGAATAGAGGATCAAGGAGGAAAGTTAACCCTATTAATACCTGAGCAGTTTGAAAGCTACTTAGCTACTAGGCATTATAGCTGTGAAGCATGGAAGGGAGCAAACAGTATGTTTCCAGTTGTAAATTTTAATCTTGCAAATTAAATACTAAATTTGTCTGTGGTTTTTTTTTTTTTTTGAAGTTTTCACCTCTAACATAAATATTTATTTTTTCTCTATAAAGACATGCAGTAAAAAAGAGTAGGCCGGGCTGGGCATGGTGGCTCATGCCTGTAATCTCAGCACTTTGGGAGGCCGAGACAGGCGGATCACGAGGTCAGGAGATCGAGACCATCCTGGCTAACACGGTGAAACCCCATCTCTAATAAAAATACAAAAAATTAGCTGGGCGTGGTGGCGGGCGCCTGTAGTCCCAGTTACTCAGGAAGCTGAGGTGGGAGAATAGCTTGAACCCGGGAGGTGGAGGTTGCAGTGAGCTGAGATCATGCCACTGTACTCCAGCCTGGGGACAGAGCAAGATTCCTTCTAAAAAAAAAAAAAAAAAAGTGCAGATTTAAGGTTTAATTTAAAAATCGGTTTGCGTGCATACTAAGAGGCTAATTTGCCTTAAGTGAGCATTTCCTTTTTGGGCTTTTGTTGGGCACTGTGTGTCTCCCGTGTTCCCCATTTGTCTGCCACCCAATAAGCATGGTATCGAGGGCTGAAGTAGAAATCAGAGGCTGGAATCTGAAAGCTTCATTAGGGTTCTGCTTTTTGCAGATTAGGGACTTCGGCCCTTAGTGAGCTGAGGATCTTGGTTTCCTCCCAGTGTGCGGTTTCAGGGATGTGGGCCACATGATGTACCTGCTGTGGAGGAGGGCTGGGGCGCCAGTGTGACAGGAGACAGCAGATCCCTTTTGTGAAAGGAGAACTGGTACTTTGTGTGATGTTAAACTTCACAAACCGCTGCTCAGAGACCTGCTATTTTCCTTCTCTTTTAGGACTTTACGGACAGCAGCCTGTTAACCAAGTCATTATTCGAGAGCGGTATCGAGACAACGACAGTGACCTGGCGCTGGGCATGCTGGCAGGAGCAGCCACGGGCATGGCCTTAGGGTCTCTATTTTGGGTCTTCTAGGGGCCTCAAGGTCTTGATGTGCATAGCTTCTGATAACCCTGTGTGCAATAATATGATTTGCAGGGCATTTCTGTTTGTGACATGTTTTTAATAATAGTTTTAATCATTCCTTTGAAAGTAGTGATGTCATAATTGTACTAATCCACATAAGTACCACAGAGAAGGGTTTGAACTGTGCTATTTTGTTCAAACGTTGGCTCTCCGGGGGCACTGGCTCATTCCAAGACTGTCCTTGTGCAACTCTCAGAATACCTTATTTGAACATACCTGTTTTGAAAGGCGTTTTCTTTTTAGAGTTAGGTGTAGTGCTTAAGGGTTAATTTATTTTCATGTTATGCCAGTAATATAGTGTTGTATGCTTAATGAGTGATTGTGGCAAGAAAAGCTACAGCTTCTTTCCGTTTAACTTTTTCAAACCACAGACCAGAACTGGTTGCATGTTACTTTAGGAGTTGTGGGTTGGTAAGCTCCCAGGTACTTCCCGAGGCTATGGTGTGAGAGCCCCCGTCCTGCCCTCTGGGGCTCCACAGGCCCCCAGCAAGGCCGATGGCTCAGGATGATGGGGCACAGCCCACCTTTGAAAAATGATGCTTCAGAAATCTGCCTGACCCTAGCTTCTTATTCTCACCTTATTGTTGTATGGCTTTGGTAGCCATACTTGGAGAACATATCCCGCATTAGGAATTGATTTGAGCCTGAGAGTTTGAGGGCTTTATCCTTTAAAACTTGGAGAAGCCACCTGGGCATGGTGGCTCACGCCTGTAATCCCAGCACTTCGGGAGGCCGAGACGGGCGGATCACAAGGTCAGGAGATCGAGACCATCCTGGCTAACATGGTGAAACCCCATGTCTACTAAAAATACAAAAAATTAGCTGAGCATGGTGGCGGGCGCCTGTGGTCCCAGCTACTTGGGAGGCTGAGGCAGGAGAATGGTGTGAACCCGGGAGGCGGAGCTTGCAGTGAGCCAAGATAGCGCCACTGCACTCCAGCCTGGGTGACAGAGTGAGACTCTGTCTCAAAAAAAAAAAAAAAAAAATAAATCCTGGAGAAGCCAGAACAATAACAAACAAGTGTGGGGAGGCAGATTTGCTTTATTCCAAGAGGCTGTTTGTGTGTCTGCCCAAGCCTCCTTATAGCCTATTTTTCTACTTGCTGAGGGAGTAATATTAAAGGAACAGGGAGGGAGTGGAAGGAGAGCCTTAAAGCGTTCCCATTTCAGGCCTTCGGGGGGTTGCACTGTGCGGGAGATGCTCTCTCATCACTCTGAAGGCCCATCCTGTGCAGAAGTGGGGCTCTGTGGCAGTTCACTGAGCACCAGGGCAGACCGTAGCTGAACAGACTTGGGTTATGGATGGGATATGGGGCCCAGGGACCCTCAGGACACAGGGACCGGCTCAAGGTACCACTCAGCCTGGCCAGGACCCCCAGCTTTGCTTTTGTTCTTGATCTCTTTGTGATAGAGAAGCTTAGAACATTGCATTTGGAACCTCAAAATGTGTGAGTCTTTGGAAAACCCATTCCAGCCTTTCTTCAAATGCTTATTTTCAATATATGAAGTATGTATTTGAAATATTCATATTTCTTTTATTTCTTGTTTTCAAGCTCTGAATTATTGCAGTTTTCTGTCCTGCATGCTTTCAACAGTGTGGTTTTACAGAGGCAGTTTAGCACAGTGAATGTCCCTGCCCCACACTCCATATGGTCCTGTTTTCCCGAAAATACACTCAAGGTAGCACAGACTTGTTATTTTGCCTGGCTGGTTACACACATGCTGTCTTGCTTTGCTGCTCAGCCACCTCCCTCTGAGGCCAACTTAGGCCAACCTACATAGGACTCCATCTGAAGCCAGACACCAGAGAAACCGAGTGGTGGCCACGGGTCTGCTTTTCTCTCTGATCCTAGGGTACTTGTTGACATGGGAGTGTCTGTTCCCACATGGAAGGAGGTCTATCTCTCATCTCTGAATAGATGTATGACAACTCTAGTGTCCATGGTTTAAAATGTTGCTTTGAGGATTTTCCATCCTGTATGAGAAAAATGGCTTTCTTCAGATTATAATCATTATTAAAGCTGTATGTACACTTTACTTAAAAACTATTAACAGTTTTTCATGTTGCACTGGTGGTAATTTTGAACTTGGAATTACTGGGTGGGAAGTCCAGGAACCACAGAGTATTGATTTTTGCTGCAGAAATGCTCTTGAGGCAGATGTCCCTGTGCTCCCCTGGCTGCTTCTGGCTGAAGCGGGGGGGTGTAGACTGAAGCTTGGGCACTCGTGTGTCCCCTCCCCAGTCCCCATTCCAGTGGGGCCAGTCTCATTAGGCAGCCCTAGATGAGCCTGGAACTGGACTGTCCTTAGTGACTTGGTCCTGGTATGCAGTGCATACTGGGGATAAGGTTGCCCAGGTACTTTATTTCCTTGGCCACAACTCCCATAGATGCCAATGTTTTGATAGCCTCAGTTTCTCAACGATGGCTTTTGTTTACAGTGCTACACTTAGTATAAGTCAAGAAGTGCTTGAGTTAGAAGAAACTTCTTATTCAGGTTTGAGTAAGCATTTTACTTCCATGTGTACTTTTAAATAATCCACACCTTGAAGAAGTTGGCCAATGATATTATATACATGCTGATCTGATTGTTCTTTTCATTCCTTGAGTCAACTTCAGGGTCTTGGATATTAAAGAGAAGAAAGAGAACTGTGGTTAATGTTTTGGATCATGATTTGTGAACAAGGCCAGACTGCCCATTTTAGGCTATCCAGGACTCAAGGTAGCCATCTGGATCATAAGAAGGTCCTGCAGTTGAGACAAGATGACCCAAGTGTCTTTTCCACAAGTTTTGATCCTTTGTAATATTTCTTTTTCCTCCCCTAGTGTATGTAGATACAAGGCATGGAATGCAGTTCCACTTTCTCCCCAGACTTGATCTTTTTGTGATTGCTTTCCCGTCTCTAGTATTCTGTCGTGTCTAGAGAACTGGTTTTTTCCTACATATGCAAATTGTACATTTGTAAGTGAAAATGTCAATACATTAAAGCATTAACCTTAAAGCATGTTTCATTGTGACTTCTGTTGTCTTTAAAAAATTACTTTATAGTAACATACTCTCAGCTTTTTCTGCTGTCCTGGATCATAAGAATGCCATTTTATTGAGGACCTACCAAATGCTAGTATATTGTCACATCAGAGACAGCTCACTGGATTCTTAGTGACTCTGTAAGGGAGGCATTATCCAGGTTCCACTGGAGGGACCGAGGCTCAGAAGTTAAATAATTTACTCAGGAGCATGCAGGTAGTAGGTCTCCACATCTGATGTTAAAACGCCCTCTTGTTCCCTGTGCCATGTGCGTATGAGAATTTGATTTCCACAAACAGCAGTGGCCTGTGTAGTCACACTCTTGGGATGGCTGTGAGAAAACAGACACTATTTTCCCCAACCAGATCCCTCTGGCAGTGTGTGTCCAATAACTTCTCCAGCGTCTTTGGATACATGACTGTGTTTTTTGTTATTTTTATTTACTTATTTATTTAGAGACGGAGTCTTGCTCTGTTGCCCAGGCTGGAGTGCAGTGGTGTGATCTCGGCTCACTGCAAGCTTTGCCTCCCGGGTTCACGCCATTCTTCTGCCTCAGCCTCCCGAGTACCTGGGATTACAGGTGCCTGCCACACCTGGCTAATTTTTTGTATTTTTTTAGTAGAGACAGGGTTTCTTTCTTTCTTTTTTTTTTTCCGAGACGGAGTCTTTCTCTGTCCCCCAGGCTGGAGTGCAGTGGCGCGATCTCGGCTCACTGCAAGCGCCGCCTCCGGGGTTCACGCCATTCTCCTGCCTCAGCCTCCCGAGTAGCTGGGACTACAGGCGCCCGCCAACACGCCCAGCTAATTTTTTGTACTTTTAGTAGAGACGGGGTTTCACCGTGTTAGCCAGGATGGTCTCGATCTCCTGACCTCGTGATCCGCCCGCCTCGGCCTCCCAAAGTGCTGGGATTACAGGCTTGAGCCACCGCGCCCGGCGAGACAGGGTTTCACCATGTTAGCCAGGCTGGTCTCAATCTCCCGACCTTGTGATCCGCCCGCCTTGGCCTCCCAAAGTGTTGGGATTACAGGAGTGTGCCACCGCACCCGACCGAAAAGCTCTATTTCTTGTTCAAGTCGCAGTCCATTGTGGGTTCATAAGGGATGAGAGGCTTCTGTTCCAGGCTGTCATTCAGGGACCAAAACTGCTTTTATCTCTTCGCCTTGGAATCTGCTGTGGGAACTTACACAGCCTGCTGGAAGAAAAGACAGCGACGACACCCATCCTCAGCTCTGGAGTGGCACTCCCCTTCCAGTGGTGAGAACTAATTATGTGGCCTGGGCTCAGTGCTTGAGGTCTGGGAGGTATCGGCTGAGCTCAGGAAGAAGTGGCCCTCGCCTCAGCTGCTGATAAACACAACAGGCCGTAGTTAATGACAGATCATGATCGTCAAGTATTGCCAGTTCTCGGTGGAAGTTGAGTTTATATTAACTTTCCTTTGCACAGTTTTTACTGATTAATAAAGGCAGTGATTGCAAATTACAAGCAAATTGTTAGTTCACACAACACAAATGTCATTTGGTCACAGATATTTTTGTTGCTGTTAAATCGTTTCTTTCCCTACTTACCAACTGGTGTGGATGGACCTAGAGAAGATAGTCACCCTTTCCAGCAAGGAATATAGTTCCTCCATCCATTTGTCCTTTATTACATTAAAGTCATGCTGAGGATGACTGCGTTATTGCCCCTGGTTGTCCTGCTCCCCCTGCCCTGTGCGTGGCCTATAAGTTCTTGCCTGGTGCTGAGCGCCTGCCCATGTCATCTCGCCCACCGGAGGAACAGAGTCCAAGCCTAACAGGTGGTGTCCCATGCCTGGGGGAAGGGGGTGTGAGTGTGTCATGTTTGAGCAGGTGCTTTAGGAAGCAGAGGGGGCTTCTCCAGCCTTATCCTTTTCCCCACTGCAGGAGCTGCCCCTCCTCTGTGGACCCAGATAAGGCTCATGGGGCAGAGCCTTCACGGCTGCCCCTTGGGCTCCATGTCATGGAAGGCACACATTGTTTGCCACACAGCAAAGCTGACCAGGATGAGCTGCCACTGGGTGCTGTGCCAAGTGAGGGGGCACAGCAGTCAGCGAGACGATACTTGGGGAGGGGGGCAGTGCTCCTACTGCCGAGGCCTCACCAGAGCGACAGGTCAAGATAATGCCACACTTCGTGGGGGTCCAGATTATACCACACCACGTGGGGCCCCAGGGTCGGGGCTTGCCCTTCTGAGCCTTTTCATGTCTGAATGGCTGGAGGGAAGGGGGTGATGCCAAACCCACAGGGCTGGTAGAGGACTAAGTGACCTCAGTGTGCAGGAAGGCTGAGCACGGTGCTGGGCACACTGAGTGCTCTGCAGATTTGACCCTCTGTTGCTCTTTTCCTGAGCTTCTCTTCTGTTATTTGTAAAACTGGGTGACAGTTGCTGTCTCCATAGCCCTCAAAGATGAGACCACTCACTTCTCGTTCTCATGGCCAAGGAAGGCCCTGCCACGCCTGAGCTTTGCAGGTGGGAAGGACTTCTTCTGCCCCTCCAGGGAATGTAAACATGGAGTCTTGGCATTTCTGTGTTCCCAGGACCCTTTATTGGTCTTTGCATAATCCCCCATTTTTACTCTTCTTGCAGAACTTTCTCCCTTCAACCACTAACCTAAGCTGGTGGAGGTGGGGGTAATGAGGCATGGTGGCAGTGATGCCTGGCCGGAGCCATCACTGGGCATTTACCAGCTGCGTGCTCTGGGGGGTGGCTCACCTCTGTGTTTCCCCTTTTGTTTATGACAGGTGGAGTAGGAGCACCCCGAAGGACTGTGATGTGCATTCACTGAGTCAGCACAGATGGGAGGCACGGAGAGTGGTGCTGGGAACCTTTGTAACTACTGACAATAAATTGTTTCTTATGATGCAGGCTTACAGATGAGGTGACAGACGTGGTGTGCCCTGAGGTCCTGCCTGTCTTGGTGGCTGGCTCTGGGACCTGTGGGGCCCCAGCAGGCAGGGAGGAGGCAGTGTGGGCTGGGCTGGGGCAGAGGCTACCCTGCCACCACGCTCTCATTTTACCTGGTATTGGGGGCACAAGTTGGCCACCTTGCCAAGGTCTCAGGAATCCTGAGGTCCAGACTCCAGTGGCCAGGAGCAGGTTAGAAATGCATATTTCTGGCCGGGCGCGGCGGCTCACGCCTGTAATCCCAGCACTTTAGAAGGCTGAGGTGGGCGGATCACGAGGTCAGGAGATCGAGACCATCCTGGCTAACATGGTGAAACCCCGCCTCTACTAAAAACACAAAAAATGAGCCGGGCGCGGTGGCAGGCGCCTGTAGTCCCAGCTACTCAGTAGGCTGAGGCAGGAGAATGGCGTGAACCTGGGAGGCAGAGTTTGCAGTGAATTGAGATTGTGCCACTACAGCCTGGGCGATAGAGCGAGACTCTGTCTCAAAAAAAAAAAAATGCTTATTCCTGGGACTTAAAGCCACAGTGTCCTGAGGGGGCCTGGGGTGGCCCGAGTCTGCATTTCCGCCTGCCCTCCGCTTATGCTGTGCAGCCTTGACTCCTCTGATGTTGGCCTCCAAGCCCTGCCCTTTCTGAGGCCTCTGCCTTCCTCTCTCCTCTCCCTCCCTGCTCACCTAACTGACCTCCACTGAGCTGTTGGACAGGTGTCCCCTCCTCTAGGAGGCCTCCTGGCCTTCCCTCCAGCTGAGCACGATGCTGAGAGGAGCGACACTGGACAGTATGGCCTCCTCCCCTCCTGTGGTGCTGCTGAGCCCAGGGACAGTCGCTGGCCAGTGGGAGGCAGGAAGGGGTCCTGCACTGGCTTTGCATGGCTCTCTGGGCGTGCCACTGCCTGGGAAGTGGGAATCAGGTGAGAGGCACCTCCTCCTGGGCCCCAGGGGAGCTGGCAGCTCCATCAGACCCTCCACTGCTATGTCATCAGAATGACATTTCTCAAACAGGGTCATCTCCAAAGGGCAGTGAGCTATGTGCTCCTGGGCAGCACCCCAGGCAGGCCCTGCCCAGTTCTTTCACTAACCTATCAGAGGCCAGGTGAGCAGCTTGTGTGTTCCTGGTTCAGTCCCCTGGCAGGCGTGCTGGGCAGGGCCCATTCTCAGGAGCCATCTTGCCTACCTGGTGCAGACACACCCAGGCTATGACCTGCTCAACAGATGTGCGGCAGGGACCCCTAGGGAGGACTCTGGGGCTGCATTGAATTCAAATCTTTATCACTTCTGTGGGCATGGACGTGGATAGCGTGGGAACGTGGCCTCTCCAGCCTCAGTAGCCTCCTCTATAAGGAAAGTATAGCAGTAACAGTACCATCCAGTAGGCACCCAGTAGGAGCACAGACATCCCCTCCATTAATTTCCCAGACCCATGGCTTGGTCCCAGACCAGCAGCACAGCAGCCTCTGGGAACCTCTTAGAAATGCAGATTTTCCAGCAGTTCCGGATCTCCTGAGTCAGTGACAACCCTCAGGGTGATGCCGTTACAGGTTCAAATTTGAGGACCACTGGTCTAGCATGGACTCCCTGTCTCCCACTCCCCCTTTCTCTCTCCCCCTTCCTGCGCTCACTCCTGCTCAATGGCACTTCCTCTGTGCAGCTGCTGGTTCTGAGGGTTGCCACCAGGTGTCAGGGCAGCCTCAGGAATGTTCTGGCTGTCACACCTCCCCGGCCAGCCTGGCCCCTGCTGCATCTCAGGAGAGGTCCTGAGAGGGTAAAGGACTTCTGAGCTTCTCACAGGATGAATGCTTCCCTGTGCTTTTCTGCCTGCTCAGGGTCAGTCACCTGGGCCCAAAGGCGGCAGATATGTCAGCGTCCTGTGTGGTGGGGACAGGGACAGCCCCACGGCACCTAGTGGGATGTTGTGAGATTTGCGGGGCACACCCAACTCCTCCTCTACTCCTGCCGAGTCCTCGCTCTTATTCTGCCCTAGGAGGCTTCTCCAACCACCCTGCTCTGTCCCCATTGTGACTCCTGGCCAGGGCCTCTGACCCTCCACCCAGTCCAGTCCTCACAGTGGGGCCTCTGAAGGCCTGTCCTGCTGTGCCAATGCTGAGGCCGACTTTGGGCTATTGGTCCAGGCCCTGCCTGGCCCTGTAACTACACGTCCCTAACTGCCACCACAGGCTTGGTGGACCAAAAGCCTCCTCCTGAACACAGCCCACCAGGCTTTGCCCACAGTCCCCTCCCAGCTTGCCCACTCCAGCTCCCCTGAGTTCAAGGCCAGCCCACACCCTCCCACGCACTGGACACCCTCCAGGGCGCCGGTGGAGGAGGCTGAGTAGGGCAGGCAAGGTCTCTGCCCGCAGCCACACCAACCCAGCGGCTATCCTCCGAGCGGGGCTGGGCAGAGCATCGGGAGGACTGCCCGGGTCTCGGAAGGGCGTGCCCTGGATTCCAGGCGAGGAGCTGCTGTGTGAGGCCCGCAGGCGGGCTCAGGCGGGAGTGGCTATGGGCCGTGGGCTGCGGGGACAGAGAACTTTGGGAAGTGATTTGGGGATGGCAACTGTGTGGCCACACCGCGGGAGCCCTTGAGACGGCTGGCTGCAGGGCGGCTATAGGGTGCGGGGAAGTCATTTCTGGCAGAGCTCCTGGGCCTTGTGCGGGGGAGCTCGTAGGTGATGCTGGGGGGCAGAGACTTAGGAGTGTGGTTGTGAAGGGCGAGATTTCTCCTGAACATCCGAGTGGGAATGTCCGGAGGTCAGTTCAGAGGCCTGGGCACAGGGGTAGCAACAGAGGGCGCGGGGGCAAGGCGGGTGGGGCACGTGGAGGGCATCGGTGGCCCTGCCACGTTTCAATGGAAAGCGGAGTGGACTGGAGTTGGGCATGGGGGAGGCCGTGAGTCCAGTTCCCTGCACCTTCTGGAGCCTCCCTCCCCAGACCCTTCCTGGCAGGGGCCGGGCCTCTCCCAGGGGCCCTCGCGCAGCGCAGGCCCTGAGCATAGGGGCTGTGGAAGCTGAGGGTCCAGCCCCCCGAAATCCGCCCCCGTTACTTCCGCTCTCTGCGGGGCTATCCTTCAGTCATCGGTGCCCGCCAGTGGCCCTGCGGCCGGCCCGGGAGCACGAGGGAGCCAGGGGGGCCACGGTCCTGCCCTCAGGAGGCTCCACGTGGACACTGCGCAGCTGGCCTTGCACGCGCGCGCTTGTTCATGTGTGCGTGCGTGTGCATGTGCGTGTGCGCGTGCATGTGCATGCGCGCGCGCTTTTTGCCCCCAAAGCCTCACTCCTGCACCCTGCATCTAATGTCCAGAGAGGTGATTATCATCTCCACTCCCAATTCACGCCTGGCCTTGAGTCAGTTACATGAGTGGTCCAGGCCTGGCTGTCCCGGGTCTTGTGTGCCACGTGGCACAACACCGGGTCTGTAAGAGAAGCCGTGCCACCAGCCTTGGGAGGCAGCGCCCTGCTGGGTGGGGTCTCCAGAGGAGAGCTCCAGAGAGAGAAAGGCCGAGCTGCCTCCACCTCCCCCAACATCCTCCCTGAGCCTCAGCAACCGCGTCTGTAAATGGGACAATGACAGCGTCCGCCTCAGAGTTGCTGGGGTGAGGAAGGAACACACACGGGACCCACTTAGAAGACTGTTGGGCGCAGAGTGCTGAGTGCTGCTCTGAGGACCACTTTTTTTTTGTTGTTGTTGTTTTTTTTTTTTTTTTGAGACGGAGTCTCGCTTTGTCGCCCAGGCTGGAGTGCAGTGGCGCAATCTCGGCTCACTGCAAGCTCCGCCTCCCGGGTTCACGCCATTCTCCTGCCTCAGCCTCTCCGAGTAGCTGGGACTAGAGGCGCCCGCCACCACGCCCGGCTAATTTTTTTTTTTTTGTATTTTTAGTAGAGACGGGGTTTCACCGTGGTCTCGATCTCCTGACCTCGTGATCCGCCCGCCTCGGCCTCCCAAAGTGCTGGGATTACAAGCGTGAGCCACCGCGCCCGGCCGAGGACCACGTTTACAGATGAAGACTCAGAGCGGGAGATGCCAGTACAGCAGGGGCTCTCAGCCACCCTCTGCCAGAGGCAGGTCCCAACGGACCTCGTTGACAGCTTGGACGCTGTGCTCCGCAGCTGTGGAGTTGATTAATAACATTCTGTCCCACGTTCGCGGATTGGAAAGTAATGCCTGATTAAGACCCTAAGCATGCCACTTGTGGCAAACACTCAGGCTATCTTCCAGGTGGCAGCATTGACTTCAGGGCTGAAGGCTTGGCTGGTTTTCCCGGGACACACCTTGAAGGCAGCAGAAGCCCTGTTACTAGGAAACAGGAAAGGCCAAGGATTTTGTGCTGGTCTTCAGGCCCTCAGCCCCTAGGAGGCTGGAGGTGCAGACTGGCCCTTGAGGGGGTGGCACCATGCCTGAGCATGAGGGGACACCTGGGGTACCCTGTGAGGTGGGGGCAGAGGGTGGAAGGCTGTGGGGAGGTGGGGGTGGACCGGCTGCAGACAGAAGAGCTACACTTTCAGTTTCTCTGTTTCCTCCAAATTACCGATCAAACCCCCTGGGGTGTTGCGGCCGCACCGTGCTCCAAGCCCTGCCCTGGAGGCTCTCCTTCAGTAGGCCTGGGCCATGGGTTTCAGTGGAATGTGAGGATGAGCTGAGCGAGTGGGTGTGGGCACCAGACTGGTCTTGTTCTGCCATATGCATCGGCCTTACTCTCTCAGCAGCCCCAGGCTACACAGCAGGGACAAGAGGAGCGGGGTTTCCCGAGGCCGGTGTGACTCCAGAGCCTGCCCTCCTCACCTCATGCAGCCGGTGGACATGAGGCCAGCCCTCTGCTGGCCAGGCCCGGGCCTGCTGGATGGGCACAGCACCCCCGGGGAGGTTGGGGGTGGGGACATTCATTCACTTGAGCCATGGAAGGGAGACCTGACTTAGCGGTCCTTGTGTTGTGTGGCGGTTGTGACCAAAAGTAAAGTGGGGGCTTCTTTGTGCAGTGTCTTAGGGCATTCTGCATTCATTCATTCCCTTAGTCCCTCATCAAACATGCCCTGAGCAACTAACTGCTCCACACCTGGTCCTGGGCTGGGCATGGCCAGGTGCTAGGAGCTTGTCTGGTAGCTGTGCGTGAGTCAGAAAACGGAGCCCCTTCCTCTAGTGAATCTCCTTGTGCCGGGTGATGGGCTGGAAGCAGAGTGCACCCGGACGGACCCCATCCCCGCTGGACCTCTGCTGGGCTTTTTTGCTCCCTAAACAACCCCCACAGCCACATGAGGCACCCCAGGCAGTCGGGCCTCCTATAGCCAGGCCCTTGGCTGTGGCTTGTCATCTGGGGGCTGTCCCATCCTCTAGTAGGGTCCACACTTAGGGACTCCCCGCTGTCATGCCCAGGAGCTCCCACCACCACCTGGCCCAGCCGCCCACACCTCTACCTGTGCTCCATTCTTTCCACCTCCCTTATCACCCTCCTGCCCACCTATTGCTCGTGGTTAAGCCCTGCCCTCTACCTGGCCACATGATGTGCCTGCTCTTGGCTACCCCATGGGGTCCTTGGTGACTGTGCCAGGTCAGTGCCCCTCCTGGATCTCCTGGCCCAGGAACTCCCCATTGAATGTGCCTTCACAGCCTCCCGTCAGTCCAGCCTTGCTCTGCTCAGGGATTGTGAATGCAGAGATCTGGGCCAGTTTTGAGGGTGTACTGTGGTGGACACCTCCCACACTGCCATCTCTCTGGAGGGCAGCTTGACAGTATGTGTAGAAATCCCGAAAAATGTGCATACTCTGACCATGTCCTTATGGGTATCCGTCTCAAAAAAGATAACCCCAAAAGGGAAAAACGTCTCCTACGCAAAGTTGCTCATCATGCATACCTAGCTGAAAATTGGAAACATCTTAAATGTCCAATAATGGGAATAAAGTAAATCATGGCACAAAGAATCATTTCAGAACTAATGGAAGTAAATGAAGACCATGAAGATCATAACAGCTGAGTGAAAAACAGTCAGGTGAGTGGTGCTGTGCCTATTAGCGTAAAATCAATGTTAAATGCCCTCTGCAAAGATATCCATGACCAAATCCCTGGAACCTGTGAACACATTACCTTGTATGGTAAAAGTGATTTTGCAGATGCAATTCAATTAAGGACTTTGAGATGGGAAGATTATTCTGGGTTATCCAGGTGGGCCTGATGTCATCACAGGGGTCCTTCTAAGTGGGAGGCAAGAAGGGCAAAGTCAGGAGGAGGTGGGTTGATAGAAGCAGAGGTAGGAGGGATACACATTGAAGATGAGGGAGGAACCCAGAGCCAAAGAATGCATGCAGCCTCCAGGTGCTGGAAAGAGGAGGAGCTGAGTGCTCCCCTGGGAAGCTCCAAGAAGGATGCGGCACTGCTCACACTGTGATCGCTGACCTCCACAGCTGTAAATAGTAAATAAGTGTGTTGTTTTAAGGCACTACCTCTGTGATAGTTTGCCACAGCAGTAGCAGGTAACTAATGCATTAGGTAAGAGTCAATTTATTGGCAGGCCAAGGTAGACTGATTGCTTGAGCTCAAGAATTGGAGACCAGTCTGGGCAACATGGCAAAACCCCATCTCTACAACAAATACAAAAAATTAGCCAGGTGTGGTGGTGCGTGCCTGTGGTCCCAACTACTATGGATGGAGGCTGAGGTGGGAGGATTGCTTGAGCCCAGGAGGCGCAGCCTGCAGTGAGCTGAGATCGCACCACTGAACTCCAGCCTGGGCGACAGGGAGAGACCCTTACCCCTGCTCCAAAAAAGTGTTCAATTTCTTTAATGGTTCTAGGACCATTCAGATTATTTATTTTATCTTGGTTTGAGTTTGGTCATTTGTGGTTTTAGAGGAATTGGTCCATCCCTTTTAAGTTGTCGAATTTGTGAGTGCAAAGTTGTTCCAGATATTCCTTATCAGCTGTTCAGTGGCCACGGGAGCAGCAGTCATGGCTGGGCTTCATTCCTGACATGGGTAATTTGTGTCTTTTCTCTTTTGTCAGCTTTTAAAAAAGATTTGTTAATTGCTTTTTTCTTTTTTAACTTTTCCTTACTAGAACGGTAGAAAACAAACACGAAGCAAGCATGGGAGGGAAATAATGAAGAGGAGAATATGGGAAATAATGAAGAGGAGAAATCAGTAAGATGAAAATTTCTCCTCTTCGTTATTTCCCTCCCATGTTTGCTTTATTTCGTTTTCCTTTTCCTAGTTTCTTGAGTAGGGACTTTGATTGTTGATTGGACACCTTTCCTCTTTAATTAATGTAAGCATTCAGTGATATAAGAATCTCAACACTGCTTTTGGTACATCCCACATATTTTGATATGTTCTATTTTAATTTTCACTCAGTTCCATGTATTTTTTTTTTTTTTTTTTTTGAGACGGAGTCTTGCTCTGTCGCCCAGGCTGGAGTGCAGTGGTGCAATCTCGGCTCACTACAAGCTCCGCCTCCCGGGTTCACGCCATTCTCCTGCCTCAGCCTCTCCGAGTAGCTGGGACTACAGGCGCCCGCCACCATGCCCGGCTAATTTTTTGTATTTTTAGTAGAGACGGGGTTTCACCGTGGTCTCGATCTCCTGACCTCGTGATCTGCCCTCCTTGGCCTCCCAAAGTGCTGAGATTACAAGCGTGAGCCACCGTGCCCGGCCGAGTTCCATGTATTTTTAATTTTCTTTGAGATTTCCCTTCTCGCCTGTGGATTATTTAGAAGTATGTTGCTTACTTTTTACGTGATTGGAGTTTTTCTGTTTTCTTTCTGTCATGGACTTACAGTTTTATTCCATGGTCAGGGAATGTACTCTGCAGATTTCTGTACTTTAAAATTTGTTGAGACTTGTTTTATGGCACAGGAGGACAATATCAGCCTTGGTGGATGTTTCATAGATGTTTGGAAATAACGTGTAGCTTGCTATTGTTGCGTGGAGTGGTTCTGTTGGTTGATTGTGTTACTCTGATGTTCTCTCCTTGCTGATTTTCTGCATCATTGTTTTATCAGTTGCTGAGAATAGGATTAACTCAAAATGGATCAAAGACCTAAATTTAAGTGTAAATTTCAATTTATATTAAAGTGTAGAATTCAGTGGCATTAAGTACATTCAAATGTGGTGCACCTATCACCACTATTTCTGGAACTTTTTCATAACTCAAACAGTAGCTCTGTATTCATTAAGCACTAAACCCTATTCTATGCTGTCCCCATCCCTAGGTAGCCTCTATTCTACTTTCTGTTTCTATAAATTTGCCTATTCTAGATACCTCATATAAATGGAATTATGCAATATTTGTCCTTTTGTGATTGGCTTATTTCACTTAACGTAATGCCTTCAAGATTCATCCGTAGCAATGTGTCAGAATTCCTTCTTTTTAAAGGCTGAATAACACTCCATTGTATGGCTATACCACATTTTGTTTACCCATTCATCTGTTGATAGACATTTGGGTTGTTTCTATCTCTTAGCTATCATGAATAACGCTGCTATGAACATTGGTGTACAAGTATCTTCTTCAGTTTTTTCTTTCTTTCTTTTTTTTTGAGATGGAGTTTCGCTCTTGTTGCCCAGGCTGGAGTGCAATGACACGATCTCAGCTCACCACAGCTTCCACCTCCCAGGTTCAAGTGATTCTCCTGCCTCAGCCTCCCTAGTAGCTGGGATTACAGGCATGCGCCACCACACTCGGCTATTTTGTATTTTTAGTAGAGACGGGGTTTCTCCATGTTGGTCAGGCTGGTTTTGAACTCCCTACCTCAGGTGATCCGACCGCCTCGGCCTCCCAAAGTGCTGGGATTACAGGCATGAGCCACTGCACCTGGTCTCTTTTTTTTTTTTTTTTGAGATAGGGTCTCATTATATTGCCCAGGCTGGTCTCAAACTCCTGGGCTCGAGCCATCCTCGTCTCAGCCTCCTGAGCAGCTGAGATTACAGGTATGTGTCACCACATCCAACTTAGTTATTCTGAGTACATACCTAGGAGTGAGATTTCTGGGTCACGGAGTAATTCTATGTTCAGCTTTTTAAGGAATGGCCAAACTATTTTCCACAGTGGCTGCACCATTTTAAACTTCTATCAACATTGCGTGCAGGTTCCAATTTCTCCACGTCCTCACCAACACTGTTACCTCGTTATTTTCCTTTTCCTATTATTGTAATTTTTATAATAGCCATCCCAGTGAATATGAAGTGGTAACTCAGTGTGATTTAGCTTTGTTTTTCCCTAGTGGCTAATGATGTTGGGCGTCTTTTCATGTGCTTGTTGTCTATTTGTGTATCTTCTTTGGAGAAATGTCTGTGCAAATCCCTTGCCCGGTGTTAATTTGGTTGAATTTTTTTTGTTCAGCTGTAGGAATTTTTGTATATTCTAGATATTAATCTCTTATCAGATACATGATTTGAAACTTTCTGTCGTTCCATGAATTATCTTTTTACTCTGTTGATACTGTAGTATCCTTTTATGCACTAATGGTTTTAATTTTGACGGAATCTGATTTATCTATTTTTTCTTTTGCTGCCATGCTTTTGTGGTCATGTTTAAGCAATTATTGCCACATTTAAGTCATGAGGATTCTTTCTTATTTTTTCCTAAGAGTTTCGTAGTTTTAGCTTTTACGTTTAGGTCTTTGATACATTTTGAGTTGATATTTATATGTGAGGTGAGGTAAGGGTCCAATTTCATTTTTTTGCGTATGGATGTCTAGTTTTCTCAGCACCATTTGTTACTAAGACTGTTCCCACTGAACGGTCTTGACAGTATAGTAGAAAATCAATTGAAAATCAATGTGAAGGTTTATTGCTGGGCTTTGTATTCTATTTCATTGGTCTATATTTCTGTCCTTATGTCAGTACCACACTTTTGATTACTGTAGTTTTGTAGTAAGTTTTGAAATCAAGAAATCTGGATCCTCCAAGTTTTCCAAGATTGTTTTAGCTAACCAGGGTCCTTTGAAATTCCAAATGAATTTTAGAATGGATTTTTCTTTCTTTTTTTTTTTTGAGACGGAAGAGTCTTGCTCTGTTACCCAGGCTGGAGTGCAGTGGCAGGATCTCGGCTCACTGCAAGTTCCATCTCCTGCATTCTCGCCATTCTCCTGCCTCAGCCACCTGAGTAGCTGGGACTACAGGCGCCCGCCACCATGCCCGGCTAATTTTTTGTATTTTTAGTAGAGACAGGGTTTCACTGTATTAGCCAGGATGGTCTTGATCTCCTGACCTCGTGATGCACCCTCCCCGGCCTCCCAAAGTGCTGGGATTACAGGCATAAGCCACCATGCCCGGGCTAGAATGGATTTTTCTAAGCTGAAAAAAAAAAATGCCATTAAGATTTGGATAGAGATTACACAGAATTTTTAGATCACTTTGGGTAGTATTGTCATCTTAACTATATCAAGTTTTCCCGTCCGTGAACACAGAATATCTTTCCATTCATTCAAGTCTTCTCTCATTTCTTTCAGCACTCTTTTGTACTTTTCAGAGTACCAGTCTTCTGCCTCCTTGGCTAAATAAATTCCTATTTTATCTTTTGTGGTGTTACTGTAAATGAAATTGTTTCTAAATTTCCTTTTTAGATTGCTTATTGCTAGTGTGTAGAAATACAACTCATTTATGGGTATTGGTTTTGCTGATTTAGTTTACTTAGCTCTGTGTGTGTGTGTGTGCGCTCATGTGAAAGTAATTCTAGGGTTTTTTACATATAATATGTCTTCTGTGAAGAGAGATACTTTTACTTCTTCCTTGACAAATTGGTTATCTTTTATTTCCCTTTTTCCCCTAATTGCTCTAGCCATAACTTTCAGGACTATGTTGAATAGAGTGGTGAAAGTGGGTTTCATTGTCCTGATCCTGACTGTACAGGGAAATTTTTTGGTCTTTCACCATTAAGTATGATGTTAGCTGCTGTTTGTATGTGGACTTTATGTTGCGGACATTCCTTTGTGTTCCTAATTTAATGCTTTTTATCATGAAAAGGAGTTGGATTTTTTTTCAAGTGCTTTTTTTCTGCATTCTGTTCATGGTCCCCTGCTTTATCCTGTGAATATGGGAGTAATTGCTTGATTTTCACATACTGGGCCACCTTTTCATTCCAGGGATAAATTCCATTTTGTCATGGTGTTTAATCCTTTTATTATGCGCTGAATTTGCTAGCATTTTGTTGAGGATTTTTGCATCAAAGTTCCTAGAAGACATTGGTCTCTAGTTTTCATTTCATTCATGTCTCCACAGTCAGACAGTATAGTGTCTCTGTCTGACTGTGGTATTAGGATAACGCTGGCTTCATAAGATGAGTTCGGAAACGTTCCCTCTTTTCATTGTTTTGAAAGATTGTGAGAAGGCCTAGTGTTAATTCTCACATAAATGTTTGGTATAATTTAAAAGTAAAGCCATTTCTCCTGGGCTTCTCTTTGTTGGGAGGTTTTTGACTTACTGATTCAACCTCCTTACTTTTTATAGGTCTATTCACATTTCCTAACTCTTTTCACATTGGTTTTGGTAGATTTGTACATTTCTAGGAGTTTGCCTATTTCATTGGGTTATCCAGTGTGTAGGCATGCAGTTATTCATTATATTCTCTTATAATCTATCAGTTTCGGTATAATCAGTAACAGTGTCTCTTCTTTCATTTATGATTTTAATAGTTTAAGTATCCTATTTTTTTCTTAGTAAATATAGCTACAGATTTGCCAATTTTGTTGATATTTTCAAATAACCAACTTTTGGTTTCATTGATTTTTCTATTGTTTTCCTATTCACTATTTCATTAATCTTCACTCTAATCTTTTTTTTTTTTTTTTTTTTTGAGACAGAGTCTTGCTCTGTTGTCCAGGCTGGAGTGCAGTGGTGCGATCTCGGCTCACTGCAAGCTCCGCCTCCGGGGTTCACGCCATTCTCCTGCCTCAGCCTCCCGAGTAGCTGGGACTACAGGCACCCGCCACCACGCCTGGCTAATTTTTTGTATTTTTAGTAGAAACGGGGTTTCACCATGTTAGCCAGGATGGTCTCGATCTCCTGACCTAGTGATCCGCCCGCCTCAGACTCCCGAAGTGCTGGGATTACAGGCGTGAGCCACCGCGCCCGGCCCGCTCTAATCTTTATTATTTCCTTCCTTCTGCTTGGGTTTAGTTTGTTCTTTTTTTTTTTAGTTTCTTAAAGTATATAATTAAATTACTGGTTTGTAATCTTTCTTCTTTCATAATGTAGGCATTTACAGCTGTATATTTCTCTCTTAGCCCTGCTTTCATTACATCCCAGAAGTTTTGGTACTTTGTGTTTTCTTTTTCATTAGTATTGAGGGGTTTTCTAATTTCTGTAGTGACTTTTTCTTTGACCCACTGGTTGTTTAAGAATATGTTGTTTAATTTCCACATATTTGTGAGTTTTCCTTCTAAGAATGAGTTCTAGTTTCATTCCACTGTGATCAGACAAAATATTTTATGATTTCAATGTTTTAAAATTTATTATCTTTTTGTGGTTTGTTCTGTAGAATTCACATGAGTAAAAATGTATATTCTGCTATTGTTGAGTGGAGTGTTCTGTTATGTCTAATCGATTAGAATGTTGTTCAGGCCTCTGTTTCTGTACTGATCTTCTATCTAGTTGTGCTATCCATTATTTTAAATGAGGTATTGAAGTCTCCAACTATTATAGCATTGTCTGTTTTTTTCCTTCAATTCTGTTGATTTTTGGTTCATATATTTTGGGGCTCTGCTGCTAGGTGTTTATATTTTATAACTATATCTTTTTGGTGGGTTGAAACTTTTATCAAATGAGTCTTTGTCTCTTGTAACCTTTTTGATTTAAAATCTATTTTGTCTGATTACAATATGGCCACTCAGCTTTTTCTTTCTTTTTTGAGACTGAGTCTCGCTCTGTCGCCCAGGTTGGAGAGCAGTGGCATGATCTCAGCCTCCTGAGTAACTGGGGAAAAGGAGTTGGATTTTGTGGATATGTAATCTCACATGCTTGGGATTACAGGCATGTGCCACCATGCACTGCTAAGTTTTGTATTTTTAGTAGAGATGGGGTTTCTTCATGTTGGCCAGGCTGGTCTTGAACTCCTGACTTCAGGTTATCCAGCCACCTCAGCCTCCCAAAGTGCTGGGATTATAGGCATGAGCCACCACGCCTGGCCTACTCAGCTTTTTCTATCAGCTATCTTTTTCCATTGTTTACCTTTGTAATGTAATATCTTTTTCCATCATTTTACTTTGAATGTCTTTGTATCTAAATATTTTATAGGCAGCATATATGTTTTTATTTGTTTATTTATTTTGAGATGGAGTGTTGCTCTGTTGCCCATGCTGGAGTGCAGTGGCACAATCTTAGCTCAATGCAACCTCTGCCTTCTGGGTTCAAGCAATTCTCCTGCCTCAGCCTCCCGAGTAGCTGGGATTACAGGTGCCCACAACCACTCCTGGCTAATTTTTTCTGTACTTTTAGTAGAGGTGGGGTTTCACCATGTTGGCAATGCCGGTCTCGAACTCATGACCTCAAGTGATCTGCCTGCCACAATTTCCCAAAGTGCTGGGATTACAGGCATGAGCCACTGTCTGCATCATGTTTTTTTAAAAAAGCTAATCTGGTCTGGGCGCAGTGGCTTATGTTTGTAATCCCAGCACTTTAGGAGGCTGAGGTGGGCAGATCATGAGGTCAGGAGTTTGAGAGCAGCCTGGCCAACACAGTAAAACCCCGTCTCTACTAAAAAAACACAAAAAATTAGCTGGGCGTGATGGCGGGCGCCTGTAGTCCCAGCTACTCGGGAGGCTGAGGCAGGAGAATCGCTTGAACCCGGAAGGTGGAGGTTGCAGTGAGTCAAGATCACGCCACTGCACTCCAGCCTGGGCGACAGAGTGAGACTCCATCTCAAAAAAAAAAAAAAAAAAAAAGAAAGAAAGAAAGAAAAAAGAGCTATAGCAATTAAAATGGCAGAGATGAAGCAATGGAACAAAATTTAGGTCTGAAAAAAAGCCCATGTATATTGGGGATTATGGGATGTTTTGATTGGGTGGGAAAAGGGAATAGATTGGTGTTTAGAGAACTGATTACAAAGGTGGAAAAAAATAATTTGGCAGCTCTGTTTTTCACCATTAACAAACATACATTTCTTTTTTTTTATTTTTTATTTATTTATTTATTTTTAAATTTTTTTTGCACACAAAAACAATAAACATTTTCTAAAAATACATACAAACAAAAAGATGCATATCAGACATATTAGGAAGGTTGCACATGGGAAGTTGGGGAATAGAAATGGGGGGTGGGAGTTAAAATAAATGTGAGAGGGACTTTATATGGATCAGTGATAATAACTCAATCCTCAATTTGACAAAGAAGAGGGAGAAGGAAGAGGAAGAAAAAGAAAGTGGAATAAAGGATCAGAAAGGGAGGAAAATAGAAAAAATGAGAGTATGACTCCAGGGTAGACCTGTTTTGTTGTCACTGAGTTGGTTGGTTGGTTTGTCTGTTGTATTTTTCATGTTTCGCCACGTTGGCCAGACTGGTCTCGAACTCCTAGCCCGAAGTGATCAACCCGCCTTGGCCCCCCAGAGTGCGGGGACCACAGGCGTGAGCCACCACGTCCAGCCCCCACATTGCTTCTGGCCTCCGTGGTAGACCTCCGAGACGGAGCGGCCGGGCAGAGGCGCTCCTCACTTCTTCCCAGACACGGGGCGGCCGGGCAGAGGCGCTCCTCACTTCCCAGACGGGGCGGCCAGGCAGAGACGCTCCTCACTTCTTCCCAGACGATAGGTGGCTGGGCAGAGGCGCTCCTCACTTCCCAGACGATGGGTGGCCGGGCAGAGGCGCTCCTCACTTCCCAGACGATGGGTGGCCGGGCAG
>NW_026652299.1:35848648-35918861 GCF_009828535.3 Hylobates moloch
AAAAAAAAAAAAAAAAAGTTGCTGGATTTTCTGTCTGTGTGTGCTCTCTTCACACTGCACACACTGTAGTTAGATATGCTTAGTCGTTAATGAAACTGCCTTCTTCCTTTTCTGTTTTGTGGAGAGGACTCTGCCTTGCTAGGGATTTATCTCCCCACCAGCTCTCATTAGAGTCCTGTAAGGAACTGCTCCCACTGTCCTTGTTCACAGGTGAGGAGCCTGGGCTAGGAAGGCCCAGGTGAGCAGGCTAGTGGGTGTCAGAATGCAGTTACCTTCCTGAGCCACCGCGGACCACAGGCCTTCCAGATGCCCTTGCTGGCAGCACCTGTGGTGTCCTTCAGGTTCCTGTGACTTGATCTAAAGTTGTGTAGCTGGAGAAAGCTTGTGGAGGAGGTGCTTTGTAAACTGGGAAGTGCTACAGAAGATTTAAGAGAGAAGAAATGCCAATGAAATGTGTCATCTCAGGTATTTGTTGATGGTCTGAGGAGTGAAGCTGTGATAAGCCCTGGGCCACCTGGAAGCCCTGCCTGCTGCCTGCCCATAGAGGCCAGGACACCAGCTGGGCACGCTACCTGACTGTCCTGTAAAAGGGAAGCCACATCTGACTGCTGCAGGGAAACCAATGATTGTGTCGTCAAAATCTTAAGGAGAAGGCTAGGCCAAGACTTCAGGAGACCGATCCAAGACGGTCCTGAATGGGAGGACCCTGGGTCAGGGCAGACCCCCGTTCCTGCCATCAGTTAGAAGTGAGATGAGATTGGAGGTAACCAAGGAAACTCCAAACTCTTTAGTTTTAAAACTGATTTTTGGCCATGACCTGATTTTGAAAAGCCACAAGGTAAGGCCAGGTGCAGTGGCTCATGCCTGTAATCTCAGCACTTTGGGAGGCTGAGGCCCGCAAATTGCTTGAGCCTGGGAGTTTGAGACCAGCCGGGGCAACATGGTGAAACCCTGTCTCTACCAAAAATCAAAAAATTAGCTGGGTGTGGTAGTGTGTGCCTGTAGTCCCAGCTACTTGGGAGGCTGAGGTGGGAGGATTGCTTGAGCCCCGGAGGCAGAGGTTTCAGTAAGATGGTGCCACTGCTCTCCAGCCTGGGCGACAGAGTGAGACTCTGTCTCAAAAGAAAAAAAAAAAGCCACAAAGTGTATCTTTTTGGAGAGAATATTTGTTGGTGGGCCCCTGACACGGGTGTTTTAAAACCCTTCTAGATGATTCTTTTTTTTTTTTTTTTTTTTGAGACAAAGTCTCACTCTGTTATCCAGGCTTGAGTGCAGTGAGTGGCGCGATCTCAGCTCACTGCAACCTCTGTCTCCCAGGTTCAAGCGATTCTCCTGCCTCAGCCTCCCAAGTAGCAGGGACTATAGGCACATGCCACCATGCCCGGCTAATTTTTGTATTTTTAATAGAGACAGGGTTTCACCATATTGATCAGGCTGGTCTCCAACTCCTGACTTCAGGTGATCCATCCGCCTCTGCCCTTCAAAGTGCTAGGATTACAGGCCTGAGCCACGGCTGGGAAGGAGACCCACTGCTCACTGCCCAGGGGCAAAGGCTGTGCAGATGGAAGGGCCAGGCTAGAGGAGGTGACCAGCCTAATAAGTGATTGGTGAGTGGCAGAGTGGTGCCGTAATCTATCTGTCCTGACTCCAAAATCTTTCAGAATCCCAAAATCATGCAAATTACCTTAAAGACCACGAGGCTTCCACAGACCATGCATGGGTCTTATATTCTTGGCTGAGCTCTCTCATTTGATCTTCACTGCAGTCCTATGAAATTGGCACCTGTTGGCCGGGCGCGGTGGCTCACGCTTGTAATCCCAGCACTTTGGGAGGCCGAGGTGGGCGGATCACGAGGTCAGGAGATCGAGACCATGGTGAAACCCCGTCTCTACTACAAATACAAAAAATTAGCCGGGCGTGGTGGCGGGCGCCTGTAGTCCCAGCTACTCGGAGAGGCTGAGGCAGGAGAATGGTGTGAACTCGGGAGGCGGAGCTTGCAGTGAGCCGAGATTGTGCCACTGCACTCCAGCCTGGGCGACAGAGCGAGACTCCGTCTCAAAAAAAAAAAAAAAAGAAAAAAAGAAATTGGCACCTGTACTTTGATCTCCATTTTCTAGATGAGAAAAATGGAGACTTTGCCATATTAAGCAACGTGCCCAGCAACACGCAGCCAGGAGCCCAGAAAGCCTGACGCTGGAGGCGCCCCTGCGTGAGCTAACTGCAGCTCTGAGATGTGCTGTGAGTATAAAATTCTCATCGGATTTTGAAAACGTAGTCCTAAAAACAAGTAAAATATCTAATGAACAATTGTTCATATTGATTAATCGGTTAAATGATAATATTTTTGATACACTGGGTCACAAATCAATGTCATTTTTTTTGCTTTTTCAAAGTGGAAACTGGAAAATCTAAAAATGTGGGTTGTGCCTTCTTCCCAGTGGACAGCGTTGCTGGAAGCCTGCCCCTCCCCGCGCTCAGTCCAGGGACGCTGGCGTTTCTGCGGGGCGGTGCCAGGAGCCGCGAGAGCGCCAGGCAGGGCTCAGGCTTTCTGTCTGGGATTCATGTCCAGGTGCCGGCCTGATCCTGAGCAGGCGCTTCAGGTGCCCGAGAGTCCATTCCCAAATCTGAAGAAGGGGCGAAGAACTCTCCGCACAGAGAAGCGTCCAGCACAGCGCTAGGGAGGGCGGGGGTGCGGGGTCCGGGTGAGAGGACGGCGAGGGCGGACGTGGCGGCGCTCAGGGAGGCTCGCCCAGGGCCGATGCGCCTTCCAGACCCCCGGCGAACGGAAACGTTAGAACCTCCCTAGAACTGACTCGAAATAAGCCACGTAAGGGGCTGGGAGAGGAGCCATGTAGAAACTGATACAGTGCTGCCCGCGAGCCCGGAGGCCGCCAGAAGATTCCTGCGGGCCGCACAAGTCTCAGGGGCTGTGGAGGGGCCAGGAGCCTGCGGGGCTGCCCGTCCCTCTGGCCCCGCCCCGCCCCGACGCCGCCTGCTGCTGTCACCGCTATCCTATGATATAGGACATATGTCCTATGATATAGCTGGGCCATAGCTATGAAAACAGGCAGTGCTTAAGTAGATCAAAGCGGCTGTTCAGAAAGTACGGGCTCCTCCACGGGTGCAGTTCGCAGAGCAGCTCTGGGGAGATACACTGAGTCGTCTGTCAGCACGAGGGGACTGGTGGGCACCGGAAAATGGGGATGAGAAGAAGGGCGTAAAGGGGCGTTGGCGCAGGTGACAGGCTGCAAGTCAGCGCCCGAGGCTGCAGCACACTCCCACCCCGGGCCGGAAGGGCAGGGACTGCACGGGTACCCTGGGGACAGAGTGCAAGTGACTCCGTGTCCCCTACCCCAGAGTACAGCGTGTAACTGTACACCCTGGAGGTTTCCCAGCCAGCCTCCTGGGTTTCAGGCAGGTGGCTAGGGTGGGTGTGGGTCTGAAGGGAGACCCCAGCCAGGGCGCATTGCTGCAGCCGTAAACCCCCGCAGGTCTGTGTAGCTCCCCCAGCCACTCAGCCGCCCTAAAGAAGGAAGCTGGAAGCCGACATCCCTGGGTGTGTTCAGCTGCCCAAGGCCACCAGCACCTTGTGTGTTTCCCTCTTCCTGCTTGGCAGGGAACAGCTGGAAGCCGACATCCCTGGGTGTGTTCAGCTGCCCAAGGCCACCAGCAGCTTGTGTGTTTCCCTCTTCCTGCTTGGCAGGGAACAGCTGGAAGCCGACATCCCTGGGTGTGTTCAGCTGCCCAAGGCCACCAGCAGCTTGTGTGTTTCCCTCTTTCTGCTTGGCGGGGAACAGCTGGAAGCCATCTTGTGCTGAGACTGGTCGTTTCATGGCCACAGATGGCTGCACTCCACCAGGAAGGAGAAGGAGCACCGGCCGCCTTGCAAGCCTGTCTTCTGTGGAAGAAACCACTTCCCTGGGAGACCAGAACTAAGTCACTTGACTCCTCTCAGCTGCAAGAAGAATGGGCAGCCCTGATGGGCACACCCTCGATTCCCAGCTGTGGCTGGCACGGTTGCTGCAGTGTGGGTGGGAGGTATGTCAACAAGTGGGGGTGGCTGGGTGGGAGGACACTGTGAGGGCCTGGGTCACCAGTGACCCCAGAGACTGCAATGCACTCCAGGTAGGAAGTCTGCATTGCTCATCACAGTCTTTCAGTGCCCTAGAATGCCGGCAAAGAATCTGCTTTTAAACACAGGTTAAACGATGATGACGCTCAGTCGATGGGAGCTTGTCATTTGGGCAGAAAGTATGCAGTCCACTATTGGGGCTTCTGGGACTGGGAAATGGGAACACTCACATTTTGGTCTTGGAGAAAGATCCCAGTTACAACTGAAGTGATTCTAAAGTACCAGGTTAGCTCATCTTCTAGCATTTTTTCCTCCTAAGTAAAAAGCTTGAAAAGCATGAAAGATTTGGGCTCCTCAGCAGGGCTTGAGCCTTCAGAGGTAGGAGCGATCCACCCAGCTAACCACCCCACATGAGCCAAGCACATGTTAAACTCTTCCCAAACGAGCCGCTTGGCAGGACACCATCTAAGGGCAAAGGCTTTAGAGGTGGGTGAGTTACACTATACTCAGTGGTGCTGCGGGGCTGGAGCACTGCCATGGTCTCCCAAGCTTGTCAAGATCCTAGTTACCCGGAGCATTCACAGCCTGCTGTTTGCACTAACTGAAAATACTTAAGTGAAAGAGAAAGTCCTCATTCATCCCTTGGACAAGGAGGAAGCCCCATGGCACGCACTGTAGACCCTGCTCCCAGGTTGCCATCGTTCTGTTTATTGGCTCTCAAATACTTGAAAGTCCACTTAATAATAAGGTCATCCAGTGCGTTTCTCCTTGTCACACACAGAGCTATCATGAGGGAAACTTGTAAGTGCCTTGTTGAAAACCTGGAGCACTCTGGCTTTGTCACAGTGTTTCCCAAAGTATGTTCCTCCCAACAGTTGGGCCTGGGAGCAACTCTGTGGAAGGAGGTTCTGTGGTGACATCATGTCACCTTCATGTATCAACAGCTGTATGTCCCTTTGAAAATAAAACTCTTTAACAGAAAACTCCATTCCTTTTATTCATGTAATATTAATTAACATCTGTGGTGGGCAAAATAACGGCCCCTCAGAGATGTCCCTGTCACAATTGCTGGAATCTGTGACTATAGTGGTTTATATAACAAAGGGGAAATCAAGGTTGCAGGTAAGATTAAGGTTGCCAACTAGCTGATCCCAGATAAGGAGGGTATACTGGATGACTCATTGGCCCAGTGGAATCACAAGGGTCCTCAAATGTGGAAGAGGGAGGAAGGAAGTCAGAGGAGAGATGATGACAGAAGCAAGGTCAGAGAGAGATTTAAAGATGCTATGCAGCTAGCTTTGAAGATGGAGGAAGGGGCCACAGGCCAAGGACTGCTGCAGCCACTGGAAGCTGGAAGACACAGGATGTAGATTCTCCCCTAGAGCCCCCAGAAGGAAAGCAGCCTTGCTGATTCCTTGAGTTAGTCCAGTGAGATACATGCGGGACTTCTGATCCCCAGGTCAAATGTCTAGTGTGGCATCCACATGTTCGGGAGAGAATCGGGCGCCTAGACAACACACCGGACATTTGACCTAGAGCTAAGATAGGGAGTGAGAGCAGGCATGAAGATACGGTCTGAGATCAACATCGAACTCAGGAACAACAGGCAGCGCTTGCCTGCCTGAGGCACTCACATCTGTGTGTGAGGTGCCCATGGCATGAGCACACAGTTAACCTCCGAGTTGTCACGGAACCAACCACAGCAACCGCTGTGAGCAAAAAGTCACGAGCTTGTGCTCACTGTTGCTGCCATGCAAGCTAGCAGACTAGGCCCCTCTTTCCCTGATCTTATTTTTAATATCTCTGGCAATGAAACAGTGTGTGCTAACCCAAAGAAAAAGTAAGTCATGTCCATGGATAACCTTGGATGTGAGCTGGTCCCTTTTGAATGCTGTGCTCCTGTTTCTCCATGTCCACCCACTCTCTGGAGAGCAGCCAGGCAGATAACGTGGGAACGTGGAAATGTAAAGTGGAGACTCATACTCCCACTTCCAGTAGTAACGATTTCTTAAGTTTTTCCAGCTAGAGAGTAGGTGTACTCTGGATGCTGGGGAGCTGCAACCAAGCTTGGGGGCCATGGTTGTCACCCAGCATCTTTGCCATTTGCTTGTCAGAGTTCTCCCAAAGCTGGTGCTTTTATCCAGGTGGTTCATTCTTAAGAATATTTATCTCACCCACTGCTTAATTTTGGGTAAGAGACTCTGGAAAGAAACCATTTCTTGCACTTTGCTAAATCATCATCAGTCGTCAGTGGCCTCTAACACCAGGCTCTCCGCCCAGTGTCCATTGCCGACAGCCCTGCTGAGCTGGAGGCTCAGCATCTGCTCAGTGTGGCTCCAGGCATTTGCAGCCTTGCTGACCTGGTGGGGGCTCAGGGCAAAGCCACAAACAGGCTGTGTCCAGGAAGCTCCTCTGTTGGCTTGAGCACCATCTAAACTGAGCTCGTTCAACAGAACAGAAGTGTCAAGCCAACATGTAGTTCCTTGAGTCTCTTGCATTCCCCAGACCCTGGGGTGTGCACTTCTGGGGGTGATGTAATAATTACAGAGTACTCTGATGAAAAGTTTTTTTATTTTATTAATTGTACTGGTATTTATGATGTAAAAAGTAAAAAGAAGGATCAGATGACATCCAAAGAAAAATGTTAAGAAAAACAGAAAAAAATCAGAGACAGCCACGACAAACATCATAAAGTTGTGCCCTGTGACTGATGCTGGGGCACCCTGATAGGGCAGAGGGCTCCTTTCCAGTACCTTGGGGCAATGCCCAGTGAATGTCTTCTCTTGGAGGACACGTGCACCTCTGCGCACTTGCTTCCATCCCTCTCCACTTCTGGGCACATTATCTCCTGATTAATTTAAGTTTCTTGGTAAAAGGGTCTCCTGCAACTCCACCTGTTACACATCGCTTTCTATTTTTCCATATTCTTTTCCAGGAAGAGCCTATTTGCATGAGGAAATTTGCATATTTCTCTGTGGCTGTTATTCTCATGTAGCGAGTTTGCATTTGGCTTATTTCACTCAATATTGTATCGGAAGCATTTTCCATGGTGCATATCATCCCAAAATAATTCTCAACTGTAGGTGTGGTTGTTTCCTGTTTTTTAAAAGTTTTTAAATTTTTTGTAGAGATGAGGTCTCACCGTGCTTCCCAGCCTAGTCTCAAACTGCTGGGCTCAAGCCATCCTCCTGCCTCAGCCTGCCAAAGGCATGAGCCACCCCCACCCAGCCTGTTTCCTTTTTTTTTTTTTCTCTTTTTAAATGAATACCACTGGACGCACAGCTCTTGCCTTCTACTGAACTTTCAGTTATTTTTTGGGGAATAAATTATTGCAAGTGGGTCAAAGCACATAAATGTTCACACTTCTTAACTGCCTGCCCCACTAAGCTTGAGGCCTCTTCGCTCATAGAAACAATGGTGACCTTTTTTCTCAATATGCAAAGGAACTTATCAAAGAAACTTTTCAAAGAATGAGATTAAAAAAAAGTGGAAAAATGATGAAGGATATGAATGTTACCTCAGAAAAAAAGAATACACTTGGTCACAAGCATATGAGACATGCTCAACCTCACTGATAATTAAAAACATGCAAATTCAAGCAAAAAAAAAAAGTCTTATAAGCAAGGACTGAAAAGTTTGGTAATAGCCCCGATGGTAAGGTCTGGGGAACAGTCACTGTCATTATGCTCTGCAGACATGTCAATCGACAAAGCTGTAGGGGAGGATGACTTGGCAACCACTGTTCTCAGTGCTGGGGACAGCAGCACTGTCCAGTAGCACTTCCTGCCACCGTGGAATGTTCTGGACCTGGATCCAGCATGGCTGCCACAAGCCACGTGTGCTTACTGAGCACTTGAAATCTGACTGGCGGAGGCCGGGCGCGGTGGCTCACGCCTGTAATCCCAGCACTTTGGGAGGCCAAGGCAGGCAGATTACAAGGTCAGGAGATCGAGACCATCTTGGCTAACACGGTGAAACCCCGTCTTTACTAAAAATACAAAAAGTTAGCCAGGCGTGGTGGTGGGCGCCTGTAGTCCCAGCTACTCGGGAGGCTGAGGTAGAGAATGGTGTGAACCCGGGGGGCGGAGCTTGCAGTGAGCTGAGATGGCGCCACTGCACTACAGCCTGGGCGACAGTGTGAGACTCCGTCTCAAAAAAAAAAAAAAAAAAGAAATGTGACTGGTGCGATGGAGGGACTGGATTTTTAAAATTTTTATTTGCTTTTAATAAACGAACTGAAATAGCCACACATGGCTAGTGGCACCTGTATTAGATAAGTGACACCTGCATAAGGACGCTGGCTCTAGGAAGCCCAGCAGCCTGTGATGGATCTGCTTTGAGAACATGGCATAGCTGAGTGCCCTATGCTGGGCTGTGGTTAAGCCAGCTGAGTTAAGCACATCTCAGGGAACTTTGTGTGCAAAACAAGAAAGAGGAATTGAAAACAGAGAAATAGTGGGAAGAGGCAGAGGAGAAGAATGAGAATTGCCTGTTGCCACTTTTGAAGTGTGGCCTCCAGGCCTTGCAGCTGTATCTCAATGGCCAGGAGCAGCACCCTGGACCTGCGTGAAGTCTGGCTGAGTAGCCACTGAGAAGGGTCTTTGCTGCCTCAGGTCCCAGGTGTGGCCATCAGTACTTGTCAGGACCAGAGCAGGGGACTGTGCCTTACAGCTGGATCAGCTAACCAACACTCTCTGGCTGTTCCTGGCTCTTACATGTGGAACCAAAAATGTTATTGTGTAGTTTGGTAAAAACAAATCATTACCTCGTACATGATGGCTTATAAATCTGGATGCAATGGATTTGCACCAAATGAAGCATAGCTTAGTTTCTTCATGATCTGGTCTAGTGTAAAAAGAGGGGATGCTGTTTGTCATGTCAATGACAGGGGATGGGAGAGAGAGTGGCCACTCTGCCAGTGGTTTCCTGCACCGTCTGTGTTGTGCACTAGCGTTTCCCAAAGGGAGCAATATATTGGACCCTTTTCAAGGCAAATAGTCTTGACGATGCCTGATAATTCATCTAGGGACCCTAGTTAAGTGTTCTATAATTATTAAAGAGAGTTAGAATTATAAGCCAATTTTAGTTGACATATATATATACATACATATATATATATATATATATACACACACACACACACATATGTACACATATATATATATATATATATACACACACACACACACATATGTACACATATATATATTTTAACCTTTAAAAAATTCTTCCTGGCTGAGCGTGGTAGCTCACGCCTGTAATCCCAGCACTTTGGGAGGCTGAGGGGGGTGGATCACGAGGTCAAGATATCGAGACCATCCTGGCCAACATGGTGAAACCCTATCTCTGCTACAAATAACAACAACAACAACAACAATAGCTGGTCATGGTGGCAGGCGCCTGTAGTCCCAGTGACTTGGGAGGCTGAGGCAGGAGAATCGTTTGAACTCAGGAGGTGGAGGTTGCAGTGAGCCGAGATCGTACCACTGCACTCCAGCCTGGGCAACCAGAGTGAGACGCTGTCTCAAAAAAAAAAAAAAAAATTCTTCCATTCTTCTCATTTATTTTGATCACATGTATTACTTCCAAATATAGTCGTAAGAGAGATAGATGCTAGATAGGTGGATAGGCATTTTCTACCTCAAATGTATGTAATATTCCATATTTTCAAATGTACCTCTATAATTTTTTAAATATTTAGCTTCTTTTTTTTTGAGATGGAGTCTCACTCTGTTGCCCAGGCTGGAGCGCAGCGGTATGATCTCAGCTCACTGCAGGCTCCGCCTCCCGGGTTCACGCCACTGTCCTGCCTCAGCCTCCCAATCGGCTGGGACTACAGGTGCCCGCCACCACGCCCAGCTAATTTTTTGTATTTTTAGTAGAGACGGGGTTTCACCATGTTGGCCAGGATGGTCTCGATCTCCTGACCTCGTGTTCTGCCCGCCTTGGCCTCCCAAAGTGTTGGGATTACAGGCATGAGCCACCGCACCCAGCCCTAAATGTTTAGCTTTTAAAAATTCCTTGTGAAATCTGTCCAGGTGCAGTGGCTCACGCCTATAATCCCAGCACTTTGGGAGGTCGAGGCAGGTGGATCATGAGGTCAGGAGTTCAAGAGCAGCCTGGCTAATATGGTGAAACCGTGTCCTTACCAAAAATAAAAAAATTAGCTGGGTGTGGTGGTGTGCACCTGTAGTCCCAGCCACTTGGGAGGCTGAGGCAGAAGAATTGCTTGAACCTGGGAGGCGGAGGTTGCAGTGAGCCAAGATCATGCCATATTGTACTTCAGCCTGGGCTATAGAGTGAGACTCCATCTCAAAAGGAAAAAAAAAATCCTTGTGAAATGTATGTTTGTTAATGGTGAAAAACAGAGCTGCCAAATTATTTTTTTCCACCTTTGTAATCAGTTCTCTACACACCAATCTATTCCCTTTTCCCACCCACTCAAAACATCCCATAATCCCCAATATACGTGGGCTTTTTTTCAGACCTATATTTTGTTCCATTGCTCCATCTCTGCCATTTTAATTGCTATAGCTCTTTTTTCTTTCTTTTTTTTTTTTTTTTTGAGATGGAGTCTCACTCTGTCGCCCAGGCTGGAGTGCAGTGGCGTGATCTTGGCTCACTGCAACCTCCACCTTCTGGGTTCAAGCGATTCTCCTGCCTCAGCCTCCCGAGTAGCTGGGACTACAGGTGCCTGCCACCATGCCCAGCTAATTTTCTTTAGTTTTAGTAGAGAAGGGGTTTCGCCATTTCGGCCAGGCTGGTCTTGAACTCCTGACCTCGTGATCTGCCTGCCTCAGCCTCCCAAAGTGCTGGGATTACAGGCATGAGCCACCGCACCTGGCCTTAATTGCTATAGCTCTTAAAATTTAAAGCTGTTCCTGGACATTTTCTCTCATAGATGAATAGTAGAATCCATTTGTCAAATTTCATTTTCAAATTATTTTGGTAACTTGATTAAATATGCAGTATTTTCTAAGCTGACAACACAATATAGTCTGAAGGTGGAGGTGAGTCAATAGGTTTTCCTCCCTCACTCCCCAAACAGCCCCCATTTCCACATGGCCTCCCTCTGACATGCAGCCCTGGTCACTGGCCAAGAGAAATCTCTCTGCCCATGCCAGAGGCCTTCCTCTCCCTCACTCTCTAGTTTTCTTTATGGCATTGGTCAGCACCAAATAATATGTCACATTATTTATGCATCTTTTAGATTTATCGTCCATCTCTTCTTGCTATAAGTGAAAACTTTGAGTTAAAAAGGGCAGAGCTCTCATTGACTTATTCACTGATCTATCCCCAAGGCACATCATAGACACAGAATGTTCATAGAATGAATGAGTGAATTTGGAGTGATGGCATTTGAGATGTGAAATTTGCCATCTCATTTGAACACCAACCTTGGTCTTTAGGGCTAACTCCTCTCCAGGTGTAAGATCCTGGGAAGGTGCTCTCTGTTGAGGAAGAGCAACTTCCCCATGGAGAAAGGCCTTTGTTTGATCAACACCACATCATTTCATTTAATTTGATCTTCTCAACAATTCTGGAAGGAAGACAATGCAGATTCAACTGCAGGTGGGAATGTAAACTGGTACAACCTTTTGGAAAAAGAGTTTGGCTTAACATGTCTTAATCATGTTCTCCCCTACCCCTCAGTCAGAGACCACCAGAACACACTATAGGCTAATAAACTGGGCTTGTTCCTCGTTGCAGCAAGGAAGAACACATACCCTGAGGAGCCTTGTGTGTCCCACTCAGTAAGGTCGTTAGAAAGAAACGATGATAGGATTAGGGCTTGGGTGACCTGCAAGGGGGTTTGAGGAACCCGGGCTCTGCTTGGATGGATGCTGTCAGGAAGTGGGGCTAGCTCTAGGGTTGGGGGTCTTTCTTTACAAGCAGGAGGAAGGAAGCCAGGCGAGAGCTGCCCAGTAAGGCAGCTGCCATGCTCAAGCAGCCAGCACAGGGCATCGCGGTTTCTGTGGTGGGATGGTGCATTTGCGCTCAGATGTGAGTCCGGAGGGGCTTGGTCCTATCTCGATCCCTCATGGTCGGGGTGGACTTGCCTGACATGTTATGTTCCATGACATAGTTTACATTCAGCAGAATACCAGGGCACAGCTCCTGCATGTCAGGGGCTGCTGTCCTCTTTCTCACTGCCTTTTAACCCAAGGAGTCCACTTTTGGGCATCAATCATAAGCAAATAGACACACAGGCAAATGAAAAATGTAAGGCCGAGTGCAGTGACTCATGCCTGTAATCCCAGCTACTCGGGAGGCTGAGGCAGGAGAATCGCTTGAACCTGGGAGGCGAAGGTTGCAGTGAGCCGAGATTATACCACTGCACTCCAGCCTGGCGACAGACTCAAAAAAAAAAAAAAAAAAAGAAAAAAAAGAAAGAAAAAATGTATGTACATCTCACCATTATTATTAATAGAAAAAATGCCCTCCAAATATAGGTGCAGTAAAGAAGTTTTATAAAGCAAATACGTGCCACAGGCCATGCTGGGCAGGGCAGAGTGCAGATAAGGCTGAGGATGGCGTGACCACGAGCGGCCACCATAAGCTGGTGTGTGACGAAGCCCTGCAAAGATGGCTCACTGGCCCAGAGACACTCAAGGACAGTGCTAAATAGAGAAGTGAGACATACGACTATAAATACAGTGTACTATCAGTCATGTAAGGGAAAATCTTTATTCATTCAACAAATACTTCCTGAGGACTGTCTTTTCTCTGTGACTCATGATGATGGTATAGGAAGATGACACAGAATGTCCTAGAGGGAGACTGGCTAAGTTCCTGGACCTGGCATCATGAGGCCTAACTACCAGCTGCTGAGGTCCAGAAATTGGACGTTTTTCCCCATGTACTCCAAATTGATGACGCTTCTGAGAACCAAACAATGACAACCGAGTTCATGTTTTGGTGACTGCCAAGAGGGCGTGGGCACAGTTGTAAATCCACTCTGTTGACTGCCAGCTGGGGACGACTTCTCCAGTGAGAGGACAGCTCAGTCGTGCTCAGGAACTTTCTGGTAGCAGAAAGACCTGATTCGGCCTTGGCAGGGGTCGGGCTGGCCCTGGAATTAAAGCCAGGTGAGAAAGAGCATCTTGGACGAGAGTCACCAGGCCCCAGAGGGTGAGAGCAAATCCTGGGCGGGCTCCTGATCTAAAGGATGGATTTTGGGTGAGTCCCCAAACAGGCCATGTCCTTTCAGGTGACATGTTTTACATTTCATATCTACTGTGTAAAACAAATTATCCCCAATCTCAGAAGCTTGACAACAATACTTCTTATCTCACAGCTTCCCTGAGTCAGGAATCTGGGTGTGGCTATTTGGGGTCCTCCAGAACAGGGTGTCTCATGGCATCTCAGGCACAGTACAACCGCAGGTCTGGGTCTTCGCATCTCCTGCAACGTATGCTTTACATTCTGCTCTTTTTTTTCCAGCAAGGCCTTTCCATGTCCACATCTAAGCATACACAGCAAGTTTCTTGGCCTGCTTTTTAAGTCTGAGTATTCTAGGTAATCCAGTAACTCCTGGCCCTCAACTTCCCAACTCCTGACTGGGAGACCAATCTGATCCACCCGTGCTGGTTGCAGGCCGGTGCCTGAGCCATGGCCTGTCCAACAGGTCAGGTGAGTGGCTGGACGTGCCCTCAGCACCCTGCACAGCATCCCCTCCTTCCTCGCCTCCCACTTGCACCCTGCTCCCTGAGTGTGCCTAGCCCCTTGGCATGTCCTTTAATGCCAACAATTCCTTCCAGACCAGAGACACAGGCAGGAGCTGAATGCATGCCACCTCCTCGCAGGTCCATGGGGTCGAAAACTGGCCTTGCCCCCAGCCTGCCCTGTCCCAACACCTTGGCTCCTCCTTCCACTCATTCCGAGTGTCACCCCTGTGGGTGTGAATGTGGGAATGAGACCTGGTGTAGACAAAGCCACTGAAGCAAATTCTGTCCCTTAAACCTGTGGAACCAAAGCAAGACTGGCAACTCTGACCCTCCTGTGCCTGCTCTGCCCTCCCAGTGACTCTAGCTCCCTAAGCTGAAACCCAGATACAGCTTCAAAGGGCATCCAGAGGCCACACAGGATGTGGGCTTATCTCTTGCCCTCATGCAGGGGAACAGCTTCCCAGTGTGAATAAGACATTTAATCAGCCAGTCCTGCTCAGAGCCCTAGATCCACCCTGCTCTTGCTAACCTGAAGAACATACATTAGGCTGGGCATGGTGGCATGTGCCTGCAGTCCCATCAACCTGGGAGGCTGAAATGAGAGGATTGCTTGAGCTCAGGTGGCCAAGGCTGCAGTGAGCCATGATCCAGCCACTGCACTCCAGCCTGGGTGACAGAATGAGACCCTGTCCCTAAAAAAAAGAACAGACACTGCAACAAGCACTCTATCTTGTTATAAATTTCACCTGCGAAGAACTCCCTCCTTTGACCTGCTTGCCTGAAGGTCGTTGGCCCTGAGCAGGTAGTCAACGTTCTTTTACCACTTTGTAGTTGCACCTCCATTTCTGTTGCCCTTATCCTTCTTCACATCCACTGGTAACTGTCTCCTGACTGATTTCCTCACCACCACTACCTGCATCCTCTCCCCTTTCCCTCATCTAGGAAACACGGTGCTTTCTAGTTCTAACATATCATGATTTTCTGTCTCTCACCTACCCAAAACACCATGTCCTCAATTCCACATTAAAGCTAAAACTAGCTATTCATCTTAGAACCACAGAACTCAGCTGTCAAGAAGAAAACAGTGTTGTGCATCTCTCTTCAAAACTGCATACATCAAGAAGCTTCAGACTTGGGGAAAACATAAAAATAGCTGATGTTGGAAAGAGGAGGGGTGGGGCATTGGGGAGGAGAAAGGAGGAGCCAAAAATTGGTAGGAGATGGCCATGAAGCATATTCTGTCTTCCAGCAAATGGTGAAGCCATTCTAGAAATACACTCATTACTCCACTCAGTCCTGGGGAGTCTAAATTTCTTTGTAATACATCTCCAACTAGAAGCATTTATCAGACATAAAATCCCCTAGACATCTAACTTGCCTTTCCAGGAAAAAAAAAAAAGACAAATATAATTTAACAATAAACTTGTGTAGGAAGACAGACACTAATGGTGTGAGCTGCACATAGTTGGTGTTAATGGTAAATTTCTTGAAGTCTGATTATTCTAGTGTAATCAAAATCCTCCTCAATTCAAATACCTCTTAGGCTCTCTTGACCCATCACTAGACTGCCTGAAAAGCAGGAAAGTTCAGTCACTTAGAGAACACGTCTTAGGCACATTATTCTGTTGCTGGCACGTGGGACACATGAGCTGATGAACTGAGTGTGCCTATGGGGTCAGGTTTGTCTACGCAAAGACAAACGAACAAAGGCCTCTGAACGAATAGTTGCCAGCGGCCTATGCAGCGACTACTTCCTCCCCACTCACTCGGCAACTTGGGCCACATTTCTGTATTGCAGGGTTGGAATGGGCTTTGTTCAGCCTCAGTGAGGAAGGGACCAAACACATTTGTCCCAGGTTCAAGGAGAACATGAGATTCTCCCATTTTCCAAATGTCAACACTGGGGATGGTATGTATACAGCAGGCACATTTCTGGGGAAGTCGGCTATCTCACCAAAATATTCCAAATAATTGTTGATATTCTGGATGCTGACTGCTTTACTTAAAGGCATCCGCTGTACATATGACAATGCAAATTTGAAACATTGGCTGGTAGCAGCAGAGCTACTGATCCCAAACCCTGGTGGGGCTCTTTGACTGGTCTGAAAGTCAGGGTGGAGAAAGTTCAACTTTAGAGCTCTTTCCCACCAAGAGTTTTCTTTTCTTATTAAATTCAAAAAATGTTTATTGATCAACAACTCAGTGCTAAACCTATGGGAGAACCCAAAGACTTAAAAACCTGGGGTCCTGCTCTCCAAGACATGTTAAATGAGATAATATAAAAATTTCTATTTCTGGTACCTGAAAAAGGCTTAGGGCTGGAGAGGTGACATCGTTCAGCTTGCTGACCTCATCAATCATCTGTCCCCAGACAGGCAGACAGACCTCTTGGAGAAGTCATCCTCAAAAGTAAGGCTGCAGGGCCAGGGTCTGCTTGAGAGCAATGGAATCCAATGGAAATCACTTCTCAAGTACACTTTATGTTTGGACATTTCTCAGCTCTTAAAGCTTCTGACATTGATTGGATGCTGGTATGGCTTTATAAACACTTGTCTTTTTCATATATTCTTAAGGATTCATGTCTCCTCAACCATTTCGTATATTCTAAAATAACTATGCCATAAAATAAATAAAACAATTTCCACTTACTACATAGTTTATTCAGATATTGACCTTATGTTTGGGCTGAACTTAGCTATAATTGAACAAAGAGTGATAAGCCATCATTGCTTAGTGATATTTTCTATCATCTTCACTGAGGCTGCAGTTGGCATTCTCCAGGCTCTTTCCAACAAGACCATTTCTCTGGTACACAACTGAGCAATTACACTGACTGAGCTGAAATCCACAAGCATTTGCAGAGCACTGCTCTGTGCAGGGGAAGCTCCAAACACGTAGGTGGCAAAGAGGAGCAAGATCCATCCCTGACCCACAGAACCTGCCTGTAGCCTCCGGATCCTGCCGGCCCAGGGCAGGGGTGTGATGAGGTGGACACCAAGTGCTCTGAGGAGCAGTGTCGGGGAAGAGAAGTTCTGGAGAGGGAGAAGGCCCCACATCCCCAGGGTAGGTGAGATGTGAGCTGGGTTTCCCGGGATGAAGGAGACTGGCCGAAGGAGAGGGTAGGGAGGAGCACTCTAGGAAGGCAGTGGAGTTTGGTGGAGCACTGACTGTGGGTGGGAGGCAGGAGAGGAGGCGGGAGCAGGGCCTGGAGGGTAAGGTTACCAGGGACTGAGAAGCCATTAGACTCTCAGCAGCAGCCCTGAGCTCTTGGGCCTGCACTTTGTTTTTTATCAAGCCCCCGCACCATGTTAATATCAGAGAAGCTCAGGGGATCCCTATGTCAAGTGGCAATTCCTCACCTTCCCTTCTGCTGCATGAGGTCAGATATCAGCTGCTCAATATCCAGCAGCAACTTTTAATACCATGTTTTGTTTCTGAAGGTAGCAGGGACATGTAAGCTTGGGAGTAAGTGAAAAATGCACTGAATCGAGAGTAAGAAAACAGAAACAGTTTTCATCAATTATGTAAAGCAGCTCTCTGCCCCTGAGACTGAAAACAAACCTAGCCACAAATGGGGCCTAGTTTTCTCTCGGGACATCATGGTCTAAGACAAATGAATGCCATAGAAAGGAGAGAAGTCAAGGCAGGGGATGTTGAAGCACTGTCTGTGAGGGAGAATTGGCCAGGCCTCTCTCCTGGCCCCCGGCAGTTTGCTGGCAATCTTTGGCATTCCTTGGTTTGCAGACGCTTCATCCCCATCTCTGCCTCCATCTCCAATGACCTTCTTCTCTCCGTCTCTGCGTCTCCCTCTGCTTTCTCTTATAAAGACATCAGTCATTGGGCTTAGGGCCCATCCTAAATCCAGGATGATTTCATCTCTAGGTGTTTTAATTACATTTGCAAAGACCCTTTTTCCAAATAAGGTCACATTCACAGGTTCTAGAAGTTAGGACTTGGACCTATGTTTTTGGGGGCCACCATTCAACCCACTACCTCCAAGAAAGACCTGTAGGAGAGCAAGAGACGGGTGGAGGATTGCCTCTCCCATTGCTGAGCTTTCTTAACAAGAGAACGGTTTTTATATCAGCCTGAAGTAGTGATCTGCATGAGCAAAGACATGGGTCTGGAAAGGGGAAGAGAATATTTGAGACAAGGTATCATACTTTACTAGAAGTGAGGAAGCCCAGAGTAAATGGTGTGAGATAAATCAGCCTGCACACTTCCTAAGTGTCAGCGCTGTTCTAGGAGCTGGGACAGTAGCTGTAAATCAAACAAAAACTCCTGCCCTCAGGCAGCTTACATTCTGATCAGGAGAGACAGATAGGAAACAATATTAAGAGGTAAATGTTCAAATATATTAGAGGCAGAATCTAGGAGAAAAGTATCTAAGGCACAGAGAATAACCAGGGCAAATGCCTGAGTGGAAACTGTGCTTGCCATGCTGGGCCAGGAGTGAGGCTACTGGGTGTGAACTCGGAAACCAAGAAAGCGCAGAGACTGGACTCTCCTTGCACACTGACAAGGTGGCCTGCACAGCTCCACATCACATGCACATGTGTATAAAACACCAGACCAAGGCCAGGTGCAGTGACTCACGCCAGTAATCCCAGCACTTCATGAGGCAGGGGCAGGTAGATCACGAGGTCAGGAGTTCGAGACCAGCCTTGCCAATGTGGTGAAACCCCATCTCTACTAAAAATACAAATATTAGCTGGGCATAGTGGTACATGTGTTTAATCCCGGCTACTTGAGAGGCTGAGGCAGAAGAATTGCTTGAACCTGGGAGGCGGAGACAGAGGTTGCAGTGAACCAAGATTGCGACATTGCACTCCAGCCTGGGACACAAAGCAAGACTCCATCTTTGGGGAAGAAAACAAGGAAAAAAAAAACAGACCTCTGAATCGGAGAAATGGGCAGTTTATTACTCACAGTGAACACAGCAGCCAGAACAGTATCTTTAGCCACTTTCCCACGCCCCTATTCCCAAGAAGAGGGGATGTGGATCATGCCACCTGGGCAGGCAGTGGGTCTGCATCCCAGGAGAGGGACCCGAAACTGGGAGACTCGGAGATTTTATCAGGGCTGTGGAGGACCTGCCTTTCCTCTCCTCCAGAGATAAATGACTCATTATCCAGCAACATAGAGGTCAGCACCGACCTCACCAGCAGCAGGCTCACAGGAGTGGCAGGGGCATTGGGAGAGTGGGAGGCAGCACAGGGTCAGCTCTTTCACCAAAACAGAGAAACAGGGCAGCTCTAGAGTGGAAGTAGGGGCACAGAGAACAGGAAGGAAAGGCGGCCGGCAAAGGTATGACATCACACCAGCTCCCACTGTGGGCACCCAAACCCAAGCCTCTTGGGAAAGTCTGGGAACTGTTAAAAATCCACACCTCAGCATCACCTTGCCAAGGGGTGGGGCGGGGTATGTACACATCCCCATCATTCCCTGATTGAAGGCTGCAGGAGAGTGGAGTTCATGCCAAGGCACTTGAGATCAACCACGGATGCAGCCAGGCAGAGGCAGAGGAAGGCCGGCCCTCACCCAGAGAAGGGCAGGACAGGGGTGGACATGGGGCCCAGGGCACTGCGGCAGTGCATACAGGGACCTGGGCAGGCACAGTGTCAGTCAGAGGTCCAGAGACCTGAAAGTGAGAGGGGCGGGACCCTTGAGGTTCAGGGAAAGAGCATCTTATACTTTTTCCATTTTGCAGTGACTTGGAGATTTGTCCACACCAGTGCAGAGAGACGCGTCCTCCTTTTTTTTCTTTTAACAGCTGCTTAACGTTTTATCCTAGCAGGAACCCTAGCATGGGTCATTTAAAGTGTTTCAAATCTTAGGGGGCTGAACCTGGTGGCTCACACCTGTAATCTCAGCACTTTGGGAGGCTGAGGCAGGAGGATTTCTTGAGCTTGGGAGTTCAAGACCAGTCTGGGCAACATGGCAAAAACTCATCTCTTAAAAAAAAAAAAAATAGATCTGTAGTCCCAGCTACTCGGCAGGCTGTGTGAACAGCAAGGGGCCAGTCTGGTTTGGAGTCTGTCTGGCGGGGGTCTGGCTGGGGTCTGTCTAGATAGGGCCTGATTTGCTGGGGGTCCATCTGTCTGAATAGCTGGAGATGTGTACTCATTTGGGGGACTTGTCTGTCAATCTGGAGGATGATGTCTGACCAGCTGGGGTCCATCCATCAAGATGAGAGTCTGGCCAGCTGGCTGGGATGTCAGGATTCCCTGTGGCTGATGTCTGTCTGTCTGGCAGTCCATCTGGTTGGTTAGGAGTCTGTCTGGCCAGAAGGTCTGTCAGCCAGCTAGCCCACCTGAGGGTGGGGGTGGTGTCTAACTGAGAAGTCTGTGTGTCTGTTCAGCTGGGGATCTGTTTATATCTGTCTAGTAATCTGTCTAACTTAGGGGGTCCACCTGGCTGTCCAGCTAGCAGAGGTGTCTGTCTTTTGGGGGCTCTGTTTGGTGGTCTCTCTGGCTGCACTGGTCTATCAAGCTGTTGGCTGGTCTCTCTCTCTCTCTCTGGCTGGGGGTCCCTTTGTCCACCTGTGGACTGTATCGCTGAGGGTTTGGCTGTCTGTCCAGGTTGGTGGTCCATCTGTCTGTCTGCCTATCTGGAGGTCTTTTTGTCGGTCTGCCTGGGGTTAATCTGCTTGGCTGTGGTTATGCCTGGCTTAGTTCTCCCTGGATGGCAAAGTGTCCATCCACTTCTCTGTGTGGTCCCCCGAGTGTCCAAGTGAGGGAGGCTCAGGTGCTGAGGATGGACTAGTGCTATGTGGTGAGGAGAGCAGTCTCTGAAAGCTCATCTGTCCCTTCTCCCCTTCATAACTCAGGGGTCATGCCCCTTCCTGATCTTCTTTCTTGAATCTGCTCTGTGCAGCCTCACCAGCCATTATACCCTAGCTACCTCCTCCAGCCTCAAGCCTTCAATGCTACAGTCACTGGGGCAAAGCCCCCACATTTCCCACCCTGAGAAACGTTTACTTTGATCCAGGCCCACTGTTTCCATTCTGCACACGGCGCTCAGCAGCGCCAGGGCATCAGCAGTCCGAGCTCACAAGAGGCAACAAGCAGGAGCTGGCGTAGACTTACACCTGGGTCCACTCAGCAGGCGGGTCCCGGGGCCCCTTCGGCCTCCCAATGCGCAGGTTGAAACCTGGGGGAAGAAGGGTGCCGTGGGTCTCATGGAGAAGCTGAGGTGTGTGGAGGCTGGCAGACATGAAGAAGACCATCCCCCCGCCTCCAGGTCCTCCTGGTTCACTGCAGCCACATCCACAGGACTGAGCTCCATGCCCCATCAACCCCAGACTCCTGGGGTTCACTCAAAGCAGCAAAGTCCCAGCAACCCAGGCTCTACCTGACTTACCTAGCCCACCGGTCTGAGCTCCACCCGCCACGTCCTCGTAGGCGCTAGATCCGGCAGGACTTTGGTCAGCAGGAACTGAGGGCAGGAGACCCCCCACGGGTCAGCTCCGGAAGCCCCAGGGAGTCCCAAGACCCCACCCCTGGCGGGGACGCTTCCCCCGAAGCCCGAAGGGGAGAGCCGAGGGCGCCGGGCGGGAGAAGGCGCACACCCCGGACGTGGCCTCCAGCCTTTGGGCGCGGCCGAGACAAGTATTGCCAGGAACCCTGCCCCTGGACCGCGACTGCGACCGCCAGGGGGCGCTTCCGGGGCGTGGCCAGGGACGCCTGGACGTCAGCGTCGGAGCGTGGCCAGGCTAGCGGCTGGGGTCCCCGCGGCCGCCAGGGCCTGGCGGACCACTGCAGGATGGTGCCGCCCTGCGGATCACAGCAGGATGATGCCCTGAGAAGGAGCAAGCCTCGACTCACCGCGGCTAGGCAGCGTCCCCCGCGCGTCCTCCGCGTGCGCCCCGGGCCGCTGAGCGCGCGGCGTCACCTGGCTGTAGAGCGGCGCCTCCTCCGCGCTGCGCGTCCCCGTCCCCGTCCCCGTCTCCGTCCCCCGCCCGGCGCCCGCTGGAGCCCCACGCTTCTGCACCACCGCGTAGGTGTCAGCCATGGCGTGGCCCGGGCACCCGGGCACAGAGATGCTCCTGCAGGCAGGGAGGGCCGGGAGGAAGTGAAACGGCGGCGCTGGGCAGGGCGGGAGTGGGGAGGCTGCTCAGCGCGCAAACCACGGGCTTCCTTCCCGCCGAGGCGGTGCGCTAGATGGGAGGGAGGGTTCCCTGGGTGGGGGGCCTCTCTTCTGTGTCCCTAGCGCCCTGCAAGTTAGGGGGATGAAGGAAGAACGGGGTCAGCCTGGAAGGCAATTGGGGCAGAGTGTTGGTTTGAGGGGTGGTCATTTCTGTGTAAATGTCTACTGAATAAAAGAATGCGGAAGTGGCATAGAAGACAGGAAGGGATGGCCGCAAGGACAAGGGCCTTACATCTCCGCTGCGAAGGCGGCTCAATCCCATGGCCGCAGCACCCAACGTGCGGCCTGACAAGAAGGCGGCGTCTAGAATTATTTGCTGAATTTTTTGGTGGTTGTTTTTTTGAGACAGGATCTCGCTCTGTCGCCCAGGCTGGACTGCCGTGGTGCGATCTCGGCTACTGCAACCTCCACCTCCCAGGCTCAAGCGACTCTCCTGCCTCAGCCAACGGAGTAGCTGGGACTACAGGCTCCCTACAGCACGCCTGGCTAATTTTTGTATTTTTAGTAGAGACAGGGTTTCACCATGTTAACCAGGCGGGTCTCCAGCTGGCCTCAAGTGATCCGCCCTCCTTGGCCTCCTGGAGTGCTGGGATTACAGGCGTGAGCCACCTGAATTAAGGTTTGATTGGAGGATCCAGGAAAGGCCTAACTCAGAAGGCAGGGCAAGCCTTAGAGACAGAGGCAAGGGGACCACTGGGATAAATGAATCATCTTGGGGTGGGTTCCCAGTGCTCAATTCGAAGAAAGGGCCAGCGAACACTTGGCGAAGTGAACAAGGAACGGACTGGTGTTCCAAGGATGAAAAAGGGGTTAGCCTGAGAAATTGGGCAAGGAAGAATGCGGGGATGGAGCCGGGTACCTGAGGACCCCTCCTGGTGGGCGGGGTATGGCGAGAAGTGCCTGGGGAGTCCGGAGGAAGAGGTCATCGTCGTAGAGTGGGGCACAATTCTGAAGAAAAACAGGAGGGGAGGCTCCTGAGGGAGGAAGTTGGCTAGGCCTCTCACGGGGCTCTGGGAGAAAGCTTAAGACGGGAGAGCCCGGTAAGGATGTCCGGAGGAGGGCACAGGTGGATGTCACAGTCAGTGCCTGCTCCCAGTAGTCCTGGGGGCTGGGCCCTGCTCGGGGTCCTGGTCTCTGAGGGTGCTGATGGTGGACAGGAGAGTGGGAAAGGGGCCTCTGTACCTCTTTGATGTTCTGGTAGTGGGGGCTGGCATTCTGGAGCGTGGAGCAGAACATCTGAGCCACCGTGTGGTACAGGAACCTGTACTGCTCCTGTTGGGGTTAGGGACCATCAAGAAGGGAAGGCGGGGGCAAATGACAGCAGCGGGCCACTGTCCCTGAAGATTAGGACACCCAGGGTTCACCTCTGTCTGCACGGCCGCAGGCCGCTGCTTCCTCATCTCAAGGACCACATCAAAGAGACTGAAGTCAGGTGGGATCATCTGGGGCAGACAGACAAGGCACTTGAGCAGGACACGTGGTCATGGGCAGCACACTGCACACACAGGATGCCTGCATCGTACCTGGGTCAGGAGCAGCTGCCTCACATGATCCACGGTGCACAGGACGCCTGTTCGCCCACAGCCCGCACTGACAAGAGAATCAGAGTGTGCCTGGTCAGGTCCTGACCACAACCCCTTTTAGATGGGGCATTTGAGGATGGGGGTGAGGGTCCTGATGGATCCCCTGCAGAGCCTCTTGATTCCCAGAATCTCCAGATTATATCTGAACAAGGAAAACCTTTTTAATCACTTACATTTTGTTGAGCAGCAGCTGTGTGCTTATTCCCCAGCTAAGTCTGTGCTGAACAAGTGCTCACAATTATAGTCCATGGAGGTGAGCAAGGTTTCTCAAAATAGGCACTCAGACTACAAGACTAGCCCCATGCCCTGTACTCCCCTCCATGCTCTGTCCCCTCTGCCTCACCAGACCCTCCTGAAGCCCATTTCCGAAACCTGCAGTGGACACAGAGGGGTTCAGGGCCAGATCCCTGGAGGCGACGGGCTTCCTCCACCATGGCGAGCACGTGGTCAGGACTGCTAGGGACCCCACGGTCTGGCCAGGACATATACTGTAGCTGGTACACGGAACGGGACTCCTGAAACACAGAAAAAGATGAGCAAAAGACTTAGAAAAAAAAAGAAAAAAAGCATTAATTGGGCATCTACTATACACCAGGCCCACTTCTAGGCATCTTCCGTTTATGTCTACCAGATAATAACTGAGGAGGTGGGTACTAGTATGATGCCCATTTTTACAGGGGAGGAAACCGCTCCCCTTTCAGGAGCCCCTTTACCTCCTCCTCCCCTGTCACGGTACCTTCTGGAATGTGACCCTGAGGGTCCTGAGCATGATGTCCTCATTCAGCCACTTCTCCTTTAACTGAGTAAGGGGCGGGTGGGGCAAGTAAGAAGAGGGAGGAGAACAAAGATCATAGGTACCGGAAGACATTTATAGAAAGCAAAGCATTCCTGATTAAAAAGTCAAATACAGAAAACATTTAAAAAATTCATATAGCCCAAACTTTCCCCAAAGCTTTCATTAAGGAAACATTTGACACAGGAGAAATAGAGGAACTATTCTAAAAACTCAAGCCCTTTTGCAGTGAAAAGAGATGTCTTTCGTTCTAAAATGAAACTTTTATTGTATTTATTAAGTACTAACTGTATATATGACTTGAGAGAGTTCCCCAAGCTCTTTTGAAATGGTAAGAGAAGTAAGAATTTCAAGAACCTAACCAGGCACATTTACATGACAGAGATAACTGTGATTGTAGCCAAAATAAAAATGCAAAGGCTATCCCTATATTAAGTTATAACTATTTGCAGGCTAACACCAGAGGGTTTCCTGCAGTATGAGTGGACTGTGGGTTAAATCATTCATCCTTTTAGGCCCAACCCAAAGCCTTTCCCCCCTGGGAATCTTCCTTGAAACCTCCCACAGCTCACCAGAGTGATGCAGAAAAGCCCAGTCTGCAGTGGCTCCTGCTCCTGGGCCCAGTACCGCTCACACCTTTTCTGCAAAAGGTAAGGGAGAAAAGGCAGGGAGTGAGAAGAGGGAGTCAGCTTCAGAGCTAGCTCAGTCCTGCCACAAGACACCCCAACTGCTCGTGGTGGAAGCACAGGCAGCTGTACTTATAACCTATAACAGAGGCCAGCCAACAGAGCCATCAGATGAAACACATGCAGACTCAATGGAGGTGCGCTGCTGACCATGCAGGGGAGATACAGTCCAGGATACCCTCCCACTGTAAGCAACTAGAAACTGGACAAAATACATGAGCCGCTATTTTCAGACACTGGTTGGCAGGCGTTGCAGTACTGTGGTCACTGAACAGACCACTCTGGCTTATTGCATGGAAGTGTCACCAGGCTGTAAGACATGAGTCTAAGGATCCCACTGAGTTGAGCCAGAGACCATGGCTCAAGGAGGCCAAGGCAGCTAGAATTTGCAGGGCAGAGTCCTGGAAGGAACAGAGGTATGCAAATAAAAACAAAACAATAACTTGCATAGAAGTCCCCTCCTTGATTCTTTGGTTGAATAATCTGAATATATACAGCATGAAACCCCATGAGGCCAGGCAAGAATAGCTTACCATGAAAGAATAGTAGGGATCTGTAGGATGAACATTTCCTTGAGCTCATGATGAGAAAGAATTCACATTCCCTCTAGCTAGAGTGTAGAGGCATTATCAACTATAAGGGGCATTTAGTAGGGCACCTAGAATGACCACGCATTAGAAGTATGGCTAAATTAATTCTAGAACAAAGGCTACTTGATCAATCATCCAAAAGTTCCGGAAAAGGCAAAAAACACTAAAGAAAACAATCCAACACTTACCTGTGCAAAATTCAAAATATCAAGCATCCAATAAAATTTTGCTGGACATACAAAGAAGCAGGAAAGTGTGACCCATAACCAGGAGAAAAATCAGTCAATAGGAAAGGGCCCAGAAATAACAGTTCAGGAAAGAAGCAAAAATCTTAAAATAGCTATTACAAATATACTCAAAGATGAAAAGGAAAACATGAACATGATGCAGAGTGGAATGAAAGATACAAAAAATAACCTGAATGGAATTTATAAAGAGGAAAAATAAAATATATGAAATGAAAAATCCACTAATAGCAGAGTAGACACTAGAAGAAAAGATCAATAGACATGAAAACATAGCAATATAAATAATTCAAAATGAAAAAAATGAAGAGAATCAGTTCTCTGTAGAGATATACCAAATAGTCTAGTGTATGTGCACGTGGAGTCCAGAAGGAAAGGAGAAAGGGGGATAAAAAAACTTTATGTGAAGAAATAATAGGTGAAAAATTTCCCAAATTCGATGAAACTATAAACCCACAAATTCAAGAAACCAGAGGGAGAATAAACCTAAACCTAAAGAAAGCCATGCCAAGGCAGATCATGATCAAATTACTGAAAAAGAATGAAGAAGAGAAAAAAAAATTTTTTTTTGAGACCCTTGCTCTGTTGCCCAGGCTTGGAGTGCAGTGGCACAATCTCGGCTCACTGCAACCTCCAACTCCCGGGTTCAAGCGATTCTCCTGCCTCAGGCTTCTGAGTAGCTGGGATTACAGACACACACCACCACGTCCAACTTTTTTTGGTATTTTTAGTAGAGACACGGTTTCACCAGGTTAGCCAGGCTGGTCTCGAACTCCTGACCTCAAGTGATACACCTGCCTTGGACTCCCAAAGTGCTGGGATTACAGGCATGAGCCACCACACCCGGCCCCAGAAGAGAAAATCTTAAAAGCATTACGCACAAAAAGGCACATCACATACTGAGGAACAAAGTTAAGAATTATAGCAACATTTTGTCAGAAACGGCAAGTCAATGGTATGATATCCTAAAAATGCTGAAAACCTTTTCAGACAAATGAAAGCTGAGGGAATTCATCACAAACAAATCTGCATTATGAGAAATATTAGAGTAAGCTCTTCAGATGCTTACAGACAGTGGCTGCTGCCTGTAATCCCAGCTATTTGAGAGGCTAAGGCAGGAGGATTGCTTGAGGCCACTTCAACACCAGCCTGAGCAACATAGCCTGTATCTTAAAAAAAAAAAAAAAAAAAAAATTAAAATTAGCTAGGTGTGTTGGCAACATAGCTAGCCTGCATCCAAAAAAATTTTTTTTTTTAATTAGCTAAGTGCAGTGGCACACCTGTACTCCCAACTACTTGGCAGGCTGAGGTGGGAGGATTGCTTAAGCCCAGGAGTTTGAGGCTGCAGTGAGTGGTGACTGCACACTGCACTCCAGCCTGTGTGACAGAGTGAGACCCTATCTCTTAAATAAATAGAATAAGTAAGCTCTGCATACAAAAGGAACATGATACAAATGGAAATACAGATCTACACAAAATAACAGGGAGAAAAGTAAGTGGCTAAATGTAAAAGATATTTCATTTTAAACATCTTTAAAAGATAATCTAGTGAATTTTATCAAACAAAGAGGAATTAATACCAGCCTTTCACAAACTCTTGCAAAAAACTGAGAGGAACCATTTCCCAACATATTGTATGAGGCAAGTATTACCCTGGCACCAAAACCAAAGACCTCACAAGAAAAGAAAACTACTAACCAATATCTCACAAATATAGACACAAAAATTCTCAATGAAATACTAGCAAAGTGTGCCGGGCGTGGTGGCTCACGCTTGTAATCCCAGCACTTTGGGAGGCAGAGGCGGGCGGATCCCGAGGTCAGGAGATCGAGACCACGGTGAAACCCCGTCTCTACTAAAAATACAAAAAAATTAGCCGGGCGCGGTGGGGGGCGCCTGTAGTCCCAGCTACTCGGAGAGGCTGAGGCAGGAGAATGGCGTGAACCCGGGAGGCGGAGCTTGCAGTGAGCCGAGACTGCGCCACTGCACTCCAGCCTGGGCGACAGAGCGAGACTCCGTCTAAAAAAAAAAAAAGAAATACTAGCAAAGTGTTCAACACCATGACTAAGTGGGATTAATTCCAGGAATGCAAGATTGGTTCAACATATGAAAGTCAATGTTATACACCATATTAGTAGAATACAAAACAAATGATCATCTGAATAGATGCAAAGAACAAAATTTGACAAAACCCAACAGTCTTTCATAAAAAAGTTCATTAGAAACTCAGTGCCCAGGATTTTTATTGGGGCACCTTCTGCACAGAATGTAGGCACACTCTGCCTAGCCTGTACCAAAATGTCAGACTACCAGCAGGAGAACAGGTGTTCTGCATAAAGCATATTGTTTGTATTAACAGTTCAAGCATAGTGAGCCACTGTTATCAGAAACCTAGGTTTCTAGAGGCCACCAAAGAGTCAACCTTACAGGAAGGCCTTTCTAAGCATAAACAGTTATGTTTGCCATGTTTAACTCTTCTGCACAGCAACGGACCTACCCAAAACAGCCAAAACAATCTTGGAAAAAAGAACAAATTTGGAAGACTCATACTTCCTGATTTCGGAACTTCTACAAAGGTATAATAATCAAAACTGTTACACTGGCACAAGGATAAACACATCAATCAACTTAATAAAATTGAGAGTTCAGAAATAAACCCTTATATTTATGGCCAATTAATTTTCAACAAAGGGGCCAAGACCGTTCAATGGGCAAAGCATAGTCTTTTCAACAAATGGTGCTGGAACAACTGGATAGTCACATGCAAAGGAGTGAATGTGGACCCCTATCTCACATCACATAAAATGTTCATTCAAAGTAAATCTGAGACCCAAATGTAAGCAAGAAAACTACAAAACACTTAGAAGAAAAAACAGAGTCTTTATGACCTCTGATTAGACGATGACTTCTTAGATACACCAAAAGCACAGCAACACAATAGATTGGAATTAAAATTTCACAAAATGTTTGTGCTTCAAAACACACCATCAAGAAAGTGGAATGACAACCCACAGAATGGGAAAGACATTTTAAATCATGTACTGATAAGGGACTTATATACAGAGTAACGCTTACAACTCAATAATAAAAAGACAATCCCAAATAACCCAATTTTAAAATGAATAAATGACCTGAATAGACATTTGGCCAGAGAAGATATACAAATGGACGAATAAGCACATGAAAACCAAAACCACAATGAGGTACCACTTCCCACTCATTAGGATGGCATATATGTCATTGTCATATGCCACATAATGATGTTTTGGTTAACAACAGACCACATATACGACGGTGATGCCATAGATTATAATGGAGCATATGTAGAAACCTGATACATGGCACTCGATATCGACACTGCACATTAAGTTGGGGAAATGACTGATACTCAGTAATGGTGCTGGGACATTTGGTTTTCCATATGAAAAATACGTAAATAAAAAATGTATATACTATCTATGTTTGTGTAAGTATACTCTATGATGTTTACACAATGACAAGATAGTCTAACAATGTAGACCATATCCCTGTCATTAAACTACACATGTCCTTCCCTCTCTCTCTCTCTGCTGATGGGAACGTAAAATGGTACAGCCACTGTGGAAAACAAAATGTTAAACATAGAGTTATCATATGATCCAGCAACTCCACTCTAGGTGCATACCCAGGGAACTGAAAACAGGGATTCAAACAGATACTTGTACACCATTTTGTTGTTGTTGTTGTTTTGAGACAGAGTCTCGCTCTGTCGCCCAGACTGGAGTGTGGTGGCGCGATCTCGGCTCACTGCAAGCTCCGCCTCATGGGTTCACGCCATTCTCCTGCCTCAGCCTCCTGAGTAGCTGGGACTACAGGCGCCTGCCACCATGCTTGGCTAATTTTTTGTATTTTTAGTAGAGACGGGGTTTCACCTTGTTAACCAGGCGGGTCTCGATCTCCTGACCTCGTGATCTGCCCACTTTGGCCTCCCAAAGTGCTGGGATTACAGGAGTGAGCCACTGCGTCCAGCCCGTATACCAATGTTTGTAGCCGCATTATTTACAATAGTCAAAAGGTACAAACAACCCAGATGTCCAACAGGTGAATGGATAAACATACTGTGATATATACATACAATGAAATATTATTTGGCCTTGAAAACAGTGAAATTCTGATACACACTGCAACATGGATGAACCTTGAAAAAAGGACAAGTATTGCATATTAGTGTATTCCTGATTCCACTTGCATGAGGTACCTAGAATAGGCAAATTCATATGGACAGAAAGGAGAATAGAGGTTACCTAGAAATGGGGGGAATGGGAGTTATTGTTTAATGAGTACAGAATTACTGTTTGGGATGATGAACATGTTCTGAAAATAGACAGTAGGAATGGTTAATCCATTGTGAATGTACTTAATTCAATAGAATTTTACACTTGAAATGGTTTAAATGGCAAAATTATTTTTAACATTCCTCACTGAGCACCTATAAACTGGCAACTTTTATGTTATGTATATTTTACCACATCATTTAAAGAAAGACACAATGGCATACTACTTCACATCCCCTAGGATGGCTATAATTTTAAAAAAAGACAGACAGTAACAAGCACCAGGGAGAAGAAATGGGGACCCTTAAAACATTGCCGTGGAAATGTAAAATGATGCTGCCACTGTGGAAAACAGTTTGGCAGTTCCTCAAAATGTTAAAAATAGAGTTTCCATATGGCCCAGCAATTCCCAGCAATACCCAAGAGACATGAAAACACACATCTACACAGAGACTTGTATATCAGTGTTGATAGCAGCATTGTTCTTAATAGCCAAAAAGTAGAAAGAACCCAAATTCTGTCAACCGATAAGTAAAATGTGGTAGATCCATTCAATGGAATAGTATTCAGCAAAACAAAACAAAGCAAAAAAAAATGCTAAGCAAAAAAAGGCTACATATTATATGATTCAATTTATATGAAATGTCCAAAGTAAGCAAATCTATAAAGACAAAAATAGATTAGGGATTGCCTAGGGCTGTAGAGGTTGCTGGGAAATGGGGAGTGACTGCTAATGGATATAGGATTTCTTTTCTTTTTCTTTTTTCTTTTTTCTTGCTCTGTCGCCAGGCTGCAGTGTAGTGGCACAATCTCGGCTCACTGCAACCTCCAACTCCCTGGTTCAAGCTATTCTCCTGCCTCAGCCTCCCGAGTTGCTGGGATTATAGGCGCCCACCACCATGCCCAGCTAATGTTTGTATTTTTAGTAGAGACGGGGTTTCACTATGTTGGCCAGGATGATCTCGATCTCCTGACCTCGTGATCCACCGGCCTCAGCCTCCCAAAGTGCTGGGATTACAGGCATGAGCCACCATGCCTGGCCTGGATTTTTTTATGGAATGATGAAAATGTTCAAAAACTTATTGTGGTAGGCCGGGCACGGTGGCTCACGCCTGTAATCCCAGCACTTTGGGAGGCCGAGGTGGGCGGATCACGAGGTCAGGAGATCGAGACCATCCTGGCTAACACAGTGAAACCCTGTCTCTACTAAAAATACAAAAAATTAGCCAGGCGTGGCGGCAGGGGCCTGTAGTCCCACCTACTCAGGAGGCAGGGGAATGGCGTGAACCCGGGAGGCGGAGCTTGCAGTGAGCTGAGATCCCGCCACTGCATTCCAGCCTGGACAACAGAGCGAGACTCCGTCTCAAAACAAAAACAAAAACAAAAATCTTACTGTGGTAATAGTTGCATAACTCAGGAATATAGAAAAATGATGGCATTTTACACTTTAAATGACTGAATTATATATCAATAAAGCTGTTTAAAAAGATATTCTAAAGCAACTATAATAGCAGTGTACTGTGGAGTATATATATAGGACTAAAATATATAGTAACAATAGCACAAAGCATGGAAAGGGGTAATTGAAATATACTACGGTAAAGTTCTGACATTTTACATGAAATGTGGAATATTATTTGACTATATAGACTATAAGTTAAAGATATATATTGTAAACTCTAAAGCCACAACTACATATTTAAAATAAAGATGTATAGCTAATAAGGGAATAATTACTATGCAATAGATTAATAAAAAATTCTCACTCTGAAAGAGAAAAAAAGAAGAAAAGAGCAAACAGAGCAAATAGAAAACAAATAGCAAGATGGTAGGTTTAAACCCAACATTATGCCGGGCGTGGTGGCTCACACTTGTAATCCCAGCACTTTGGGAGGCTGAGGCGGGCGGATCACGAGGTCAGGAGATCGAGACCATGGTGAAACCTCGTCTCTACTAAAAATATAAAAAAATTAGCCGGGCGTGGTGGCGGGCGCCTGTAGTCCCAACTACTCGGAGAGGCTGAGGCAGGAGAATGGCGTGAACCCGGGAGGCGGAGCTTGCAGTGAGCCGAGATCGCGCCACTGCACTCCAGCCTGGGCGACAGAGCGAGACTCCGTCTCAAAAAAAAAAAAACCCAACATTATTGATAATTACATTAAAGGCTGAATATTCCAATTAAAGGCAGAGACTGTCAGATTAGATTTAAAAGTAAGTCCTGGCTAGATGCAATGGCTCATGCCTGTAATCTCAGCACTTTGGGAGGCAGAGGTGGAAGAACAGCTTGAGGCCAGGAGTTCGAGACCAGCCTGGACTATACAGTGAGACTTAATCTCTACAAGAAATAAAAAACAATTAATCAGGCATGGTGGTGTATGACTGTAGTCCCAACTCCTTAGGGAGGCTGAGGTAGGATGATCACTTGAGCCCAGGAGTTTGAGGTTACAGTGAACTATGATTGCACCACTGCATTCCCCTCTGTCTTAAAAAAAAAAAAAAAAAAATCCCTACGATACACCACCTACAAGAAGCACACTAAAAAATAAAGATGAACATAGATATAAAGTAAAAGAATGGGAAAAGACATATGCAAACTCTAAAGAAATTTAAGGCCGAGGGCGGTGGCTCATGCCTGTAATCTCAGGACTTTGGGAGGCTGAGGCGGGTGGATCACCTGAGGTCAGGAGTTTGAGACCAGCCTGGCCAACATGGTGAAACCCCATCTCTACTAAAAATACAAAAATTAGCTGGGCGTGGCGGCAGGCACCTGCAATCCCAGCTACTCGAAAGGCTGAGGCAGGAGAATCGCTTGAACCTGGGAGGTAAAGGTTGCAGTGAGCCAAGATTGCGCCATTGCACTCTAGCCTGGGCGACAAGAGGGAAACTGCATCTCAAAAAGAGAAAGAGAGAGAAAGAAAGAAAGGAAAGAAGGAAGGAAGGAAGGAAGGAAGGAAGGAAGGAAGAAATTTAAATGGCTGTATTAATATCAAAGTACTGTTCAGAAAAAAATATTAACAGAAATAAAGAGAGTCATTACATATTAGAAAGGGATCCAATCATTAGGAAGACATAATCCTAAATGTATATGTACTCAATCATAAAGTTTCAAAACATGAAAAGTAAAACTGAAAGAATAGTTATACAGATTTCAACATTCCTCTTTCAGCAAATAATAGGGCAAGCAGACAAAAAAAATTGTCAGAAATAAGACTTGAATAGTGCTGTTGACAAACTTGACCTAATTAATACTTATTGAACAGTTGGTAATTTCAACACTCTTCTCTAAGCAATCCATACATTTAGAGAAAATAAATCAGTAAAGATATAAAATATACAGTAAAGATATAAAAGTGTCTTTTAAAAAAGTCTGTCAATTGACCTAATTGGTATTTACAGGACACTCCAGCCAACCAAAGCAGAATACACATTGTTTTCAAGTACACTTGAAATTAAAGTAGAAAATGAATTAGTTGGGCGTGGTGGCATGTGCCTGTATTCCTAGCTACTCAGGAGTCTGAGGCAAAATTGCTTGAACTTGGGAGGCAGAGGTTGCAGTGAGCTAGATTGCACCACTGCACTCCAGTCTGGGCAACAGAGCAAGACTCTGTCTCAAAAAAAAAAAGTGGAAAATGAAAAAACCAATAGAGAAAATGAATGCAAATGAATACAACCAAAGCAGGTTCTTTGAAAAAATAATAAATGATAAACCTCTAGTCCAAAGATTGGCTGACATTTTTATAAAGGGTCACATAAATACTTTAGAATTTACAGACCATATAATTTATTCAACTTGCAACTACTCATATCTGCCACTGTAGCATAAAAGCAGGCATACACAATATGCAAATAAGTGAGTGTGGCTGTGTTCTAATACACTGTTTACAAAAAACAGGCAGGAGCATGAAAAAAGAGATAGCGAAATAGAGAGATGAGACAGAGAGAGAGAGAGAACACAAATTATCAAAATCAGGAATGAGAAAGAGACATGACTACAGATCATACAGGCTCCACCATCAGCTAGTCACCCCAGGGAACCCCCACCCCATCCATGGAGCAGGCAAGAATGTAGAAACCACATGAAGCTATGTGTCTTCAGCCTTCAATGTTGACATGCATTTATTTATTTAGTAACTAATTTATGTTAACAGGCAAAACAAAAATCCCTGGCCTTGTGGATCTTACCTTCTAAATCAGGGAGATTAAGAATAAACAATGTACGTAATACATTTGTAGATTATCCAGTGTGTTAGGAGTTCATAAGAACTGTGAAGAAAAAAGGAAAAGTAGGACAAGGGAGGGAGAATGGAAGTGCTGAGAGTTTAAAATGGTGTGAAGACCCACCCAGGAAGGTCTCATTGAGGAATTAACACTTGAGCAAAGACCTGAAGGAGGTGATAGAGCAAGCCACAGGGAAGGATGTCCTAGGCTGAAGGAATAGCCAAGGCACAGGCCCTGAGGCAGAGCCATCCCTGGAACATGTGGGGAACAGCAGAGACCAGAGTTGTTAGAGTGGAGTGAATAAAGGGAAGAGAGGTGGAAAGAGAGATCAGAGCCTACAGGGGAAGCAGTCAGAATAGGGCCTTATGGTCTAAGGTGTGAAATGGCTGGAAAGCCCAGCAGGAGAGGGGTTGCCAACACTGGGGGATGAATAACATATCAACAAAAACTTAGAGGAACAATGGGGCTTCCCACGGAGCCACAGTAAGGTCACTCCAAGAGCTGGACCCTCGGGTCCTGGGGTCAAGGAGGAGCTAGCAAGATCCCTCCTCCCTCCTCCTTGAACAAGGACATGAAACCTGGGGGCAGAGGACACCTACCCGTCCATTCTCTATCTCTCGACAGGCCATCAGGATCACCTAGACAAGGAGGGTCAGGGGAGAGGAAGGTGATTTGGGTGAGGGGGCCAGGGAAACCGCCGAGGGAGTACTTAGATGTTGACCCCACCATTGTGCCCCACCCCCAAGTGCTGACCTTGACCTCAAACTCCCAGACCAGTCTCCAGAAGTCTAGCAGGGTGTGAGGCAAGGGTCCCTGCGTGGCAATGTAGGCCAGGCTTCCATCCACGCCCTGGTGAAGGCCGAATTCACTACTGAGATTCCGATGCCCACCCCTGGCCACTCCCAGTCCACCTCCTTCCGTGACCCCAACCCTCACCCGGATGAAGTTGCCATTAATGTAGTCGCTGTGTCCCTCTTCCCGGAGCAGGGAGAGGATTACTCGCGTCTGATCATCTGTCAGCAGATAAGGTGAGAAACGTGGAGTTTGGGGAGGATAGGGTAGGACTGAGGCTCTGACAGCCCCGTGGCTGAAAGCCAGCAGGGGATCACACACATGCAGAGATCCCACCAAGGTGCCCTTGTGGGCTGCTGAGCAGTGCAGAGGGTGAGGCTCTGGGAGGAGAGCACAGTGAGTGACTCCAGTGCACACTGACGCCTGGACAGTGGCGGGGCGTGCGAGGCTGCACCGACTCCCTACGGAAGCCCCGACTTACATGGCAGCACGTCTTTGTAGCGGTTCTTCCTCACGTTCTCTGGCCGACTGCCGGCCTCGGTGGAGCACACGCCGTCAGCCTTCCAGGCGGCCGAGCGGGCCTGGATGTCCTGGTAGAGCATTATGAGTGGGCCGGGGAGGGGAGGAGACAGGAGAGGAGCCAGGTAAGAGTCCCGGGCCACCTAGGCACGCTTGCAGGATACAAAGCCAGTGGCCTGGGGAGGTGAGTGCAGACCCCGACGGCACGGGGCCTGCCTAATAATAATGATACAGAAATAGCGACCCAGGGCACCTTCTCTGTGCCAGTCTCTGTGCTAAGGGCATGTAATCATCACAGGTTCCTAGGACATGGGTACTATTATTGACGTCCCCATTGTGCAGGCAGGAAAGTTTATGCACCACGTGGTTCAGCGACTTGTGGAAGGTCCCAACCAGGAAGTAACAAGGTGAGGGTTGAACTCAGACCTCTCGGCATCCACCCCCTGCACACTCAATCTGTGACATTGTCTTGTAAGCAATAACTGTAATGAAATATATTATGGGTTATGTAGCTAAACATATAAGACAATGTAGAATGCATAGGCATTATAATGGATAACATACTATGTACAAGATACTATAGGCACTGTGTTACTGGGAGATTATAATAATAATCAGTGAATCGTGTATTACCATCTTAGTCAGGTATTCGTAATCTCAATGATAATAAGTAACACCCATGCCACCACTGTGTGCCAGCCACTATTCTAAGTGCTTTACTTGTGTCCATCGGGTCATTTAAGGCCTCATGATGCCCTTGTGTAGTGGGAACACCTAGTAGAGCGCAGTGATTCCTGCATATGCGGGAGGCAGGCTTGGGGAGCAGGGGTGCCCTCACCACCCAGCCTTCCGCATGTGAGGCCCTCAGCGCTGTACATGGTTCAGAACCCACCCAGTCGCATGATGTCATATATCACATGGGTATTATGTTTACGTTTGTTACACACATTCTTATATTGTATATTTATATATTTTACATTTATTATGCATTTCTTAGTTTCTTATATACAATGTTTCTACGTGTGTAAATTACTTAGGTTTATAATGATCTGTTACATTTTTTTTTTTTTTTTTTGAGACAGAGTCTCGCTCTGTTGCCCAGGCTGGAGTGCAGTGGCACGGTCTCGGCTCACTGCGAGCTCCGCCTCCCGGGTTCACATCATTCTCCTGCCTCAGCCTCCCGAGTAGCTGGGACTACAGGCGCCCGCCACCACGCCCGGCTAATTTTTTGTATGTTTAGTAGAGACGGGGTTTCACCATGTTAGCCAGGATGGTCTGGATCTCCTGACCTCGTGATCCGCCAGCCTCAGCCTCCCAAAGTGCTGGGATTACAGGCGTGAGCCACCGCGCCTGGCCATCTGTTACACATTTTATATCTACTTATGAATTTATCAAATAACTTTGGTCATTTTACAAATTATAATCTTTGTTATATTCATTTGTTGTATTGTTTTATGCAATTATACAATGTTTATTGTATAAACAGTCATTTATAATACTTTTATATATTTGTCATATATTTCTAAACTTGATATGCATCACCATATATCAGTTTATGCGTTTGTATGGTATGTTTCTATGTCTGGTACCTAAGCTATTACACTTTAAACGCGTCATCGACTGTAATGTACAGTGCCTACGATGCTGCGTGAGCCTTCCTAACGCTGGGCTTGCACTACCTGTATTGTAACGTTTAGATTTTTTGTTTGGTTTTGTTTTGTTTGAGATGGGGTCTCACTCTGTCGCCCAGGCTGGAGTGCAGTCGCACCATCTCAGCTGTGTAGTGGAACCATCTCAGCTCACTGCAACCTCTGCCTCCCAGGTTCAAGCTAGTCCCCTGTCTCTGCTCCCTAGTAGCTGGGATTACAGGCATGCGCCTATGCCCAGTTGATTTTTGTATTTTTAGTAGAGACGGGGTTTCGCTGTGTTGCCCAGGCTGGTCTCGAACTCCCGAGCTCAAACGATCCTCCCGCCTCGGCCTCCCAACGTGCTGGGATTACAGGCGTGAGCCACCGCACCCGGCCCACGTTTAGAATCTTTATAGGCAGTGAGGAACGCCCCTACGAAGTGCGCGCCCAATATGTGCTAAGCGCTTTTCACCCACATCATTTAATCCTTAGGCCAGTTTGGTCATTCATGTCCCCATTTCACCAAGGGAGAAGCCGAGGTCAGAGGGGCCAGGTAGACCGCCTGGACCACACGCGGTTGGCCCGGACACGGATTCGGGCCCAGACGCGGATTCGAGCCCGGCGTTCACACCCTCACCACGCAACGGCCTCCGTGTTCCTCTTCGCCCTGCTGCAGCCCCTTCCTTCCTGTGGTCACAGGGGACAGTCAGGTCGCCAGAAGCGGCGGGGCCGGGGCTGTCCAGCGCAGCAGGGCCGCCCGCCCTCTCCTGCGGCGCCCGCCCCGCCTGTCCCTCCCGCAGCCAGGTTGTTCCGGGAGCGCGACGAGGACACCGGGAGCGAGGGTGTGCACGGTCCGTCCTGGCCTGGCCGTGGACGTCGCGCTCCGGGGCCGGTGGGCAAAGAGTGAAGACGGAGACAGAGCGACAGAGAAGTGCTGGGGAGAGAAACACGGAGAGATCCCCCCCAAGGCGGGGAGACACCGGGGACACCGAGACAGAAAGGCAGAGCCCGCCGGGCGCGGAGGACAGGCATCCGCGGGGCCAGGGCCGGGGCGCGCCGCTCGCGGACCCCGTGCGCCACTCACGCTGAACTCGCCGGCGAGGACTGCCCCCTCCCGGCCGCCCCGCGCTTCCAGCCGCTCCAGGAAGCTCCGCGCCGCGTCCAGGCTGCGGCTCATGGCGCCGCGGGCCGGCAAAGTCCAGCCCGGCCGCCGCGCGCGCCGCGAGTGTGGACGCCGCGGGAGGCGGAGGCCGGTGACTGAGCCCCCGCCCTGGCCTCGGCAGCCAATGGAAGCGCGCAGCGGCGGGCAGGGCGCCCCAGCCACCATGTTCTGAGCCCGCGTAGCTCCACCCCGGGCGCTCGGGCTGCTGTGGTGGGAGCCCTCGGTCCTCGCGGGCTGCCCTGAGCAGAGCCCAGGGCCGGCGCTTCCCCTTTTTTTCGGCTGCCGCGCCCACTGGTGGGGGGTGGCACGGTCCCAGGTACGCTCCCTGCCGCTTGGGACCCGCCCCCAGCTCGGGATCCGCGCCCCGGGGCCGACCTCCGGGGGCTGGCTCTGGGCGGACGGCCGAGCGGTCTCGCCGGGCCCTCTCGCCGGTCTCCTGGGAGCCAGGCCGCGCGGAGTCCGAGCTGGGGCGGGCAGCAGCCTTGGGTGGAGACGGTCGCCGAGATCAGGCTGCCCCTCGTGCCAGAGGCCCCGGGTCGGGGGCGTCCCGCGCTGTGCGCTCCAGCCGGGCCCAAGGGAGGCCGGGGCAGGGGCAGCCACGCCGTGGGAAAGGCTAGGTGGCAGCGGGATCTTCTCTATCTGTGTATTTCCCCAGGAACTTGTGGTTCCTCCTTTTCCCGGATGCGCTGGGGCACCAGGGTCAGTCCTGTGTGAGCATCTCGACCTGCACAAGCCTGCTGGGAAACAGAACTGAGGCACTGGAAGTGGGTTCTGGGGAACGAAGAGTTTCTCTTTTTTGCCTGCCCTGACACTCCCATCTTCAGAAAGTGTGCAGAGGAGGCCGGGCGCGGTGGCTCACGCTTGTAATCCCAGCACTTTGGGAGGCCGAGGCGGGCGGATCACGAGGTCAGGAGATCGAGACCACGGTGAAACCCCGTCTCTACTAAAAATACAAAAAAATTAGCCGGGCGTGGTGGCGGGCGCCTGTAGTCCCAGCTACTTGGAGAGGCTGAGGCAGGAGAATGGCGTGAACCCAGGAGGTGGAGCTTGCAGTGAGCCGAGATTGCGCCAGTGCACTCCAGCCTGGGAGACAGAGCGAGACTCCGTCTCAAAAAAAAAAAAAAAAAAGTGTGCAGAGGTCAGAGGAGAGCCGCCGTTCCAGCTTCCGGGATCACCGAGGGGAGGCTGGAGAGAATGGACTGGCACCTGGGTCTCTTCAGGTACAGGCCTAGGTTAGCCCCCTTCTCGCCGAGGTCGGAAGAATTAAGAGGGGTGTCACTGGAAGGGGCGTCAGTGGACACCAGTTTGAGGTCGTTGAGGGGTTGAAAGGTAGCATTGGGGCCTGGATGTGTGCCTGAGTCTCTGAAGGGTCAACAGGGGCATGATGTCAGGTGGTCAATTTAATTCACTAAGGGCCATCAGAGTATTTAAGGGCACACTTTCTTAAAGGTCCCGGTAGGAAGTGGTTTTGGCTTTGCTATCTCTGCCCCAGCTGCTTAACTCAGCTGTGGCAGCATGAAAGCAGACAACATAGTCTGCTTTGATGGAGAGATCAAAGTGGCTCTGTGGGGATCAGCAGCTAGGGCTGTTTGATTTATTGTGGAGTCCGCAGGGGTCACTGTGAAATCCATGTTCATCATTTATCAGTTTCATCTTTGAGCATTCTCAGGGAGGTCGGAGGTCAACAGTAATCGTTTAGGATGGTGGTGATAGGGAATTCATTGGAAGTCAGTCAGGGTCCCTTGGATGTTCATGGGGGGGGGTGTCAGTAGATATTAATGACAGTCATTGGGAGGCCAGTGGATACTTGGGACAAGAAGTGAAAGTAATTGTGGGGCCATTGGGATTTGGAGTGTTAATAATTGAAGGGTCAGAAGAGTCTGGGAAGTCATTGAGAGCTCTGCTCAGTGCACGATAGTGATTCTCAGTATAATCACTGAGGGTTCGTGGATGGCCATGGAGATCCAGGTAGGTAGAATACAGAAGCATCAGTGAGCTTTCAGAAAATAAGGGCATTTGCTGGGAAAGTTATGGAGGCCGAGCCCCCGAGCACATATGGTTATTAAGGGCAGTTGTTATGGGCTATAGGATCTCTGTCCAGCAGCAGGGATCCTGTTGAGGGTCTGTTCTCATAGGCTGAGGTCTGTCTGATTGGTGGAGGGCATGTCGTCCAGCTGAAGGTCTGGTTGACTAGGTGGGTGGGGTGTTCTCTCCTCTGGGGTAATGTCTTTGTCCATTTTGGGAAGGGAGCCTGTCCTTGAGGGATTCTGACCTTTGCCTGGCTGGGGGGCCCAGGTGTCTCTCTGGCCAAAGGCCTATTTGGATGTCTGGCTGAGGGTCTTCCCATCTGTCAGTAATCCATCTGTTTGTCCAGCTGGGTGTTTCCCTGGGATTCTGTCCATCTGGAAGTCTGTCCAGCCAGGGTGTGTGTGTGTGTGTTTGGTGGTTTGTCTATTAGAGGATCTGAGTGACTAGCCAGATGCTGCCTTGTGGCCTGTGAACATTAAGTGGCTGAGGCTGTGGTCTGCCATTTGTACTTCCAGCTGCCTTGAGTGTCTTTCTGCCCTCGTGTTCACCCTCACTCCAAGCCCCACCTTGTTGTTTAACCCACCTGTCCTCCTGACACCTGACCATTCCTCATGTCTCTTCAAACATCCAAACTCTTAGCTTGCCCTCTGTTCAGCTCAGGCTAGGTGTGGGGGATGGGAAGACCCCACATCTTCCAGAGGCCCTGGCCCACCCCGGCATTTCTCTCCCGGAGGACTGCCAGCTGTGTTCTTGCAATGAGACTCACTGCTGCCGGTGGCCCTCCTGTTCATGCTGCCAGCAGCAGTCTTGCACAGTGGGAGCAGCTGGCACTGCTGCAGAGACCCCAAGCGTGCCAAAGCCCACGTGCCACGTGCCAGTCTGTCACCTACCCACCATCAGTGTGGCTGCATGGGGCCACTCAACAGAGCCAAGAGGACGAGGTGCAGGAAGATGCACAGGGACAGGTGCACAAGGCTCTGAGTTCAGCCTGCTCTGAAGCTGCAAAGGGGAAAAGAGAAACTACAGTGGAGACCCCTGGCAGACACCCCTTCCTCTGGGATGCTTGCGGGGAGCTCCTTGGAGACTGCTGGCATCTCCAGGGTACAGTTCTTCTCCAGCTTCCTTTTTTGCTTAGTTAAAAAAGGGCAGAAGACTGGAACCAAAATGTTTGAGTTAGAATTCTGGCACCATGACTTTCTCAGTATGACCTTGGGCAAGTCATTTAATTTCTATGTCTCAATTTCCTTCTCTGTAGGACTGTGTCTCTTCTTGTTGCTTTATTGTGAGAATTTAAGGAAATCATTGTATATAAAGCATTTAGACAGAACAGCACTTGGCTTGCAGTATACACTTGGTGCTATTAATATTATTACACTGCTAGTTTCCCTTTCTGATACTGCTGCGCCCACCTCCTTACTCCCTCCTCTAAGTTAAAACAAAAGTGGAGGGGAGGGGGGCAGAAATTTGAAAACATTTTTCCATTGCTTCATTCTGTGAAAAACCTTCAAGCTGGGCGAGCTGTCCTGTTGGTCCATCCACAAGTCTGGCATTCAGCAAACAGGAAAAAGGCACCCCTCTTCAGTGCAGGAGGAAGCATGTGGCTGTGTCTCCCTCCCATCCGATGCCTGAGAGCTCTAAGTCCTCTGGGAGAGCTTTTGTTCCTGTCTCCTCTAACTCTCCTCAGGTGTGGCAGGTTTCAGTGTTCTGAATCAAAGACTCCTCCTGGTCCCTCCATGGGAAAGGGTCAGCAGCTCAACGCGGGGGAAACAGGCCAAAGAGAAAGCCACCCTACCCCTTCTCAGCGCTACCACCAAACCCCACAACCCCTAGCTCTTTGTGGAGGCTGACTTGCTGCCCTCGGGAGCTGTCCTGCAATTCTGCTTCAGAAAGGAGGGGAAACCACTAGGAATAGAGGGGAAAGCCCTCTTCCCCATCTTTAAAATGCTTGTACCAACTTTTCCCCCACTTCTCTAGGGCAGAGCCTGGGCATCTGCATGGCCCAGAGCAGGCCCCTGATGTGCCCCTGGAGGAAATAAACTTGGACAGACAAGTGCTCTAACAGCAACGCTGGCAGCGCTCTGGGACTTCTGTGACTGACAGGCCAGGTCAGGCTGCTGCCTCCTCAGCCTGCAGTTTCTACACCTGATACTAGCCCAGCCTCAGCATACTTCCTCTGTATGCGGTGCTTTATTTAGAAAAGACCAACTGGCCACGTTATTGTCAGCAAATGCTGGCCAGGGTCCTGCACAGTCTGCGGGCCCTGATTGCACAGCCCATGTGTCACGGCTGAGCGCAGTTCCCAGGACAACCAAAGGGATGCATGGATCCGTGTGCATTGCTGTCTGCCCATCAATTATAACACCAGAGAGAAATGAGTGTGCATCCATACTTGGGTGAGTGTAAACACCTCTGGAAGGATTCCTGTAATGAGGGGGCACCCTCACTGCTGCTGCTGACCAGGGTGTTCTGCAGTCCTAGGCAATGCAGGGTGGCAAGGAGAAAGGAGGGAGGGGCCCATCAGAAATGCTAATTGGCATATAGCATAATCAGCTACAAAGTTTTAGAAGCTCTTATGAAAAACTGTAAGGACTTATGAGAAAATTTAATAAGGTAGCTAGTTAAAATACACTAACTAGGCTGGGCGTGGTGGCTCATGCCTGTAATCCTAGTACTTTGGGAAGCCAAGGCAGGTGGATCACGAGGTCAGGAGATCGAGACCATCCTGGCTAACATGGTGAAACCTCATCTCTACTAAAAATACAAAAAATTAGCCAGGCATGGTGGCGGGCGCCTGTAGTCCCAGCTACTTGGGAGGCTGAGGCAGGAGAATCGCTTGAACCCCCGAGACGAAGTGAGCCGAGATTGCACCACTGTACTCCAGCCTGGGCGACAGAACGAGACTCCATCTCAAAAAAAAAAAAGAAAAAAATACACTAAGTACTTACACATACCAGTTTAATAAATTTGAAACTATAATGCAAAAAGCTTCCATATTAATTTCTTGAGAAACAGGCACCAAGTTTGAACCCATAATAAATTAATGGAGCTAAGCAATAATACTGCCTACTGACATCACAAAAATGACTCCCAGGCAGGCACTGAGACTCCTAATGAAAGAACATAACACCCTCATCAAGTATTACTGCTAAAAAAATTTGAAGGTATATCTGATGGAGCCTCTAGATCTCAATATTAATTCAGAGGAAACACAACGGCAGACAAAAATGTTAAATGACACCACAGTGTTAAGATCAGCAACATCCAGACAGGTGAAAGGTCTATTAAGACAAACCAGTTTCCTAACTGAGTAAACTGCAAAGAAACAGACAATCTTATAAAGAGACTCAAGACTTAACACACAAATGCTCATAGCAGCATTGTTCACAATGGCCCAAACGTGGCAAACAATCTAAATTTCATTAACTGATGGATCAAATGTGGCATATAATAATACCCCATGTATAGGGACATACGTGGAATATTATTTGGCAATGAAAAGAAATGAAGTGCTGACATAAGTTACACTGTAAATAAGCTTAGAAAACATTATGCTAAGTGGAAGAAGCCAGACAGAAAAGACATATTTCATTTACATGAAATGTTCAGAAGTAGCAGATCTATAGAGACCAAAAGTATTAATTAAAAAAAAAAAATCCTGTTCTAAGGCTGGGCACAGTGGTGCACGCCTGTAATCCCAGCACTTTGGGAGGCCAAGGCGGGCAGATCATGAGGTCAGGAGATCGAGCCCATCCTGGCTGTCGAGAAACCCCGTCTCTACTAAAAATACAAAAAATGAGCCGGGCGTGGTGGCAGGCACCTGTAGTCCCAGCTACTTGGGAGGCTGAGGCGGGAGAATGGTGTGAACCTGGGAGGCGGAGCTTGCAGTGAGCCGAGGTTGCGCCACTGCACTCCAGCCTGGGCGACAGAGCAAGACTCTGTCTCAAAAAAAAAAAAAAAAAAAAATTCCTGTTCTAATGTCTCAGCAGAGTCTGGCCAAAAGTAGATTAGTGGTTGCCAGAGGGGCTGGGGGCCTGGTGGGAGGGAGGGGATTGGAGTGACAGCTAATGGGTATGGGGTTTCTCCCTGGGGCAGGGGGGGCAGAGGGGGACAAAAAATGTTCCAAAATTAGATTGTGGTGATGGTTACACAGCCCTGTGAATGATTTTTAAAAAATCACTGATGCACAGGGACGGGCGCACAAGGCTGTGAGTTCAACCTGCGCTGTGAATTGTATAATATGTTGACTATCGCAATAAAGCTGTTTTTAAAAAATGACTTGTCAATCATTTGCAATGAATGAACCTGATGTCGATCTTAGTCGAAACAAACACACTCTAATCAAGGCAAGCTGAACATTAACTGGATATCTGATGATATAAAGGAATAATCATTGATAATTTTAAGTGTAATAATTTTTTTTTGCTGAGTCCTTATCTTTTAGAGATATACATAGAACTGTACCCCAAAGAAAAACGGGCAGAGAACTCAGAAGGCAGCTCTCCATGGTCAAGTGGATACAATGTTCACCCGCTAACATTACGGTAAAGAACCTCCCTCCTCCCTGTGTGCCCAGTGCACCAGCAAGGCGTCCAGCCTTCTGGGGACGATGCAGCACATACACACAAGTGCAGGGCCCTCCCTGCCTCTTTTGCACACTGACAGCATATCACACATGGCGTTTCACACCATGCTTCTTTGTATTTAACGTCTGTCTTGAGGAGCTTCTCAATGGCTGCATCTACAGAATGGGAAAAACTATTTGCAAACCATGTATCTGATAAAGTGTTACTACCTGTCTCAATTTGGGCTTTTATAACAAAATACCACAGACTGGGTAGCTTAAACAACAGGCATTTATTTCTCACAGCTCTGGAGGCTGGTAAGTCCAAGATGGTGGCTCCAGCAGATTCAGTGTCTGGTGAGGGGGGCTTCCTGGTACACAGATGGTAGCTTCTAGCTGTGTCCGCATATGGCAGGAGGGGCAAAAGAGCTCCCTCGGGCATCTTTTATAAGAGCACTAATTCTATGCATGAGGGCAGAGTCCTCATGACCTAATCGCTTCCCTAAACTGTTGACCTTAGGGATGAGAGTTCAATATATGAATTTCTGGGGGACACAAACATTCAGGCCACTGTAGTATCCAAACTATATAAGGGACTCAAGTCAACAACAAAGAACAAATGACCTGGTGTATGCAAAAATGCTCAGTATCACCAACTGTTAGGGAAATGCAAATCAAAACCGCAACGACAGAGATCACCTCATACCTGTTAGGATAGCTGTTATTAAAAAACACAAGATAAAAAATGTTGGCAACGATGTGGAGAAAAGAGAACCCTAGTGAACTGTTGTTGTGAGAATGGAAATTAGTACAGCCTTTATGGAAAACAGTATGGAGGTTCCTCAAAAAATTAAAAATAGAACCACCATTTGATGCAGCAATCCCACTTCTGAGTATACATATAAAAAGGAAATGAAATCATTATCTTGAAAAGATAGCTATACTCCCATGTTTACTGCAGCATTTCCACAACTGCCGAACTATGAAAACGACCTAAGTGTCTGTTGGTGGATGGATCGGTAAGAAAATGTGGCATGTATATCTTTTACAAAGAAAGAAATCCTATCATTTCCAATAACATGGAGGAACCTGGAGGACACTATGTTAATAGAAATAAGCCAGTCACAGGACAAATACCACATGATGCCACTTACATGAGGAATCAGCTGCTGAGCACCGGGTGTGGCCCGTCCCTTCCACGCTGGCACACTGGCGGCTTCCACTCAGTGAGTTAACTTGGTGGGCTGCCCCTGACATGGGCTGGCCCTGCTACCCACATCTGCCTGCTGAAGAGCTCATAGGACCCTGACCCTTGAGGGGACCTTAGCATCAAATCTCTGACTATGTTAACCCCCACACTGACTCCGGGCCCAAGCACGTCCCACAGCCATCAGGTCCCCACCCAAGGGGACCCCCTGGGCTTTGCCCTGCACACTTGGCCTGACCACTCAGAGGCAAGCGGGGCCATGACACGGATGTTTTATTCAGACCTCTCCACCCGCCACAGTTCCACATCCCAGTTCGGCAGGCTATTCTGTGACAGTTCCTACTGGCAGGTCCATCCATGACAGCCCCATATGAGTTCCAAGTCCATGTCCTGACTGAGTGGTGAGTGGGCTCACTCAGCGCTCAGGAAGACCCTCTTGCGTGCGGTATTGGTGTAAGGGTGCCAGCGCCACTCCATGTCTGCTGTAGCCTCCTGCTCCAGCGTGCCCAGACGGATCATGTACACTGCAGGCAGGAATGGCATCAGCCCCGGCACAGCCAACCTCGCCTCCCTACCCTAGACAAGGGATTCAGCCTCAAACTCACGCTTCAGCTCAAAGCGGGGCCCGACCTCAGTGAGCTCCACGTTGCGGTGGTCTGTTTTCTTGTACACGTGGTGCCTGGGAGGGAACAGCTGTGGGTCAACGGCAAGCAGCATGAGGTACACAGGGTGGGGATGCTCTCCTGGGGCATGGCCTGTGGACCCACCGGAATGATATGTAGTCGTCCTGGTTTGCGAAGGTGATGACCCGGTGGCTGTCATCTTTGGGCACAGGAAATAGGTATCGGAGGATGTCAGAGACCTGGGGCACAAGGAAAGAGAGGGAAACAGAGTGGCAAATGCCTGGCCTGGCCCACAGCCCCAGCCTGAAGGCCCCCAGACTCACCCGCTTGCCCAGGCGGGAGGAGAAGCCGTGTGTGATGAGGTGGGGCTTGGCCTCTGACATGGTGCCCAGGTCTGGGATGTCATGCCGCATGACCACATTGCACAGCGTGAAGTAGGCAGTAGGGCCAAAGGGCAGGTGGCTGATGATGAGCCCCACTGGTGGGGAAAGGTGGCTGTCAGAGACCCCGTCTGCCCTCAGATGGCTCCCACCCGGACTCCCTCCCTCCGGCCTCACCAGGTGTGCCCCGATGCTCGTGAACGACCAGCAGATCGGTGACGCCGTTGGCTTTGCAGGCTCGCACCAGTGCCCCCACTTCATGTCGACCTCGGTTCATTCGCTGGGCGCCCGGGAACACCAGCTTCAGCTCCTGGGCATAGATGGCAGTATATAGTCAGGACTGGGGCTGTGTGTCCTGGGCGTCTCCCCCTCACTCCCTGCTCACCAGTACCTTTGCAAACATCTTGAGGCGGGAACTGGGGTCTCGGGAGGTAGTGATCATAACCTTGGGATCCTCCACTCCTGCCCATCGGTATTCATCATCCACGTGGCTGGTCACGCCTGTCAGAAGCACGAGGGGCAAGAACATGACAGTTTTGGGAATGAAATGCTAACTTGGGGGCAGCCAAGACTGCCTGGATGGCGCTGTCTGCTGAAGCCTTCAACAATAGGAATGCTCCACACGCACACCGGGCAAGAGGGCAGCCTCCAACTATGGCTGCTGAGCACAAGTGTGTCTGAGGAACAGAATCTTTTGTTTAATTGTAGTTCGCTTAAGCTATATTAGTCACATGGGGCTAAGCAGCTACTCTATGACACAACGAAGTCCACGCTCTGCTAAGGCCAACGGTGACAAACTCCTTTTCCTTATAACAAGTATCTATAATGTTTGGGATTCCTTTCTTGTTTCTTGAATAATGCAGTGAATAAACGTATGGGCACCAATGATGTGTGAGGGACACTGTCTTGCCCTGGCAGGCACTCCAGTGGGGGAGGTAATTAACAAGCCAGGCGCAGAGTCAGTGGGGCACTCCTATGTGTGCCATGTAAGTGGGACAGGGCACACTCAGGGAGAGCCCTGCGATGCCATCTGTGCAGTGAAAAGGGCATGGGGGACAGTTCCAGGAGCAGTTTCCTCTGATGGGACCGTGCCTGGTGTGTCTGAGGAAGGACTGGAGACCAGCCAGCTCAGTGTTGGGGAGGGCTACCTTGTATAGTTACCTTCACCTCCGGCATCATCAAACTCCAGGGACCCCTGTAAGGCCAGAGCCTCTCGGCGTAACTCAGTGGGAATCAGGCGGTTTTCTGCAGAGGGAAGAGAGGGGGGCTGAGTGAGTCACAAGCATGGAGACCTCAGCTCGTCCAATACACCACAGCTTACAAGCCTGTACACGCTTGAAATAAAAATACCTCAGCCCTTTCTGGGCTTGGATACAGCATGGATAGAGGTGACAAAACTTTCTATGGGCCAACCCCCATAAACAGTGGTTACTAGGACTTCATTTTCTTTAGTCTCATGACTTCAGGACTTTCTAAAATATCTTAACGTACTGTATTGCTTTTATAATCAGGTAGAAACCCAGCAACTTTTTTTTTTTTTTTTGAGACGGACTGTCCCCAGGCGAGTGCAGTTGGTCCGCCATTCAGTCTGCAAGTCCTCGTTCACACCTTTCCCTGGCTCCCAGTGATTTTTTTTTTTTTTTTTTTTTTTTTTGAGAAAGAGTCTAACCCTGTCGCCCAGGCTGGAGTGCAGTGGCATGATCTCAGCTCACTGCAACCTCCGCCTCCCAGGTTCAAGCGATTCTCCTGCCTCAGCCTCCCGAGTAGCTGGGATTAGAGACACGCGCCACTACATCCGGCTAATTTTTGTATTTTCAGTAGAGACGGCGTTTCACTATGTTGGCCAGGCTGGTCTCGAACTCCTGACTTCAAGTGATCCGTCCGCCTCGGCCTCCCAAAGTGCTGGGATTACAGGCGCGAGCCATCGCGCTCGGCCTTAAAAATTACTTTTGAAAAGAAATATAGACTGTTCTGTACGTATGATGGTGGACCAGAGACCTTTAAGCTCTCAAACAGCAAAACTGCTGGTCACGATGCCCACAGCGCTGCGAAGCCATGGCTTCAGCGGGCCCTGGACCGCAGGCTGCCCACCGCAGAGCACAGCACTCCAGGTGCACACTGGGCGCCAGCACTGTTCTCCACGGAGCTCAGAGGAACTCCTGCAGGGAAGATGGGCAGCGCAGTCTGCAGCACCAGCGCTATTCACATAGTCTTTAGAGAGAATTTTTTTTTTTTTGAGACGGAGTCTTGCTCTTGCCCAGGCTGGAGTGCAGTGGCAGGATCTCGGCTCACTGCAACCTCCGCCTCCCGAGTTCAAGCGATTCTCCTGCCTCAGCCTCCTGACTAGCTGAGTACAGGCGCGTGCCACTACGGCCAGCTAATTTTTGTATTTTTAGTAGAGACGGGGTTTCACCATGTTGGTCAGGCTGGTCTCGAACTTCTGACCTCATGATCCGCCCGCCTCGGCCTCCCAAAGTGCTGGGATTACAGGCGTGAGCCACCGCTCTAGAGAGAATTTCTATAGGACAAGGTAAAGTCTTTAAAACTTGGGACGAACTTGACACACTATACACAGCGGGCAAGCTGCAAAACCCGGGTACTGCAACGTCAGTGGCAAGTAATTAACACCATCACACGGAAGAAACACTCTCAAAACCAACAGGAGAACCCAATGGGCAAGGAAAACGGCCGGCAAGCATTTGGAAAGACGCTCGGATATCCCAACACAAATGCGTGCGGGGGTGGTTTACCGCGCAGACGCCCGCGGGGCCGCCGCCGTACCTTCCAGCGCGCGCCGCAGCCGCTCCTTCTTCTCCTGGGCTGAGCGCTGCGCCTCCTCCCGGGCCTTGCGGTACAGGTACTCGCGGCGCAGGCGGGCCTCGCGGCGCAGCTGTGGGAAGAGCGGGCCCAGTCACTACTCGCTCCCGAGCCCCGGAGCCCCGGAGCCTCCAAGGCCCCAGAGCCACATCCCCAGCACTTCACGCGCCCCAGGCCTCCGAAATAGGAGCTCAAACATTCTCCTACCATCTTGAGTGCCGCTTCCAAGTGGGTCCGGGAGACTCTGTGGGCTCCTACAGCGCGACACAGTCCTGACTTCCGCCCCCAACCAAGATGGTCCCTTAGACGCTTCCCTGGTGCCTGCAGCTGTGGGGAATGCCCTATGTTAAGATGGCGAATAGGGCGGAGGCATCTCAAGGCGGTTGGCCATTCCGGCAGGGCGTTCTCCTTGGGACAACCAATAGACTGGATACAGAATGTCACACGTGGCTTAGGACTGCAGCTAATAAATATGTCCGCCGAGGCTCCTCCAACCCCGCCCTGCCCCCACCACCGCCGTGCAGAATGCACAGTTTTCAGATGATGAACCGCTAAAACAATCATTAGCGGATGGAAACAGTTCCACTGTAAACACCTCACACCGACTGATCTGGAGGTTGCTTGCCGGCTCCTTTCCAAATTAACTTTGAAACCACTCTTCCCTCAACCAAAATGGTTTCTGTACAGCTTCGCCTTCTTCCATCGCCACAGCAGTGGCCCGACTTCTAAGATTCGGCAGCTTCCGGAGGGACTCAGAACCACCTATAACTCTAGCCGACAGTTCAGCTGGCTGATCCACTTGGGGGCTAACTGGAGAAACCAGTTGATTGGTTGGTTCCGTGCTGCTTCTCTAAGGGCGCTTGCCCTTAAAGGAGCTGACCCAGAGGCCTTGGTGCTGCCCGCGTGGGGATCCCCAGCTGGGAACGCCCCTTGATGGAGGATCTCGTGTGCCGATTGGCTGTCCTGCCAAACCGCGGATGGTGACAAGGAAGAAGGTGGCTCCAGATCTGAAGGTTTCTCCAGATCTGAAGGTGTGTCCATGGCGGCGCTTGACCTGCGAGCGGAGCTGGATTCGCTGCTCCTGCAGCTGCTTGGGGACCTGGAGGAGCTGGAGGGGAAACGAGCGGTGTTGAACGCCCGGGTGGAGGAGGTAGGCGCCTGGGGCGGGCAGGAGGGTACACGGGCGTAAACTGAGTCTCACTGCTGTCCTCCCCCTGCAGGGCTGGCTCTCGCTTGCCAAGGCTCGCTACGCGATGGGCGCCAAGTCCGTGGGGCCCCTGCAGTATGCTTCCCACATGGAGCCCCAGGTCTGCCTCCACGCCAGGTGAGGAAGCTTCCATGCTGGGCTGGGTGGGCGGCCGCGTTCTAGGCCCGGGCTGCCAAAGCTCCATCCTCCCTTCTCGTCCTTCAGCGAGGCCCAGCAGGGACTCCAGAAGTTCAAGGTGGTGAGAGCTGGTGTCCACGCCCCAGAGGAGGTGGGGTCTCGCGAAGCAGGTGAGCCCCCTCTTCCTTCTGCAGAACCCCTTCCCAATGTCAAAGACAAAATGCAAATTATGGAGATGATTTAAATTAGGTTTTTGCGATAAGAGAGAGCATCCCAGAGCTGAAGAACAGGATGTTTTTGTAGGGCGGTTTTGCCTTAGACTTTTATAGGAAGTAGAGAAATTGTTGGTGAGTTGCTTTACACTAGGAATAGTTTTACAATCACATAAGTTTCAGTCAGCTGAACAGAAAATATTCATCTGTGTGTCTAGCTAGTTTCAGAGGGACAAACTTCTAATCCCAGTTAATCATTCCTGAGACAAAGAATGGGGAGTTGGAACGTCTATGTCTGGTCTGTTGGCATGTTCAGGTACAATGGGTAAGGTCAGTGTCACAGGCAAACAGGGTCATCAGTGGGTCTTACAGGAGTCACGGGAAAGAGTGGACAGTCTCATCTGAATCACAAGGGGAAAGGCTGTGTTTTGTGGTAAGCTGTTTCCCGGACCCCAAAGTTGGAATTTTCCAACCAACAGTGTTTTATAGAATTAAGAGCTCAGATCAAGCTCAACATTGTCACCAAGATGATAAAGGTGAGGGAGTAAGATCCCAGCCTCCTCCAACCTGTCTTTCCTCAGCTCTGCGGAGACGCAAGGGCCCCACGAAGACCCCAGAACCGGAGTCCTCTGAGGCCCCTCAGGACCCCCTGAACTGGTTTGGAATCCTAGTTCCTCACAGTCTACGTCAGGCTCAAGCAAGCTTCCGGGATGGTGAGTGGACCCTGTCGTTTGGCTCTGTGGCCCTCAGACCCTCTATTCACGGGGAACACTTGAGCACTTCTGCCATGGCTGGGGTTAGTCTGTGAAAGGCTTTGCAGGTTTTTCTCCATCCAAACTTCTGTTGTACACCCATTTTTTTTCCAAAAGCATTTACTGGTTGTTGGCAGCATTCGGGTTCATGCTAGCTGCTGGGGATACAGCAGGGAACAAAAGAGACAAACACCTTTCATGTAATGTTTAGAAGCAGAGAAAGGCAATGTGCAAATAAGTAGGCCCTTAACATAAGTCAGGCTGTGAAAATTGTTAAGAAAAACACATAATGGAGTGGGACAGGAGTGGGCCAGGGGAGGTCTCTCTGAGGACGTGAAGGAAAAGCTTTGTGGGTGATTTTGGGGAACAATGCTCTAGATGGAGGAACCAGCCAGGACAAAAGCCCTGAAGCCAGATATATCTGGTATATGCCGAGGCCGGTGGCCTAGAGTGGAGTCAGGTGACGTAAGCCCTGATGAAGACTGTGGGACCCACAGAGAGGCTCTGAGCAGAGGATGGTGCAACTGGCTGTACACGGTCACAGGAATGCTTGGGTGCTGGGCAGGGACACAGAGCAGAGGGAGGAAGCAGGTATCAGGGAGCAGCCAGTGTAAGAAGCAGATAGCGTCACTGGAGGAGGAGGTAAGTGATGGGAACCTGCACAGGTTTTAAGAACAGAAGCCCCAGAATTTGCTGACAGATAAGATATGGGAGTAAGGGAAGCAAAGGAGTCCAGGAGAGCTAGCGGTCTCCACCCAGAACCCCTGGGAGGATGGAGCGACCCTCACCGGCTGTGGGCAGCTGAGGGGATGCCGGAAGGCAGGAGTTGGTGTGGTCTGTGTGGTGTCCACTGACGCCCTGCTGGAGAGTCTGAGTGGGCACTTGGGCACATATATCTGGAGTCTGGGAGAGGCCTGGGCTGGAAAGAGATTTGGGAGTCCACTGCATAGCACTGGTGTTCAAATTCCAAAGTTTTTGACACAAACACTGGTTTAAAGCTGAGATAGGATGAGATCAGCAGAGGGCCTGGGGAGTATGGACGAGAGGTGAGGGAGAGGAGGGGAGGAGCCAGTCAAGGAAACTGAGGAGCAACACCCGGGGGCAGGTGTCCTGGAGGCCGAGAAGAGAAAGTGTTTCCTGGAGCGAGTGATCCAGTGTGTGGTCAGCCCTGCTGCTGAACAGGAGGCTGAAGACGAGAGCTGCCCGGAGGACTGGGCAGCAGCTGTTCCCGCAGAGACATCAGCAAAAGCCATCTAGAGGTGGATCTAGAGTGTGGACTAGCAGAGAAAAGAAGTGGAGGGAGAGCAGGTGAGGGCAGCGAGAGGCTGTAATAATGGGGGAAGGAAGGAAATGAGGGCATGAGATGGTATTACTATCTGTGAATTTGTAGTTCCTGGTGGGTGATATAATGGGTCCAGGAAGTCTGAGGAGGTGACATTTTAGCAAAGACCTGAAGGAGGTGTAAGGCCACAGAGGTTCTGGAGCAGCCAATGCAGGGCCGTACCTGGAATGTTTTGGGACAAGGTTGGGGGCAGAGAGGCCTAAAGCCTTTCCAATTTCTGGGGATATCCAGATCCTCCTGGGTCGTGTGTTACACCACAGATACCATGGTGACCTTCTCTCCTTTCCTCCAGGCCTGCAGCTGGCCGCAGACATAGCCAGCCTCCAGAATCGCATTGACTGGGGTCGAAGCCAGCTCCGGGGACTCCAAGAGAAACTCAAGCGGCTGGAGCCTGGGGCTGCCTGACATGCGTGCACAGAGGCAGGGCAGGGAGCACAGCTGTTCTCCAACATGGCTACTTGATCTCAGGCCTTCTTCCTTCACAAATAGCTCTTGCCCCTACCCCATGCCAGCTAATGCCCCCTCTGTGTCCCTGCTCTGCATGTTTCCATCTTCCTTAGGTGTGAAGTTTGAAGAGGCAAACAGTAATTTTGAAAGCCACTACTTTGAAACCATTCCAAGGCCTGAGTTCCTATAGGACACACTCACATAGGCAGGTACACGTTAGTCAACAATTGGAACTGCCTCTTGGATCACTCAGCTGTGCTTTCATGGCTAGGTGACGGAACACTGTGCGAAGAGAGATGGGTGTGGACCGGAAGTAGCGCTTCATGCTTAGTACATCCTCCAAATTGTCTTTGCTGGAGGAGAAAACCGTACTCGGCCAAAAGATCAGGACAATATGACTTGAGTCCACAAGGACACAAACACCTAGGCAGCCCTTGGCAGGGTCTAAGCCAGGAAGTAAAAACGATCCGGCCTAGATTTTTAAGGGAACTCTAGGAAGAGGCGTAGGTTTTTAAAATCCTGTCTCTTTGTCTTACCATAAGAGGCTGAGGCTCTCTTCATTTTTTTGAAGGGCCACTTGTGTTTTCTGCTCTGGGAACTTCATTCATTTTTTCTACTGGGTTGTTGATCTTTGCAATAATTTCTAGGAGCTGTTTATGTTTGGAGGTAATCGGTCCTTTGTCCATATATATGAGATGTAAGTCTTATTTTCCAGTTTATCTTTTTGCTTATGTTTTTTTGACTTTTTATTGTAAAATAAAGCATTACATCAAACTGCACAGAACAGTTGAATAGCTTAATGAATAACTACAGTAAAAGCTATGGTAACCACTACCCAACTTTTGTGTTTTTTGATCATTATTTGTATGTACAGTTGAATGTGTCCAGCTGTCACATGATTCTGAATTTGGGTTTGTAACTGATAAGGCAATCAGGGAATTCTCCAGCATTTTCAAGAACCTCTGTGGTTTCAGTTGAAATGTCCAGTGAGTCATGTCCAGCTTTTCCACCGTCCGCCCACGTGCTGTATGTCGGTTAATGCTGCCCTTTTGTTTTGCTAACTCCCAGTGTAAACCTAATGTAATTTGGGGGTTTTCATTCTGTTTCATAGAACATTATTGTCAATACACCAGTACCACATTGTTTTACTTCTTGAACTTTAACATAATCCCTGTAGGGCAGATTTGCGTTGGGTTGAGGGGTCGTTTATTGGCCCTGTTGACCTTGAGTTGCCAGGGAAAAGACTAATGGGGGAACTCAAATGGAACACCTGTGACTGCAGGAAAAACGGGCATCTGCCCCCAAACCTCACCAAAGGTTGCCTTTCATAACAAGATCCTATCCACAAGGTTCCAGCTAGTGAGATTCTGAAGCCAAAGTAAGGAAAAAAATAAGTCAATTTTGCTGGGGCCACAAATTCTTCCAGAAGGAGGTGCGACCCCGTTTAGCACGCCCTTCGCTGCTGGTTGTGGGCGGGCACTGGGGTGGGCACGTGCCTCCCACTGCTGGCTTGGGGCTGGACTCACAGGTGGCCATCCTCCTGTCGCGGGGAGGCCGTGGGCTCTGCAAATGGGGTTGATGAAGACAGCAAATCTTTAGCAAAGCATCCTTAACTCGCTGCGCTGACCTTCTGCCCTAACTCCAGCTCTTGGGGAGACCGCCAGGAAAGGGGGTTCTGGCTGCCGAGGGGAGGTGGCTTGTCCCACCAGGGCTAAGTCGGGAGAAGGGGTTCATGCAGCGAGTCTGGCACGGCTGCAGTCAAACGAGTTTCTACAGGGACAGCAGGAGCTCAGTGCTGCTTAGTGGTACTTGGGAGACGCTGGCGGCGAAGCTGACGCATGTCACGTATACAGACACCGTGGCTCCTTCTTTCAGCAGTTCCCATATGGTCTAGCGGTTAGGATTCCTGGTTTTCACCCAGGCGGCCCGGGTTCGACTCCCGGTATGGGAACAAAAGTGGGTTTTAACGTGCCGGTGTATTTTTTTTCTTTCGACTTGAAAATGTTCGCCAGAAGAACTTTGACTCTTCGCCACTAGAATGCCCCAGGCCAGATTGGGTATTTCCTCTTCATTTGGACTTGGAGAAACCCAGGGAGATCCGGGCCCCATCGCTGTGTGTTTTGATGGCAGTGACCATTTTCATCATGGCATTAGCTAGTTCTTTTGACCATCAATAGCTTACTGAGTATATTAGATGCCATATGCATCGCAGGTGTGAATATTAGAAGTAGTGAAATACCTGGTAACAGTGAAAATATTCAAAATGTGTTGCTGTGGAACCAGCAGCAGAAGGCAGATCCCCACTGGCCCCCATCATGCTCCAGTGCACTTGCTCACGTTGGCAGGGGCCACCTCGGGTCTGTGAGCTGCCTCTGCAAGGCAGGGATAGGAAGTCCTAGGAAGTCTACTGGGAGCATAGCACTCTGGAAAAATTTACCTTTCTCTCTTGCTGCTGCTTTGTTTTGTCCAGTAGTCAGGGTTCCTGTTTTCTCACTGGGACAGTCCGGACTTGACTCCACTCCCCCAGCAGAAAACCAACTTCAAACTTCAATGATACCTTCGTGCCAGCACACACACACACACACACACACACACACACACACACACACACGTCCTGTGGAAAGGAGAACCCAGCTGGGTGAGGCGGCACCTTCAGTCCCAGCTGCTAAGGAGGCTGAGGCTGGAGGATCGCCTGAGCCCAGGAGGTTGAGGCTGCAGTGAGCCGAGGTCGCGCCAGTACCCTCCAACCTGGGCTACAGAGTCAGACCTCTTACCTAAAAAAGACATTGTTTTTTGGCTTGCTTGCTCAATTAATCCAGGGAGATTATATGTAGGGCTGAGGTCATGTCTTCAGGAATTACTGCCACACTCATTCATTCATTCATTCATTCATTCATACCTTTGTTTTTTATAATTATCGCTAGTAAGCATACCAATGAAAATTTTTGTTCTGGCACATAAAGAACTTCAAAATCATCACTTCCATCCTTACAACAAGAAAAAAGCTGAACAAACTGGAAAATCAACAACTCTTCGATTCCTCAGAAAATTGAGGTCACGTGGCAAACCACTCCCCTGAAAATTAGAAGGAAAGGCAAATACAGAGCTACAGCTTGCCAGGCACAGAAGCTGCTGCTGCAGCCAGCAACTTGTAGGAAAACTTAAAGGGTAACTGAGTAACTGCTAGAGCCTGGGCATGTAAGCATAGGAGAGAAAAAATGCTGGGGACATAGCCTTAAGGGGCCCCCCACAGTCTCATGGGTTTTATCTCCAGGAATTCTATCATGTTCTTGGGTGAAAATCAGAGAAAAATCTGCTGGAGCATCTGGCAAGGGGAGGGAAGTGTAACCACTTTGAAATGCACACATAATGTCCTGTCCTCTTTAACAAAGGCTTAAAGTCAGAGCAACTACCAGAGCCTACCCAACCCAAGGGAAGGAAAATATCCACCTCCAGTCTGCTTTAGTCTTCCAACTCACATTAAAAAAAAGCTGAGAAGCCGGGCGCGGTGGCTCACGCTTGTAATCCCAGCACTTTGGGAGGCCGAGGCGGGCGGATCACGAGGTCAGGAGATCGAGACCACGGTGAAACCCCGTCTCTACTAAAAATACAAAAAATTAGCCGGGCGTGGTGGCGGGCGCCTGTAGTCCCAGCTACTCGGAGAGGCTGAGGCAGGAGAATGGCGTGAACCCGGGAGGCGGAGCTTGCAGTGAGCTGAGATTGCGCCACTGCACTCCAGCCTGGGTGACAGAGTGAGACTCCGTCTCAAAAAAAAAAAAAAAAAAAAAAAAAAGCTGAGAAGCACTTGTAAGTGGCACAGCCTAGGGACCACTGGTTCACAAGAAGACTGGGCCCTGATCATGAGTTTATAGACCACTCCCTGCTGTCCCCACATCTTACTGCCACATCACTTAGGGCTCCCATATATTAGCAGGGGATTGCAGCTGAAAGAACTTCAAGGCCCAGAATTTATGTAAGAAGCAGTCTCTAGGGAAACCCAAAGGCAACAGGGGATGCAAAAACAAGGACACTAGAGGAAATTTTAGCCTCTGACATTTACAGCTACAGCAAACAAGAAACACAGCCTTGCTCCTTAAATAAATATAAAACTTCACACTAAAAGCCTATTTTTACCTCAGTTCCTCTCACCTTATGCATGTTTGGCTTTCAACAGAAAATTACAAGATGGGAGATAAAACATTTCTGCAGCATAATGCCTCCATCAGCCAGTTGCCTGCCTGTGGAATTTTGGAAGCCCCATGGCCTTCCTTTACTCCATTCCATCTCTGTCCCTTAGAGTCCAGGCTGCCATGTTTCTACTGCTATCAGAGTCTCAAAACCTTTGTCTCTTGCATAATTCATGGGGTTTCAGCCAACAGACAAAGGGGCCCTCCACAGATCTTTCCTTGGTAACCCCATCTCTATTTCTGGCTTCTGCTGAGATGGTGGAGTGGTTCCAGGAGTCACATGTCCAGTCTCTTTAGCAAAATGTTGTCCAGCCACACCCTTGGTCCTCTTTCCAGAGTACACTTTCTAACAGTGAGTTTCCTAATTTTTGTAGTCTTTGTAATCTGGACATCCTGAGAGCCCCTAAATCATTAAGTGCCAGCTCCTTTCTGCTTGACTGTTCTTTATTCGATGTACGTTTTTCCTCTCACAGTTCCTATTAGCAGCAAGCAGGTTGTACCTTCAACACTTCCCTCAACTAAATATCCAAGCTTTTTTTTTTTTTTGAGACGGAGTCTCGCTCTGTCACCCAGGCACCTAGGCTGGAGTGCAGTGGCGCGATCTCAGCTCACTGCAAGCTCCGCCTCCCGGGTTCACGCCATTCTCCTGCCTCAGCCTCTCCGAGTAGCTGGGACTACAGGCGCCCACCACCACGCCCGGCTAATTTTTTGTATTTTTAGTAGAGACGGGGTTTCACCGTGGTCTCGATCTCCTGACCTCGTGATCCGCCCGCCTCGGCCTCCCAAAGTGCTGGGATTACAAGCGTGAGCCACCGCGCCCGGCTATTATCCAAGCTTTTTTAATATCCAAGCTTATTATTTATCATGTCTACTTTCCATATAACAATAGAACACAATTTAGTCAAGTTCTCTACCAGTTTATAACAAAGATCTCTTTTACTCAGCTGTCAAAGAACATGTTCCTCATTCCTTTCTAAGACCTCACTAGAAGCACCTTTAACATTACGTTTCTACTAACATTCTGTTCATGACAATATATGTATTCTCTAAGAGCATCAGTCCCCAACCTTTTTGGCACCAGGGATGGGAGCTGGGGGGCTGGGAGGATGATGGGATGGTTTCAGGATGAAACTGTTCCACCTTAGATCATCAGGCATTAGTTAGAGTCTCATTAGGACTGCACAGCTTCGATCCTCGGCATGCACAGTTCCCAATAGTGTTCGTGCTCCTATGAGAATCTGATGTCCCGCTGGTATGACAGGAGGCGGAGCTCAGGTGGTAATGCTGGATTGCTGGTCGCTCACCTCCTGCTGTGTGGCCTGGTTCCTAACAGGCTGGGGACCTGTACCAGTCCTTGGCCTGGGGGTTGGGGACCCCTGCTAAGAGGATAGAAGCTTCTCTACAGCTCTTCTCACTTCCTTCTGAGCTTTCGTTAGAATTACTGTCCACATCTCCATCAACTGTTTCCTCAATGGATTCTAGGCTTTTTCTATCATGTGCCTCAAACTTCTTCCAGCCTCTCCCCGATTCCAAAGCTCCTTCCACGTTTTAAGTATTTGTTACAGAAACATCCTACTTCCTGGCACCAACGTCTGTATTGGTTTCCTAGGCTGCCACAGTAATTTAACACAAACTTCATGATTTATCTTCTCACAGTTTTGAAAGTCAGAAGTCTGGAATCCAGGTGCTGGCAGACCTGTGTGTCCTCTGAAGCCTCTGGGGAAGAACGCTTCTCTACTTGTCCTAGCTTCTGGTGGTTCTGATAGTCCCTGGCATTCCTTGAGTTGTAGCTACATCGCTCTGGCCCCATCTCTGGCCCCATCCTTCACGTGACCATCTTCTCCATATGTATCCATGTGTCCCCTCCTCCTCCTGCAAGAACAGCAGTCACTGGATATAGAACCTACTCTAAGCTGGGTGTGGTGGCTCACGCCCGTAATCCCAGCAATTTGGGAGGCCGAGGCAGGTGGATCACCTGAGGTTGGGAGTTGGAGACCAGCCTGACCAACATGGAGAAACCCCGTCTCTACTGAAAATACAAAATTAGCTGGGCATGGTGGCGCATGCCTGTAATCCCAGCTACTCGGGAGGCTGAGGCAGGAGAATCACTTGAACCCAGGAGGCGGAGGTTGCTGTGAGCCGAGATAGGGCCATTGCACTCCAGCCTGGGCAACAAGAGCAGAACTCCGTCTCCAAACAAATAAACAAACAAACAAAAAAAACAGAAAAAAAGAGCCTACTCTAATCCAGTACAAATCGCCTTAACTTAATTACATCTGCAAGATTCTATTCCCAAATAAAATCATGTTCTGAGGTTGTGGGTAGACACGATTTTTTTTTTCTTTTTTATGGGGAAGACACTGTTCAACCCAAGACAGAGCACTTGGAGCAACAAACTGAAAAACAAGTGGATTCCTATCACAAAGTTTTAAAAACGCTGCCTTGACCCACTTTTGAGGCCCTGGCTAGACGCCCGTTTCCCTTCTTGGGCACCCAATTAAGTTCCTACTTGCAAACACTGGACTCTCTCACTCTGAGCTAATCAAACCCCTCCCCACCCCACAACACATGCTGTCTCGGGAACTGTGGGTAAAATGTTTCAGCGTCACTCATGTCTTATCTTTTCAATATCAGTCATTTCCTAATCTGAATAATGTTACCTAAATAATAATAAAACCTATCAAAGCAGCGGCCCCAGCAAGCAGGCTACAATGACAGCCACTAGGCCGCCCTTTCTTACAGACTGGCCCCACCAGGTGGCAGCACCAGTCCGGGGCACAGCTACGTTTTGCTGTCTAACGGGTGCCTGGTGAATCTCATTCCCAAACTGTGAAACTTTGAGTCATCTCGAGTTTCTCCTAAACCAAGGTATCGAGAGCTTCGGGCAGCTCAAATTAATTGGCTACTTCTGGTTGTCAAAAGACTCCACAGAAGCGGGCAAGGAGTGAGGAGGGAGTGTGGCTCTCCTCCAGGTGCCATGGAGCCGGCTGAGTGGCTAATCAGGCAACGCGGACACATGGCTGGCAACACCATCACTCTCTACGGCCCATTCCACTTTACAGCGGGAGACCGCACTGCCAGGACGGCCCAGGGCCTGGTGGTTCACGGGGTCGGTGCGCCAGCAGCCTCTTCCGGGATCCACGGCATCCCGCGAGTCCTTGATAGTATTTGTAGACTGCTAAGGTGTTGTCTGCCTTGATGCTGTCGCAGTTTGTCCCTCGAACCCCGTGCAGTACAAGGGCTCACACCCACGGAGACCGCTGGCACAGTGCTTAATAAAAAAATGAAGGCCGGGCGCGGTGGCTCACGCCTGTAATCCCAGCACTTTGGGAGGCCGAAGCAGGCGGATCACGAGGTCCAGCGATCGAGACCATCCTGGCCAACATGGTGAAACCCCGTCTCTACTAAAAATACAAAAAATTAGCTGGGCGTGGTGGCGGGCCCCTATAGTCCCAGCTACTGGGGAGGCTGAGGCAGGAGAATCGCTTGAACCCAGGAGGTGGAGCTTGCAGTGACCCAAGATTGCGCCACTGCACTCCAGCCTGGGAGACAAAGCGAGACTCCGTCTCAAAAACAAACAAACAAACAAACAAAACCAAAAAATAAATAAAAAATAAATCAAAGGGGAGGGAACACCTTCTTCCTGCCCTGTCTGAGACCCCCAACAAGGAGGTCATGCAGTTGATTCAGGAATGGGAAGCCTGGGACACTGGCTTTGCAGAGCAGTGATGGTTGGGTTAGGCTGGTGAAAGTAGAAATGAAGAAATGTAGGTGAGTTCAAGAGATACTGATCTGGTGGAAAATTAGTGTGTCTTTGCAATGTTTTGGATGTGAGGGGTGAAAGAGCAGTTAAAGCTGTTTTCCAGATTTCTGCCTCATGCAAGTGTTTGTGCCTTTCACTGCAGAAACTGGAGACTAAACTGGGCTGGAAGTGGGTAGTTTTTTTGTTTTTGTTTTTTGGAGATAGGGTCTTGCTATGCTTTCCATGCTGGACTTGAATTCCAAGGCTGAAAGGATACCATCCTCCCACCTCAGCCTCCTGAGTAGCTGGGACTACAGGTGTGTGCCCCTGTACCCAGCTTCATGAGTTTAGTTTTATACACGTTGAATTGTAGCCATCTTGGTTAAAGATTTCGAGGTAGAATATGTGGGTCTGTAGCTCAGTGGAGAGGTTGGTTATGTTGGTTATGTGTTCCATCTCGATGTTGAAGTTACTGATCCTTTCAGGGAGGTCTTGGAATGAAGAGGAATACTGAGCTAAGAGCCAGAGTCCCTAGTGAATGAAGAATGTAATTAGGGTATTTGTTAGATGGCACAACAAAGGGGGTTGGATAGAACTTTGGTTGAATGGTTTGGTCTCTTCACAGCAAGACTGCTTTCTATAAGAGGATGGGTTAGTAACGGTCTGGAAGTGGTGATGGGTACAAAGAGCTCACTGCTTCACCCTCCAGTGAAGAAGTAACACTTGAGAGGACTTAGGAAAGGTAGTCTTGGCAGGAGAGAGCCAGGTTTTAATTTGAGGAGGTCGAAGGAAAGCTTTAGACTAGTTAAGGATATGAAAGTTTGTATAATGGAAAGGTTTAGGGACTGTCAGAAGATGAGATCTCTGCCTTTCTGGAATGCATATTCTCTTTTCCTTACTATTTATGATGCACAAATTATTTACACTACAAAACCAAGCTTTTATAAATTTAAATCTATAGATTTCACATTTTTAAGGATATATAAAGTTTTTATTGCTTTACCCATTGAGTTTGGTTTTTGTTTCCCCTACATTTCTCTTTCCTTTCCTTCCTTTTTTATCTTTCATCTTTCTTTCTCTCTTTCCTTTCTTTCTTTCTCCTTCCTTCCTTCCTTCCTCCTTTTTTTTGAGACAAGGTCTGCCCTCTGTCACTTGGACTAGAGTGCAATGGCATGATCTCGGCTCACTGCAACCTCTGTCTTCCAGGTTTGAGTGATCCTCCTGCCTCAGCCTCCTGCGTAGCTGAGACAACAGGAGTGTGATACCATGCCTGGCTAATTTTTTTTTGTATTTTTTGTAGAGATGGGGTTTTGCCATGTTGCCCAGGCTGGTCTCCTACTCCTGAGGGTCAAGCGATCCACCTGCCTCAGTCTCCCAAAGTACTGGGATTACAAGCATGAGCCACCGCGCCCAGCCCACATTTTCTGCTTTTTATGTATCTGCTTTTCTATTTCAGGACTCATATGAATGAGCAAAACATATCTTGAACGCTCATGCAAAAGAGTGTAAGAATCTAGCAGAGGCTTTATTGGCCTCTGAGACTTTGGATGCCAAAGAGATTCAAGTTGTTCTTGAAGGGAAGAAAGAAACTGGAAGTGAGATAACGCTCTTCTTGATAGGGATGTATTACTAGTTTCACTGAAGAATGGAAGCATTAGTCTCTTCGGCAGTGCTTTCCCATCCATTCTTGAGTTAGTATAATTCAAGGGTATGAGATACTTTGTCAGTCTATTGTCATGATGACACCTATTGCAAGTTAGCAACCTTGCAGCACGCATATTTAAAAAAAGAACAATCAGGATTTGGAACAGCTTATTTGAGAAATGTCAGTCATAAAGTTGAAAGAAATGATTTTATGGTTGGTGACTCTACTAGATGCGAATAAAAATTTTTCCCTTAGCTCTTGGGAAGCATTTTTAATTTGCAAGCTAAAATTGTTGAAGGATATCCATTATCTCTTGATATTACCATTTATCTAACAAAATATTTGGTTGTTGGTAAATCATAATTTTATGTACATCAATGGAAACTTAAGATGCAGTAATTATGCTTCAAATTAGCTGCATATAAAATGTTTAAATCTAAGAGTAGAGAGTTGTAATTCAGTTACAATCAGAATTTAAATGGCTGTAACATTTTAAAATGGACAATAAAAAAGGCAGACCATAAGAAGTACCGTAAAAGATGTGGAGAAACTATAACCCTCATACACTGCTTGTTAGAATAAAAAATTCTACAGTCACTTTGAAAACCACATCCATTTAGTTATGAGCATATTTCTTAATTTTAATGTGTCATGTTTTAATAAAATATGTTGGAATAAAGACTTTGGATTGAAAAAATAATACTGAGTAGTGGACATGATTTGGAGAGTTGGTACCTTTGAAACAAATATTTTATTTCTATGCAAATACCTTTCTGTCCCCACTCTGTTACACATGAATCCTTATTTTAGTCAGGAATATAATCTTTCCTCCCCTTTCACAACAGAAACTTAATTAAATTATATATAAAAGCGATGTTTTCTGAACTACTTCCATCTTCCATCACCATGACAATATAACAGGTAGCTAATCTGTTATGAATGTGAGAATGCATTTCATTAAAAAAATTACTAAGTTGCCAAACAGGGAGGTTGGGAGGGCACTTATTTCTTAAATAAATCCTACTTCAGAGAGCTCGATGTGAATGTTCTGCTTCTGGAAGCAGGTATTTGACTCATCCAGGAAATCAAGGCTGAGAGAAGGGCTGGTGAGCTTTGTCTGAGAAAGGGAGAATTTTTACTGTGTTGAGACTAGTCTGCACTCTCCGAATTCGTTTTGGCAAAGAATGCTTGAGTGTTTACAGAGGTCCAGATGTTGGTCAAGGGCAAAAGACAGTGAGCCATTAAGGGGAGGGAGGATCCATTTTAAATCCCATGTGAAAGGGCCTATTAAACGTGTGAAGAGGCCTCAGAAGAGTATAATTCAAAGCGGATCTCTGCATGCCTTAGGAGCTATGAGAAAATAAAGGCCAGGATGGAGTGCGTTCATTCAGGTTAAAGCAATTGGAGGTGAGGACACCTGTAGGCAGAGAAGTACTCCTGAGAGAGTTGGTTTTAAAATAAACGTTGTGGCCGGGCGCGGTGGCTCACGCTTGTAATCCCAGCACTTTGGGAGGCTGAGGCGGGTGGATCACGAGGTCAGGAGGTCGAGACCACGGTGAAACCCCGTCTCTAGTGAAAAATACAAAAAATTAGCCGGGCGTGGTGGCGGGCGCCTGTAGTCCCAGCTACTCGGAGAGGCTGAGGCAGGAGAATGGCGTGAACCCGGGAGGCGGAGCTTGCAGTGAGCCGAGACTGCGCCACTGCACTCCAGCCTGGGCGACAGAGCGAGACTCCGTCTCAAAAAAAAAAAAAGAAAAAAAAAAAAGAAATGATTTTATGGAGAAAGGAAGGCGGGTGGAGGATAACGAGTCAAATGCGCATTCGTAAGGGCTGGATTTTTCTGTATAAATATTAAGTTGTGGGAGTCAGAATGTAATAGGTGTAAGTGACAGGACTAGTAGGGTATTGATTACTAGGGCTAGCATTAGGTTAATTACTCTTCTTCAGATACCATCGAAACTAATTGATTGGAAGTCAATGGTACTGTTTATATTAAAAGAGTAAGACCCTCATCAGTAGATAGAAATATACAAGCATAGTCATAGTACATCTACAAAGTGTCAATATCAGGCGGTGGCTTCAAGGCCAAAATGATGGCTAGATGTAAAGTGGTATTTTAATTGGTGGAGAAGGCAGATAGTAAGGAATGTTGATCCAATAATGACCTGAAGTCCATAAAAGCCTGTAGCTATAAAAAATGTTGGGCCATAAATTCCATCAGAAATAACAAAGGGAGCCTCTAAGTATTCTGAGACTTGTAGGAGGGTGAAGAAAATGCCTAAGATAATTGTGAAAAGTAGTGCTTGAATTACTTGTTTTCAATTATTTTCTATTAGGCTGTGATGGGCTCAAGTAATTGAAATGTGTTCAGGAGGGGTGCTTCCAGGGGGTTGAGGGGAGAAATGCCTGTTGGAGGTCAGTGACCTCCTAATTCTGGAGTTGGGGCTAGACTAGAATGGTAGAATGCTCAAAAGAATCCAGCAAAGAAAAATACTTCTGAGATAACAAATAGGACTATTCCATATCGGAGGCCTTTTTGAACAGTTGTCATATGATGGCCTTGAAATGTACTTTCTCGGATAATGTCACATCACCATTGATATATAGTCAGTGTATTGGTTAGTAGGCCTAGGGTTAAAAGAGTAATAGAGTTAAAGTGAAATCATATAGCTAGGCCGGATGTTATTAGGAGAGCTGAGAGAGCCCTGCTAACAGTCAAGGGCTGGGTTTGACTAAACGATAGGCGTGCGTTTGGTGGGTCATTATGTATTGTCATATAAATAAAGGCTTACTAAAAGCGTAAAGACATAAGCTTGGATAAGGGCCACAGCAGATTCGAGCATGGTTAATAGAATTAGAATAATAAAGGTGATTGAAGCTGTGGGAAGGTTAATAGTTGATAATACTAGTGTGGTTCCTCCAATTAAGTGCATGAGTGACTGGCTGTAATGTTGGCTGTTAGACGTACAGCTAGTGCTATTGGTTGAATAAATAGACTAATGGGTTCAACGAATACTGGTATAGGAATAAGTGGTATGCGTGTGCCTTGTGGTAGGAAGTGAGCTAAGGAGTTATTAGTTTTAAAGCGGAAGCCCGTGATTACTGTGCCTACTCATAAGGGAATTGCTATAGCTAGATTTATTGATGGTTGAGTAGTTGGTGTAAATGAGTCTGGTAGGAGTCCAAGGAGACTGGTTAAGGCAATAAAGAGAATTAGAGCTATCAGTATAAGGGATCAGGCTTGTCCTTTAATGTTATGTGTAATTATTTGTTTTAGGATAAGTTGAACTAGTCATTGTTGAATAGAAATTAATCAGTTATTGCTTAGATAGTTGGAGGTTGGAAGGAGTGTGGGGGGGAACAAGATGATTAGTGCTGCTGCAGGTAACCCTAGGATTGTTGGGGCAATAAATGAGGTGAACAGATTTTTGTTCATTTAGTTCTCAAGGGTTGTTATGTTTTTGTACTTTATTTTTGGTGAAGGGGGTGTATGGTAGATGAAATTTAATATTTTTACTTGAATAATGGAAAATAAAGTTACGATTATTGATACAATAATAGGTCATGTGGAAGTATCCAGCTGAGGCATTCACTCTACAGAGGTATGATTTCTCTCGGTCTTTAAAAGGTTAACACTGGGGTAACTTTACAGTGATATTATGGTGTGGATACAGATCAAGTTTCAAAAGTTTTTAATGGAACGAATTCTAGAACAATAGGTATAAAACTGTGATTAGATCCACACATTTCTGAGCGTTGTCCATAGTAGAGGCCTGGTTGTGTAGTGGTTGAGGTAAATTGGTTTAAGCGTCCAGGGATTGCATCTGTTTTTAAACCTAATGAGGGAATAGTTCATGAGTGCAGGACATCTTCAGATGAGGTTAACAGCGGATGGGAATTTCTATTGGGTGGATTGTTCGGTTATCGACTTCAAGGAGTCTATGTTCTTCTGGTTTTAGGTCTGCTGTTGGAAGCATATAAGAATCAAAGCTTAACTCTTCATAATGTGTATACTTGTAGCTTCTATACCATTGATGTCCAATTGTTTTAATGGTGAGAGAAGGCTTATTGACTTCATCTGTTATAACAGACGTAGGGATGGGAGGGCAGTTAAGATTAAGATGATAGCAGGCAAGATAATTCAGACGGTCTCTATTTCTTGGGCATCTATGGTGCTATTGTTGGTCAGTTTTGTTGTGAGTATTAGAGAAATAATGTATAGAACCAGGGAACTAATTAGGAAAACAATTATAAGGGTGTGGTCATGGAAGGTAAGTAGTTCTTCTATAATAGGAGATGAAGCATCTTGAAGACCTAATTGAACCGGATGGGCCATTAAGATATATACGGCTTAACCTATAACTTAACTTTGACAAAGTTATGAAATAATTTTACTAATATTTTATTGAGAAGGTCGTAGAGGTTATGGGATTGGCTTGAAACCAGTCTCTGGGGGGTTCGATTCCTTCCTTTTTCACTTAGGTCTTCATGTAGGTTGGTTCTTTGAATGTGTGATGGGTTGGTGGACAGTCATATAGTCTCTAAGTTGGTAGATGGTTGCTCAACTATTAACTTTTCATTTTGAAGTGAAGGCTTCTCAGACCATGAAAATTATTAGTATTACTGCTGTTAGGGAAATAAATGAGCCTACAGATGAAATAATATTTCATGCGGTGTACGCGTCAGGATAGCTGGAGTAACGTCGAGGCATACCAGATAGGCCAAGGAAGTGCTGTGGGAAAAAAGTTAAATTCACATTACAAATATAATAGCAAAGTGAGTTTTAGCATGGATTTGATTGAGTGTATAACCTGAAAATAGGCGGAATCAGTGAACAAAGCCTCCCATAATGGCAGATACGGCTCCTTTTGATAAGACATAATGGAAAGGGGCTACAACATAATATGTATCATGTAGTACAATATCCAGTGATGAACTGGCTAGTACAATGCCCGTTAGGCCTCCTATTGTAAAAAGGAAAATAAATCCCAGGGCTCAGAGCATTGTGGGGGATCATTTGATAACTACTGCTGTGAAGTGTAGCTAGCCAGCTAAAGACTTTAACGCCAGGAGGAATAGCAATAATTATAGTAGCAGAGGTGAAATATGATCATGTATCTACATCTATTCCTACTGTAAATATGTGGTGGGCCCATACGATAAACCCTAAGAAGCCAATTGATATTATGGCTCATACTCTGCCCATATACCCAAATGGTCCCTTTTTTTCCAGAATAATATGTTACGATATGGGAAATTATCCTAAGCCCAGTAAGATGAGGATGTACACTTCAGGGTCACCAAAGAATCAGAATGAATGCTGATGTAAGATAGGATCACCTCCACTAGCTGGGTTGAAAAAAGTAGTATTAAGATTGCAGTCAGTTAACAATATAGTAATGCCGGCAGCTAGGACTGGGAGAGAAAGGAGTAGAAGAACTGCTATAATTAAGACTGATCAGATGAAGAGGGGTGTGTGATATTGGGACATGGCTGGGGGTTTATATTAATAATTGTGGTAATAAAGTTAATAGGCCCTAAAATAGAACAAACACCTGCCAAATGGAGTGAAAAGATGGTTAAATCTACAGAGGCTCCCGCATGTGTTAGATTTCCTGCTAAGGGGTGGCGGGGTAGACTGTTCAGCTGGTTCCAGTGCCTGCCTCTACTGTAGTGGATGCAAGTAATAGTAGGAAAGAGGGTGAGAGGAGTCAGAAACTCCTATTATTTATGCAGGAAAATGCTATATGGGGGGGGAGAGGCAATTATCAGAGGAACTAATCAGTTGCCGAAGCCTCCAATTATAATTGGTATTACTATAAAGAAAATTATGACAAATGCATGAACTGTAACGATGACATTATAAATTTGATCATCTCCTAAAAGAGTACCTGGTTGGCCCAGTTCAGCTTGAATAAGGAGGCTTAAAGCTGTACCCACTATCCCTGCTCATGCGCTGAATAGTAGATAGATGTTCCGAAATCTTTATGGTTGGTTGAGAACAGTCAACAGTTGGTGAACATAAGTGAAGTGAGAAAAAGGTGAAATGGCTGAGTAAGCATTAGACTGTAATCTAAACACAGAGGTCAAGACCTCTTTTTACCAGCCCCGAGGTGATTTTCATGTTGAATTGCAAATTCAAAGAAGTAGCTTCAATCTTGCCAGGGCTTCTCCCACCTTTCTCCCCCAACAGCAGGAGAAGTAGATTGAAGCCAGTTGATTAGGGTGTTTAGCTGTTAATTAAATTTTCATGGGTTTAAGTCCCATCAATCTTGTAAGGGCTTAGCTTAATTAAAGTGATGGATTTGCGTTCAACTGATACAGAGTAGAATTTTGCAGTCCTTAGGTTTTTGCAGAACTTAAGTATAATTTACTTGCTAAGAGCTTTGAAGGCTCTTGGTCTTACTTAACCTACATTTCTAGATTATAAATAGTGTCAGTGGAGATATTGGTAGGAGGAAGGTAGAGAAGATGATGAGTCGGGGGAGGAAACTGTCATTTTCTTTTTATATTATTGGATGTGGGGAATATT
>NW_026652299.1:35918871-35922295 GCF_009828535.3 Hylobates moloch
TGGCCTTACAAAGGCTGTCCCAGGGAATGCCCGGCCTCATCCTCTGAGGAGGTCTCCGTTTTGGAAAACAGCTCACATTCTTTTCGGGTTTGTTCATTCCTGGATACTCCTAGTTTTACTGTGTGGGAGCGGGCGGCTTTCCCTTTGGTTTTTAGGGGATTACTATGTCTGGTGCACCCTGCTGTTTTCTTCTTGTCCCGAATTGTTCTCTGCTGTTCCTGCAGCCTCCCTTCCCACTGCTGGAAAGCAATTTGTAAACATGACTATCAAATCATCTTACCCTTTATGCAGTTCAGCTAATATGAGAATTAAAGCAAGTTTTTTACTGTAATATACTAATATCGACAACAATTGTAACAGCTACCCTATGTCAAGCACTTATGTACCAGGTGACTTGGAAAGTCCTCAGTATGTGATGAAGTTTTCACATACGTTCATTTCATTGAGACAAAAGTCTTATAGGCACCATTGGCAGGGGCAGGAAACAAGCACACAGGTTATTTGCAGAACACCACAGAACTGGCAAATGACAGAGCCAGGATTCAATTATAAAATGGGGGATTCTTTTTCAAGAAAAATTAAAATGTCTAAAAACTAAATTGAAAACCGTTGATGAGGAGAAAACCAAGTAAGATAAAAGCTGTTTCTAAAACACTTCTGTCATCACATTAGTTGACGGGCATGTACGGGAAGCAGTTGCAACGTGGTCTCTTTTTAGAAGAGCCCTTGGCTTTTGCAGAACTTTCTGATTCTGAAGTGTTAGGTGACCTTTTCTCAGTAGCTGTGGCATCTCTAAGGGCTTGGGGATAATAAAGTGAAGATGTAGACTGGTCTGTCTTGAATCATCTTAGGACATTTTAATAACCTTAAAGTGGACATTAGAATAATGGGAGTAGGCAAAGTGTGACATCTCAAGCCCAGCATAAGTGTATGCTTTCGGCCGGTGCGGTGGCTCATGCTGTAATCCCAGCACTTTGGGAGGCCAAGACGGATGGATCACCTGAGGTCAGGAATTCAAGACCGGCCTGACCAACATAGCAAAACCCCGCCTCTACTAAAAATACAAAAATTAGCTGGGGGTGGTGGCGTGTGCCTATATTCTCAGCTACTTGGGAGGCTGAGACAGGAGAAGCACTTGAACCCAGGAGACAGAGGTTGCAGTGAGCTAAGATAGTGCCACTGCACTCCAACCTGGGTGAAAGACTGAGACTCCCTCTCAAAAAAAAAAAAAAAAAAAAGAAGTATGCTTTTATGTTGTTTCTTATAACTTAAACCTCCCTGTACTTAACACCTTTCATAATTTCCTCCCAGAAAGCACACGTTCCTATCACCATAACTGTTGTCACATAAAAAATAACTAATAGTGCTGCAAAGATGTTTAAGACGGATTTCAAAACTTCTAATATCTTGGCACTGAAGACATTACTTAGATCCATATATGTCTTATCTTTAATACCAACACATATCCTGGTGATAGCAATCCTAGAATCCTTTCTAGCTCAAACTGTCTAACTATATCCTAAGCAGCAAAAAGAGGTGGAGAAGGAAGGGGAGGAGGAGAATGAAAAGAATAGGAAGAAGAGAAGGAAGAGGAGGAGAAAAAGAAGAAGAAGAAAGAAAAGGAGGAGGAATGGAAGAAGAAAAAAAGAAGAATGTAGGGGAGGAGGAGAAAGCATTTATCAGCATAAATTCTCAGTCCAAAGGGCTGTTGATACATACTGATGAACAAACATGAGAACGGTGTAAGCCATAAGGAAGCAGCACTTTAGAGAATTTCAGTTCAGATGCCTCCCCTTTACATTTCTCTAAATGAGAGAATTTCCAGACTAACCATTCTTTCCTGAACCATAAACCATTGGCCCCTCCTATCAGAAACTTAGAGCTATTCCCTGCCTGTGCACCTCACAGTAGATGCTGCCATTCAGTGAGAAAGAAAAATAGCCTTAAAGAGAAAGCCTGCTGGTTTCGGGAATAATTTCTCTGCTTTTTCAGTTAAATAAATTTAAAATGAGTTTTATTTTGCCTACTCATAACAACTAAAGTTCTGTATTGTGGTATATTCAAGTGTGTAGTAATTCAACCTCAAAGGACTCTTTCAGTTTAACTTTGTATGGAAATTATATTATTATGCAGGTAGTCATTGGATAATAATGGATTATCAAGTAATTTTGAAAGCTGTCAAGCCTATCTTATTCTTTCTAAACCCAACCCTTACCTTCCCAGTTCAGTCATTAGAATTCTGTATTTCCTGAGTCAAGAAAAACAGAAACAGCTTTATTGAGATAATTCAAATAGCTCAGATAATACAAGAACGATAGTCTATTATGGCATTTGCAGTAGATGTTCCTGGAATAGAGATAAGTAAAAATTTTCCCCAGACTCCTGCCATATGTAATCATTTAGTACAACCAGTCTGCTCAAAAATAAGTTTGTTGGCCGGGCGCGGTGGCTCACGCCTGTAATCCCAGCACTTTGGGAGGCCAAGGCAGGTGGATCATGAAGTCAGGAGTTTGAGACCAGCCTGGCCAATATGGTGAAGCCCCGTCTCTACTAAAAATACAAAAATTAGCCAGCCGTGGTGGCGCATGTCTGTAATCCCAGCTACTCAGGAGGCTGAGGCAGGAGAATCACTTGAATCAGGGAGGCGGAGATTGCGGTGAGCAGAGATGGCACTACTGCACTCCGGTCTGAGTGACAGGGTGAGACTCCATCTCAAAAAAAAAAAAAGTTTGTTAAATTTTCCATTTAGATGAATCCATGTGTCTCTAGAATAGTGGAGCAGCAAATCTACTTAACAAAGTCAGACATAAATGGGCTAAATTTAGGTGCCCCAAACTTGGAAATAAGATTAAGCTCTGTGATTGGAAATATAAAAACAATACCTAATGAATGAATAAATTAGTGACTTAGAGATATACACCACAGAAAGAGAGAGTCTTCACGTTTTGGGCTAAAAAACTGGAGAAATTATGAAGTCCAATGAAGGCAAGATTGCCATTGAAATGCAGCCTCATCAGTTTCATCAGAATTGGGCAGATGTAAAAAAATACTGGAATGCTGTCATTTTGTCCGAAGACGGTGTTTTAGCAGAAGGAAGTTGGTTTACGTGGAGTTTAGTTAGGAAATCTAAAACCAAGGATTTGGCAGTGTTTATCTAACTGTGTCCAGGAAAGGAAGATACGGAATCTGGCAGTCACACACAGAATGTTCGGGACAATTAGGAGATTAAGGTGATGTGCTGTTATTTTGGCTGAGATTTAGGAATATTTCACTTCCCTCTCCCTGTCAAGGATCCACAGCAGAGCAAGCTCAGGAGGCAAAGCAAAGCAAGTCATCACCATTACTAAGCTGGAGCTCTGGCCCGAGCACTTCTGTGGACCTCTGGTCAATCAGGCTAGACCAAGTGGAGGAAGTGGAGGCCAAA
>NW_026652299.1:35922395-36042350 GCF_009828535.3 Hylobates moloch
GTCCTTGCTATTATTCTTGTTATATGTGAGGCTGATATGATAAAAGACACTGATTTAGGTCAAATACACATATTACTTGTGGAAAATTAATAACTCTAATTAAATATTTCTTGTTTCATACACATTAACTTTAAATACAGCCCAACAATGGACCACTATTTCTCAATACAAGAAAGTAATACATAAAAATCATGAAATTCTTCAATCAAACTTAAATAATGCTTATTGCAAACATAAAACATAAAAAACAACACATTTTTAAAGAGATATTATCTTTCCAAACATAACCATATAATTCCTCTGTATTCGAATTTTTCACAGGAATTCTAACTAGTATATTTTTTGTACATGCTTTAAAGAATAAAAAAATTTGAACTGTGACCAAATGTGATATATACTATTGTGTGTATTCTAAAGTGAGGGTAAAAAAAGATACCAAAGCCTCTGGGAAGTTAAACTATAAATTAACTTACAGAATTAATTAGGAAGTTAAACTATAATTAACTTACAGAAGTCACCAAGAAGTGTTAATGCCTACCCTAGGAACGACTATAAATCTATTAGTTAGAATTTCCATATATCTCAATTTTTAATATGTAATTGTTTTGAAAAATTTCGCCAATTTCAAAAACCATTAATATGTAAATAAATATGTCTACATTAATACATATTCTTTATTAATTCTTTGTTAGATGCTAATCTGGGTTCTGCACAATTTTCTATCTGGCCATTTATTTGTTTTATATGCCAGTAACAAATATACAATTTTTTGAAGCCACCAATACCAATATATTTTTAATGGATGGAGCCATCTCTATGCTGATATATCACAGTTACTACACCAATTTATAGTTAAGAGATATCTGAATGTGATGTTGGACCTAGGAAACTAGTACTTGTAAACCCAATCACCAGGAATGCATGGCTGAATGGCCAAAATTCAGGAAACGTACAGGTGGATAAACCAATGATCCATTAACCTAACAGTATAATGGTTCCCAGGAACTAAGGGGAACAAAATTGGTTGGAGAAGAAATATACGACACTTGCAGAAAAAAAAAACAACAACTTGCTGCTAAGGCCAGGTTCCTTACTGGCATGCCACCCTCCATCCTGGGGATAGCCAGTCCTGAGTGAGCCTGGCCTGAGGTTCGCTGGTAATCACTACACATGTCTAGCTAGTGGCATTCCTTAGTCAGTTTTGAATGTAGAGATAGAAAGCAAACAGTTACCTAAAGACAGTAATTCTCTCTCATCCACAGGAGGGTTTTGCCTAGCATTCACAGGCATGTAGCTACAGTACAATTGATTCATTAATTAACTTTAGCCAATTATTTAGTAAACTCAGGTCAACAAGAGAGGAGGCAATGCTTTCATTCCTAGCTGAAACCATACATACTGAGGATCTAATAATGAGTGCATACATCAACAATTGAGTTTTTTTACTTTCAAAATATGTTGTGGTACCATGAAAACATAGTGTAAATCCCAAGGGAAATTTGTCTAGAAATTTGATGAAGCTTTATCTTGCTGTCCAATTAGAAAATGGATGACTGGAAAGATTCTTCTAAAAACTGGCTAAGATATTTATTGCCAGAATTTTCTTGAGGAGAAACTGTTGGTTCGGCTCCACCTACATTCCCTTACCTCAATCATGTAATCCTGAGCACCTGCCCCTCAAGAGTCAATGCTTTCCTTCAAAGGATCCTTACACATACACTGGAGCTGATGCACAAAACTGCCTTGCTGCATTTTTGAAGATCTCTAATTTGGCCTCTCGTTTACATTATCCTTCATTTTGTTCATCACATTTCCAGATTCCTGACTGTTTACCAAACTTTATATTGCCTTCCTATTCCATTCTTGAGGATCCATGGTCACTGCAACTGTCTTTTCAGGTTTGCCCCAACTGTGGCTTGTGTGACTAGTTTTGATTCCTTGCCATTTGATTCCTGACCACTAGCTCTGGGCGTGGAACCTGCCTAGCTCCGATTTTTTTTTTTTTTGAGACGGAGTCTTGCTGTGTTGTCCAAGCTGGAGTGCAGTGGCCACTGTGATCTCTGCCTCCCAGGTTCAAGCGATTCGCCTTCCTCAGCCTCCCAAGTAGCTGGGATTGCAGGCATGCGCCACCACGCCGGGCTTATTTTTGTATTTTTAGTAGAGACGGTATTTCCCCATGTTGGCCAGGCTGGTCTCGAACTTCCTACCTCAGGTCATCCGCCCGCCTCGGCCTCCCAAAGTGCTGGGATTACAGGTGTGAGCCACCGTGCTCGGCCCTGCCTAGCTCCTTTTAACATCCCCCACAACTTGTCACACACTTTATCCAAACCAGTTCCCTGCTCTGAGTCTACAGCCGTGACTCACTACTGCCTGTATTTCCAGATGACTGGAATTACTGCTCCATTCCAGACTGCTGCCAGAATTAATGCTATTGCTTTCTCTGTAATACTTTGTACTTGTCAAAGGATCATAATTTATCTCATTTGTGCTTACAACCCCTTTCTATAATGAGAGCTGTTCATTCCTATGCTCTCATTCCTATTTCATTGGTAAGAAAATCAAGACTCCAAGAGGCCAAATAATTTACTTAACACAATAATGATAATTTAATACTTTGAATGCTAGTTTTGAGGACCTTATTATTCCCCAAAATCATGTTTTAGGGAATTTAACAGTCCTTTAGAGGAATGATTTTATTCTGACTTTAAAACTTTTTGTTTTTCTTCCTTTAATATGTGACATTGCCTTGTAATGTAAGTAATCTGTATCAAACTATTGAATGTATTGAATTTTTAGAATTTTTACCTTTAAGTTCTTTCCTCCTTTCTTTCCTTGAGGCATTTATCAAGTATTTACCATGTATCAATCAATGAGCATAGCTTATTGCTGCAGAGTTTATTTATAAGCTATAGTCCCTGCCTTCAAGTAGTGCTAATGTAGTCAGGAAAAAATTGTATAACGAATTACTACAAGACTATATTTTTTTTCATAAAAATAAATACCATAAAAAGTATCATTTTCTGAAGTCATATTATTTATGTACATTTTACTAGTTTATTGTCTGTGACCTGTATTAGAACATAAGCTATATGAGGACAGGGACTTTGTTTCATTTACCGCTATATTTCCTGTACCTTGAAACTACACATGGCTTGCAAAATACATTCAATAGATACGTGTAGTAAGGAATAAAATGTTAGTTCTCATTTAGGCTTTTAAGGGCGCCTGTAGTTCCAGCTACTGGGGAGGCTGAGGCAGGAGAATGGCGTGAACACCGGGGGGCGGAGCTTGCAGTGAGCAGAGATCGCGCCACTGCACTCCAGCTTGGGCGACAGACCGAGGCTCCGTTTCAAAAAAAAAAAAAAATTCTCTTATGTTTCTAAGAGACTATGAATGAAGACTATTATATAGTACTTGTAATCAAGTACTGTATACTTGATACTTTGTATCAAGTATACAAATGATGAATGAAGACTATTAGATACCACATGAGTGTCACTCATTGCGTAATCAGTTAGTAGATTTACGTCTATCTTTTGAGTGGTCCCAGCAATAATTAGTGAAACATAGTGTAAGAACCAACCATTACCCTTGTTTTATAAATGAGGAAACATACTCCAAGATTATGTGATTGGAAAAGGAAACATGGGAAAATCATATTTCTGAACATGATTTGTACGAGTATCAGGTTTTGCTTTAGGAAGACTCACTATTAAATATGTGTGTGTGTGTGTGCATGTGTGTGTATGTTTTTATTATAATAGTATATATGCTCATTGCAAATCATTTAAAAATATATGTGAAGAAGAAATGGAAAGTCGCCAGTAATCTCATTGCTCCATGGTCACTATTGTAAACATTTGACATTTGTTAAATCTATTATTTATGTCCTGTATTCAAAGTAGTGTGGAGGTAGGCAAGAACACTGGACTAGTCAGGAAATTTGAATATTCTACCTGTCTGTTACCTTAGTTTTTGACCTTGGTGTAGGGATTCCATGATTACCAACATTTAATTTTTAAAATTATTTCTTACCTTACCTTCTTCTCCAGTTTCTACCTTTATTTCTATTAAATAAATATGACTTTGTTTTCCAGTGATAGATAGCTAGATTGACAACATTGCCTTTATAGTCAGTGAAGAATAAAAGATGACGTTTCCCTTAGCTCATGTAGTTCTAGTTCTCAAGAATATGATATGTGATACTTTTTGAAATATTAAAAGTCATTTAAGCAGTATCCATTTGACTCTATAAAAGCCTAGCTAGGCTCTCCATGAAGGGAGCAATTCCAATAGATGGTTTGTAACATCTTTTTCAGTTTTAAAATATGGATACTCTGATTCCTTTGCACATTGATATATGAACTCATTGTTCCTTATTATTATTCCCCAAGTGGTAATTATTTCACTTCTAGACCAGCAAGCTAATATATCAAAAACTCTTACATGTAAATGTAGTTGTTTAAAAATATTTATGCTGTGTAATGTCAGTAATTTATGAGTTACAGACATGATATCCATTATATTTTTGCCTAATAATTCATTTTTAGGAAAAACTAAGAATAAAGTTATTCTTTGTATTTTTACCAATCTTTTCCCAACCAAATGTTACTGAAACTGTCATCCCAAAGTCTTTTTACCTTTTAAGGTTCTCACTTTTGAGGCTGAGAACTATGAAGCTAGTATTCAAATTTGCATTCATTGTTGTAGTTTCTGGCAGCATGTCCAATTTACTTCTACTGTTAGGTGCTTGTTTGTTGTACTTATGAAGACCTAAGAAGGATTTTCTAGTAGCCCAGAGTTATGTTATTTTTTACTTAGTGACAATTTTTACAAGAGACCTTATGATAATGAAACCAATGAAATGCATCACGGTACCCTTTTCAGAGTGCCAGTGGCTTATGAGGTATTTTTTGATGTAAACTGGTTAAAGCCATGTAACTAACCAAGCTTATATCCTTACTGTAGAACTAGAGACCTATTATAAATATTTATAACAAACAAAATTGGGGTAAGAATCCTTCATTTGTTCTATTTTTTGGTCAGTCAATAAATATATATATATATATATATATTTTTTTTTTTTTTGAGACGGAGTCTTGCTCTGTCGCCCAGGCTGGAGTGCAGTGGCACAATCTCGGCTCACTGCAAGCTCCGCCTCCCGGGTTCACGCCATTCTCCTGCCTCAGCCTCTCTGAGTAGCTGGGACTACAGGCGCCCGCCACCACACCCGGCTAATTTTTTTTTGTATTTTTAATAGAGACGGGGTTTCACCGTGGTCTCGATCTCCTGACCTCGTGATCCGCCCGCCTCGGCCTCCCAAAGTGCTGGGATTACAAGCGTGAGCCACCGCGCCCGGCCAATAAATATATTTTTAAAAATTTTTGTCTGTGACTGGTTTTGGTAACAGGGTAATACATGCCTCATACAATGAGTTTGGAAGTATTCCTTCCTCCTCTATTTGGAAGTATGCCCTTCTCCTCTATTTTTCAGAATAGTTTGAGTGGGATTAATATTAGTTCTTTAAATGTTTGGTTAGAATTCAGCAGTGAAGCTATCGTTTCCCAGATGTTTCTTTACTGGGAGACTTTTATTACAACTTCAGTCTTGTAACTTGTTACTAGTCTGTTCAGGTTTTGGATTTCTTCCTGGTTCAATCTTAGTAGTTTTATGTGTGTGGCAATTCATAAATTTCTTCTAGATTTTCCAATTAATTTGCATGTAGTTGCCCACAGTAGCCGCTAATGATCCTTTGAATTTTTGCAGTATCAGTTGTAATATCTCCTTTTTTATTTCTGATTTTCTTTATTTGGATCTTCTCTCTTAGTCTGCCTAAAGATTTGTCAATTTTGGTTAGGCTTTCCAAAAAATAAACTTTTCATTTCTTTGATCTTTTGTAGTTTTTTCATTTCAATTTTATTTATTTCTGCTCTGATCTTTATTATTTTTCTTCTGTTAATTTTGGATTTGGTGTGCTCTTGATCATTCAGTTCTTTAAGATGCAGCATTTGATTGTCTATTTGATATTTTTCCTCTTTTTTGATATTGGCACTTAGAAACATCCCTCTTAGTACAACTTTTGTTGTATCCCATAGATTTTGGTATGTTGTGTTTCTATTATTATTTGTTTCAAGAAATTTTTCAATTTCCTTCTTAATTTTTTCATTGGCCCCCTTGTCATTCAGGAGCATATTGTTTGATTTCCATGTATTTTTATAGTTTCCGAAATTTCTCTTGGTAGTTCTAGTTTTATTCCATTGTTGTCAGAGAAGATGCTTTATATTATTTCATTTTTTTGGAATGTTTCAAGATTTGTTTTGTGACCTAACATATGGTCTGTCTTTTCAACTGATCCATGCGCTGAGGAAAATGTGTATTCTGCAGCTTCTGGATGAAATGTTCTGTAAATATATGTAAGCTCAATTTGGTCTGTAGTGCAGATTAATTCTGATGTTTCCTTGTTTTCTTTCTGGAAGATGTGTCCAATGCTGAAAGTGAGGCTTTGAAGTCTGCAGATATTATGGAGCCTATAGCTGTCTTTAGCTGTAATAATATTTCCTTTATATATCTGGGTGCTCTAGTGTTGGGTGCATATATATTGAAATTATTATATCATCTTGCTTAATTGACCCCCTTATCTTTATTTAGTGACCTTCTTTGTCTCTTTTTACAGTTAGTTTTTGTCTTGAAATTTCTTTTGTCTAAGTATAGTGACTTCTGCTCTTTTTTTGGTTTTCTTTGGCATGGGATATCTTTTTCCATCTGTTTATTTTCAGTCTTTGTGTGTCTCTATAGGTGAAGTATGTTTCTTTTAGGCAACAGATCAATAGGTCTTTTTTTTATTCATTTAGTTAATGGTTAGTCTGTGTCTTTTGATTGGAGAGTTTAGTGTATTTACATTCACTGTTATTATTACGTAAGGATCTACTCTTGCCATTTTGTTTTTGGTTTTCTGGTTGTTTTGTGGTCTTCTTTCTTGCATTCTTGTCTTCCTCTAGTGAAGATGATTTTCTCTGGTGATTTAGTTTCTTGATTATTATTTTTTTGTGTGTCCATTGTATGTTTTTTGGTTTGAGGTTACCATGAGTCTTGCAAATGCTATCTTATCACTCATTATTTTAACCTGATAACATGACACTATTTGCATAAGCAAACAAGCAAAAAGAAAACTAGTAAAAACTTGCCTTAACTTCATTTCCTTGCTTTTTAACTTTTCATTGTTTCTGTTTATATCTTATTATACTGCCTATGTCTTGAAAAGTTGTTGTAGTTATTATTGCTGTTTAATTCATTTAGTCTTTCTACCTAGAATAAGAGTAGTTTGTAAACCACAGTAACAGTGTTTATAATATTCTATATTTTTCTGTGTACTTATATTACCAGTAAGTTTTGTATTTTCAGGTGATCATTTATTGCTCATTAATGCCCTTTTCTTTCTGATTGAAGTACCCGCTTTAGCATTTCTTGTAGGACAGGTCTGGTGTTGATGAAATCCCTCAGCTTTTATTTCTTTGGGAAAGTCTTTATTTCCTCTTCATGGTCAAATGATATTTTCACTGTATATACTATTCCAGGGTAAAAGTTTTTTTCCCTCAGCAATTTAAATATGTCATGCCACTGTCTCCTGGCATATAAGGTTTTCACTGAAAAGTCTGCTGCCAGATGTATTGGGGCTCCTTTGTATGTTAGTGTTTCTTTTCTCTTGCAGCTTTTAGGATTCTTATTTTATTCTTGACCTTTGGGCATTTGATTATTAAATGTCTTGAGGTAGTCTTCATTGGGTTAAATCTGCTTGGTATTCTATAACCTTCTTGTACTTGGATATTTTCTCTAGGTTTGGGTAGTTCTCTGTTATTTGAAAGTTTACTCAAAATAAACTTTCTAACCCTGTTCTCTACCTCTTTTTCAAGGCCAATACCTCTTAGATTTGCCCTTTTGAGGCTATTCCCTAGATCATGTAAGCATGTTTCATTGGTTTTTATTCTTTTTTCTCCTCTGTGTGTTTTCAAATAGCCTTTCTTCAGAAGCTCATTAATTCTTTCCTCTGCTTGATCCAGTTTGCTCTTGAAGGACTTGATGCATTCTTAAGTATGCCAATTGCATTTTTGAGCTCCAGAATTTCTGCTTGATTTTTAAAAATTATTTCAATATCTTTGTTAAATTTATCTGATAGAATTCTGAATCCCTTCTCTGTGTTATCTTGAATTTCTTTGAGTTTCCTGAACACAGCTATTTTGAATTTTCCATGTGAAACGTCACATATTTTGTTTCTCAAGAATTGATTCTTGGTGCCTTATTCAGTGCATTTGGTGAGGTCATGTTTTTCTGGATGGTGTTGATGCTAGTAGATGTTCCTCGGGGCCTGAGCATTGAAGAGTTAGGTATTTATTGTACTCTTCATTGCCTGAGCTTATTTGTAGCCATCCTTCTTGGGAAGGCTTTCCAGTGACACTGTGGTTCTTGCAGACTTGTAGAGGTACTGCCCTGATGGCCTTGGATAAGATCTGGGATAATTCTCTAGATTACCAGGCAGAGTCTCTTTTTCTCTTCCCTTACTTTCTCCCAAGCACCCAGAGTCTCTCTCTCTCTCTCTCTCTGTTCTGAGACACCTAAAGCTGGGGCTGGTATGATGTATGATACAAGCACCCCTATGACCACCACCACCATGACTGTGCTGGGTCACACCTGAAGCAAGCACAGTGCTGGGTCTTGCCCAAGGCCTGCCTTAATCACTCCTTGGCTACAGCCTATATTCACTCAAGGCCCTGGGGCTCTACAATTAGCAGGTAGCAAAGTCAGCTGGGCCTGTGTCCTTCTCTTCAGGGTGGCAAAGTCCCCCTGGCCACCAGTGGGTCCAGAGATGCCATACAAGAGTCAGAGACTGGAGTCAAAAACCTTAGAAATCTACCTGGCATTCTGTTGTATTGCGGCTGAGCTGGCACTCAAACCACAAGACACAATCCTTCCCACTCTTTCCACTTTTTCCCCTTTCCAAAAGCTGAGGAGCCTCACCCCGTAGCCACCTCCACTCCTGGCAATGAGGAGTACTGCCAAAGTACCACCGATGTTCCCTTAAGGACCAAGGGCTCTTACATCAGCTTGTGGTGAATACTGCCTGGCCTGGGACTCACCCGTTGGGGCAGTGGGCTCCCCTTTGGCCCAGGACAGGTCTAGAAATGCTGTCCAAGAGTCAAGTCCTAGAATTGGGGACCCCAAGAGCCCACTTGCTGCTCTACCCCACGGTGGTGGTGTTGGTATCTAAGATGCAAGACAAAGTCCCCTTTACTCTTCCTTCTGTTTTTATCAAGTGGAAGGAGTTTTGCCCCATAGCCACCACAGCTGGTAACGTGCATAGTCTCACCTGAAGCCAAGTCTCAGAAGCTCACCAAGGCCCTCAACATAGTACCCGGGTATCACTGCTGGTTATTCAGGAGCCAAGGGCTCTTCAATTAGTAGATGATGAATGCCGCCAGGACTGGGTCCTTTCCTTCAAGGCAGTGGGTTTCCTTCTGGCCCAGGGTGTTTCTAGAGATGTCATCCCAGAGCTAGAGCCTGGAACAAGGGCCTCATGACCTCAAGGTGCCCTGTCCTTCTGTGGCAGAGCTGATAAGCCAGAAGCAAGACAAACTCCTCCCAACTCTTCCCTCTCCTCTTCTCAAGTGGAAGGAAGGGGTTTCTTTTGGATCCACAAGCTATGCAGTCTGGGGTTAGGGGAGAGGTGATGCCAGCATTCCCTTAGCTGCCCCAGCTGGTATCTCAATATGTTCCATGCCACTTTAGTCCATTGTCTTTGGGCCTAGTTCAGCACTAGGACTCACCTATGAGGTGCAGTCCTTATGGTCTAGACTACCTTTCAAGTTTACTTAGAAAACAAGAGCACTGTGGCCTTTGGTACTGAGGTTTGCAGGCAGTCAGGTTTGGACTGCTGGTATCAGTGATTGCCCTCTGGCTAAGGCTGGTTGAGATGCCTTCTTTTGGGTGGACTTCAGCTTAGTTTGGTCAGGTTTTTCTTTTTGCTGCAACAAAACGGCACTGAGTTCAGTGCCTCACAATTGCTCTGTTCTCCCTTCACCAGCACCCAGAGATGCTCTTGGCACCAAGCCATGCAGCTGGGGTCAGGGAGGGGTGGCGTCAGAGACTTAGAACCATTTTTTCATCTTTTCAGTGTCTCTTTCAGTGATACGAGGTTAAAACCAGGTACTGTGAGTGCTCACCTGATTTTTAGCTCTTATGAAGATGCTTTTTTCTTTATAGTTGTTTGATAACTTAGTGTCTTTATGGTAGGGGTAGGGGGATGATCTGTGGAGTTTTCTGTTCTGCCATCTTGTCTCACCTCCCTCCTAAAAAAATATTCTTAAATAAGATTGTAATGTTTGTATGAACTTGCATGAAGACAGACTTCTTGTGCTTGGATCCTGGGTCTCTTACCCATTTTGTAACATTCTTCAACATACTTACAACTCTGTGCCTATGATTCCTTCTTTGTAAAATGAAGATAATAATAGTGTCAGAATGGATGTAAAACCTTTAAAACAGTACTAAATGCCATGTAAGGTCAGGTGGGGGTATTATTACTATTTATCTTATTTGTATCATATTCTGTGGTGATCTGTCAGTATTTGTGAATACCTTTCAGTGATAGGAAATTAATTCTACTTCTTGATCCTAATTCTACTCCCTGTCTGTTCCTAATCTTGTTTTTCCTTTGCTTCCTCTTTTCTCATCTACTCATATTTTATGCCTTCCTTCATGCTTTATATAACTTGTAGCCACCTTCAGTGTTTTTTTTTTTTGGAATAAAGTAGTGTATGCATACATACATATAAATCTTTGTTCCTAGAATTTAGCACTGTTAGTGCATGGTCTTTATCTTGGATGTTCATATATTCTAGTTCCCAGAACAGTAACTTCTAGACCTTAATAAATTATTTATTGAATGAACAAAGGAATTAATGACTTTGAATTTGTGATTATTATTTTATTCCTAAATCTTATCATTCTTTAGACCAAAAGAATATCCAGTTTGACAGTGTTCTTTTTTAAGAATGATGCTTATAACTGAATATAATAATGCCTATGGGATTCGATCAACAGAGAGTAACAGGGTATTATTATGTTATTTTATTCTGTGTGTATTTGTCTATTACTCTACTTAAAATACCAAATGGGAGGGGCAGTATGACTTTGGACTCATTTGCCATAATGCTGAAGTCAAATGTGTTGCTGTTAAATCAGCTTTCTTTACCCAATTCACATTTGTGCTTAAAAAACAAAAAAGCATTACAAGACCTTGCATATTTCTGTTCAACTTATTTTTAACATTCATTTCATTATTGCAACATTTATTGTAAATTGTATCAGTTTCATATTTCTTTATCTTCTATATATGGAGATTATGACCCATGTAGGGTCTGTGCTGAGGTGGATGAGTAAAAGAGGAAAGCCTCTTGCAGTTGAGATAGAGGATGGCCACTGCTAGGTAACATGGGTACCTTAAAATGGCGCTGTACCTTAAGATGGGGCCGGTTCCAGGTTCTTCTCCCCTCCTTGACTGAACACTGTCTGAACCCACCAAAGGAGAGCCAATCAGAAAGAAGCATCTCCTGCCTTCCCTTGGGCCTGCCCCTAGCCCAATTCACATAGGCCCAAGGGATATAAAACCCAGCACACCAGCAGCCCTCTCTCTCTTCTCTTCCTTCTCCTTGCGTGGTGCTACTCGATACCTCCAATAAAGATCTCTTGACCGCGACCAGTGTAGTTTGGTCTCCACCCGGCCCCTTTCAGCCACTGTCTCCTGTCTGCCCCTGGGAACTGAATGTCTCGGTATAAAACCCGATTGTACATTTGTTCAATTCTGAGATAGGAGAAAAACCGCCCTATGGCAGGAGGCGAGACATGTTGGCAGCAATGCTGCCTTGTTATTCTTTACTCCACTGAGATGTTTGGGCAGAGAGAAACATAAATCTGGCCTACGTGCACATCCAGGCATAGTACCTCCCCTTGAACTTAATTATGACATAGATTGTTTTGCTCACACGTTTTTTTGTTGACCTTCTCCTTATTATCACCCTGCTCTCCTACCACATTCCTCTTGCTGAGATAAATGAAAATAATAATCAAAACTGAGGGAACTCAGAGACCAGTGCTGGTGCAGGTCCTTGGTATGCTGAGTGCTGGTCTCCTGGGCCCACTGTTGTTTCTCTGTGCTTTGTCTCTGTGTCTTATTTCTTTTCTCAGTCCCTCGTCCCACCTGATGAGATATCCCACAGGTGTAGGGGCAGGCCACCCCTTCAGTGTTCGCTAGTTTCAATGCTTACAATGCCTGTCATTTATCTGTAGCTCTTATACTTTTTAGAAAAAATAATTTTATACCAAAAGCCTTGAAAATTTTTTAGAGTAGTAGCTTTGAATTCTTGTTATTATTTTATTCTACTGTTATCAGTAACCTCCCATGTTAACACTATTGTTTCTTTCTGTTTACTTTCAGCTGGTTGGAGAATTTGAACTGGAGATGAACTTTATTATCCAGGATGCTGAGAGTATAGCATGCATGACAGAGCTTTTAGAGCACTGTGATGTAACATGTCAAGTAGAAATAGGGAGCATGTTTACAGCCATTCTATGAAAAAGTGTTTGGAATGTACAGACTAGCACAGAAGTTGGGCTAATTGAACAAGTATTGCTGAAAATGAGTTTGTAGATGACATGATAGCAGCTATGGGGTTGTCTGTCAGGAAAGTATAACTTAAATGTTTATAAAGTTTCATATACTTCTCTTTATATTCTATAGGTAATGTAGATTTTGTTGACACTACTTTGATTTAAAATAAGTGGAAATGTATGGAAATTTTACTTTTTACATTAATGGAAAACCTGAGAGTGAAAGAAGAAAAGCATAATTACTATAGTAGACAAACATAATTACTAATGTTGTTTTCTAAATTTTAGAAAATCTCAGTACCACGGAGTGCTATGAAATCTATCAGAAAAATAAACAGTATCTTTTTATGTAGTATTTCATTAAGCTTTTACATAATTAAAATGCCACAATCGGTATTACAGTTCTGTATAATGAGCATTTTACCAAATTCCCCTAGTTCTATGCCCCTCAATCTGGCATATATGCAACTATGACAGGAGGTACTAAAAGCCTTAAATAAGCATGGTGTATCTTTTTTTTCCCCCACGTATATTTTTTTTTGTTTTTGTTTTTGTTTTTTTTCTGTAAAATGTCCCAGTTCTTTCATAACTTATAAACATGATTTATACCGAGGAGATGGGAAAGTGGACGGGGCAGGGTGGACTGATCGGGGATGGGGAAGCCCCTCTCACTGCCCGCTCGGGGCGGGCCCAGGCCCTTTGGAGGATGGGGACACCAGGACACTCCTCCCTGAGGTTATCTGGCCGCCTCTGCCCCTGGTGCTCAGAATCCTGCGTGCCCCTCAATTCCGGAGTCCAGGGTATGCCTCGGGCCCTCTAGGGGTACCCCAATGCGGGCAGAAGGGGATGAGGGGAAGGTGAGGTACAAGGGGCAGAGAAAAAAAAAACCGCGCCGCAAAGAAGTGGGACCTGGGTCCTCCACGGACGAAGGTGCCTTCCCATCAGCCCCTGCGCTGGGCCCTAGAGAACCTGGTGTCCCTGGCTGGAACCCAGGGTGCGCCTCGGCCGCTAGGGGTACCCCAAGGAGAGCAGAAAACCCAAGAGGGGAAGGTGAGGCACCTGAGGCAGAGAAAAAAAAAACAAAAAACCTCGCCGCAGAGAAGCGGGGACTGGGTCCCCCACGGATGAAAGTATCTTCCTATCAGCCCATGCGCTGGGCACCAGGGACCCTGGCGTCCCTGGTTCGAGCCCACAGTGCACCTCGAGATGCTAGGTGTACCCCAAGGCAGACAGAAGGCCCATGAGGGGAAGGTGAGGTCTGAGGGAGGAGAGGTGAGGCACCTGTGGCAAAACAAAACAAAACAAAACAAAACAAAAAACCGCGCCACGGAGAAGCAGGGCATGGGTCCCCCACGGACGAAAGTGCCTTCCCATCAGGCCCTGCGCTGAGCCGCGTGGACCCTGGAGATCTTGGCTCAAACCGAGGGTGCGCCTCAGGCCGCTAGGGGTACCCCAAGGCGGGCAGAAAGCCCATGAGGGGAAGTTGAGGTTTGAGGGAGGAGAGGTGAGGCACCTGTGGCAGAAAAAAAAAAACAAAAACTCGCCTCAGAGAAGCTGGGCCTGGGTCAGCCACGGACGAAAGTATCTTCCCATCAGTCCTTGCGCTGGGCCCCGGGGACCCTGGCGTCCCTGGTTCGAGCCCAGGGTGCGCCTCGGTCCACTAGGGGTACCCCAAAGCGGGCAGATGGCCCATGAGACGAACGTGAGGTTTGCGGGAGGAGAGGTGAGGCACCTGTGGCAGAAAAAAAAAAAAAAGCGCCACAGAGATGGGGGCCTCGGTCCCCCACGGACGAAAGTGCCTTCCCATCAGGCCCTGCGCTTGACCCCGGACCCTGGCGACCCTGGTTCGAACCCAGTGTGCGCCTGGGGCCGCTAGCGGTACCGCAAAGCGGGCAGAAGCCCATAAGACGAAGGTGACGCACCTGGGGCAGAGGAAAAAAAAAAAAAAAAACCTCGCCACGGAGAAGGGAGGCCTGGGTCCCCCATGGAAGAAAGTGCCTTCCCATCAGACCCTGCGCTGGGCCCCAGGGACCCTGGCGTCCCTGCTTCGAGCCCAGGGTGGGCCTTGGGCTGCTGGGGGTACCCCAAGGCGGACAGAAACCCCATGAGGGGAAGGTGAGGCACCTGTGGCAGGAAAAAAAAAAAAACGCGCTGCAGTGAAGCAGGGCCTGGGTCCCCCACTGATGAAAGTGCCTTCCCATCAGGCCTTGCGCTGGACCTCGTGGACACTAGTGACCCTGGTTTGAGCCCAGGATGCGAGTCGGGCCCGCTAGGGGTAACCCAAAGCGGACAAAAGGCCCATTAGAGGAAGGTGAGGCACCCGGGCAGAGAAAAAAACCGCGCCGCTGAGAAGCGGAGCCTGGGTCCTCCACGGACGAAAGTGTCTTACCATCAGCGCCTGTGATGGACCCCAGGGACCCTGGCGTCCCTGGTTCGGCCACAGGGTGCGCCTCGGGCCCCTAGCGGTACCTCTAGGCGGGCAGAGGGCTCTGAGGGGAAGGTGAGATTTGAGGAAGGAGAGGTAAGGCACCTGCGGAAAAAAAAAAAAAAAGGGCTCACCTCGGAGAAGCGGACCCTGGGTCCCCCACGGACAAAAGTCCCTTCCCATCAGTGCTGCGATGGGACCCGGGGACCCTCGCATGCCTGGCTCCAAACCAGGGTGAGCCTCGGGCCCGCTAGTGGTACCCAAAGGCGGGCAGAAAGCCCATGAAGGGAAGATGAGGCATCTGGGGAAGGGAAAAAAAAATGCGGAGAAGCGGAGCCTGGATCCCCCACAGACGAAAAGTGTCTTCCCATCAGCCCCTGAGTTTGGCCCCGTGGACCCTGTTGTCCCTGGTTAGAGCCCAGGGTGCGTCTCCGCATGCTAGGGGTACCCCAAGGCGGACAGAAGGCCCATGAAGGGAAGGTGAGGTTTGAGGGAGGAGAGGTGAGGCACCTGTGGCAGAAACAAACAAACAAACAAAAAAACCGCGCTTCAGAGAAGCTGGGCCTGGGTCAGCCACGGACCAAAGTGTCTTCCCATCAGCCCTTGAGCTGGGCCCCGGGGACCCTGGCGTCCCTGGTTCGAGCCCAGGGTGCGCCTCGGTCCACTAGGGGTACCCCAAAGCGGGCAGATGGCCCATGAGACGAAGGTGAGGTTTGAGGGAGGAGAGGTGAGGCACCTGTGGCAGAAAAAAAAAACAAAAAACCGCGCCACGGAGAAGGGGGGCCTGGGTCCACCACGGACGAAAGTGCCTTCCCATCAGCCCCTGCGCTTGGCCCGGTGGACCCTGGCGACCCTGGTTCGAACCCAGTGTGCGCCTGGGGCCGCTAGCGGTACCCCAAAGCAGGCAGATGGCCCGTGAGACGAACGGAGAAGCAGGGCATGGGTCCCCCACGGACGAAAGTGCCTTCGCATCAGGCCCTGCGCTGAGCCCCGTGGACCCTGGCGACGTTGGCTCAAACCCAGGGTGCGCCTCGGGCCGCTAGGGGTACCCCAAGGCGGTCAGAAAGCCCATGAGGGGAAGTTGAGGTTTGAGGGAGGAGAGGTGAGGCACCTGTGGCAGAAAAAAAAACAAAAAAAAACCGCGCCTCAGAGAAGCTGGGCCTGGGTCAGCCACGGACCAATGTGTCTTCCCATCAGCCCTTTCGCTGGGCCCCGGGGACCCTGGCGTCCCTGGTTTGAGCCCAGGGTGCGCCTCGTTCCACTAGGGGTACCCCAAAGCGGGCAGATGGCCCATGAGACGAACGTGAAGTTTGAGGGAGGAGAGGTGAGGCATCTGTGGCAGAAAAAAAAAGAAAACGCGCCACGGAGAAGGGGGGCCTGGGTCCACCACGGACGAAAGTGCCTTCCCATCAGCCCCTGCGCTTTGCCCCGTGGACCCTGGCGACCCTGGTTCGAACCCAGTGTGCGCCTGGGGCCGCTAGCGGTACCATAAAACAGGCAGAAGCCCATGAGGGGAAGGTGTTCGAGACCAGGGTGCGCCTCGGGCTGCTGGGGGTACCCCAAAGCGGACAGAAACCCCATGAGGGGAAGGTGAGGCACCTGCGGCAGAAAAAGGAAAAAAAGCTCACCTAGGAGAAGCGGGCCCTGGGTCCCCCACAGACAAAAGTCCCTTCCCATCAGCGCTGCGATGGGCCCCGGGGACCCTAGCATCCCTGGCTCCAAACCAGGGTGAGCCTCCGGGCCGCTAGGGGTACCCAAAGGCGGGCAGAAAGCCCATGAGGGGAAGGTGAGGCATCTGGGGAAGAGAAGAAAAAAAACCCTGCGGAGAAGTGGAGCCTCGGACCCCACAGACGAAAGTGTCTTCCCATCAGTCCCTGAGCTGGGCCCCGTGGACCCTGTTGTCCCTGGTTAGAGCCCAGGGTGCGCCTCGGCCTGCTAGGGGTACCCCAAGGCGGACAGAAGGCCCATGAGGGGAAGGTGAGACACCTGGGATAGAGAAAAAAAAACTGCGCCGCCGAGAAGCGGGGCCTGGGTCCCCCACGGACGAAAGTGTCTTCCCATCAGCCACTGCGCTGGGACTAGGGGACCCTGGCTTTCCTGGTTCGCGACCAGGGTGCGCTTGAGGCCCCTAGGGGTACCCAAAAGCGGGCAGAAGGCCCATGAGGGGAAGGTGACGCACCCGGGGCAGAGAAAACGAAAAACAACCGCGCCGCGGACAAGCGGGGCCTGGGTCCCCCACAGAGGAAACTGTCTTCCCCTCAGCGCTCGCGCTGCGCCCCGGGGACCCTGGTATCCCTGGCTCGAGCCCAGGGTGCGCCTCGGCCTGCTAGGAGTACCCCAAGGCAGAGAGAAGGCCCATGAGGGAAAGGTGAGACACCTGGGGCAGAGAAAAACATTAAAAACTGCATCGCCCAGAAGTGGGGCCTGGGTCCCCCACCGATGAACGTCCCTACCCATCAGCCCTGCACTGGGCCCCGGAGACCCTAGCGTCCATGGCTAGAAACCAGGGTGCACCTCGAGCCCGCTAGGGGTACCTCAAGGCGGGCAGAAAGCCCATGAGGGGAAGGTGAGGAAAGAAAGAAAGAAAAAAAAAAAGAAAAGAAGAGAAAAGAAGAGAAGAAGAAGAGAAGGAAAGGAAGAGAAGAGAAGAGAAAAAAAGAAAAGAAAAGAAAAGAAAAGAAAAGAAAAGAAAAAGAAAAGAAAAGAAAAAACAAAACAAAAACGCCGCGGAGAGGCAGAGCCTGGGTCCCCAAGGAAGAAAGTGTCTTCCCATCAGCCCTTGCGCTGGGCCCCAGGGAACTTGGTGTCCCAGTTTCGAACCCAGGGTGTGCGTCTGGCCACTAGGGGTACCCCAAGTCGGACAGAAGACCCATGAGGGGAAGGTGAGCTTTGAGGGAGGAGAGGTGAGGCACCTGTGGCAGAAAAAAAAAACAAACCCACGCCGCGGAGAATCGGGGCCCGGGTCCCCAACGGACGAAAGTGCCTTCCCATCAGCCCCTGCACTGGACCCCATGGATCCTGGTTAGAGCCCAGGGTGTGCCTCGTGCCCAATAGGGGTATCCCAAGGCGGACAGAAGGCCCATGAGGGGAAGTTGAGGCAACTGAGGTAGAGAAAAAAAAAAAAAATCGCGCTGCAGAGAGGCGGGGCCCGAGTCCCCCAAGGACGAAAGTGCCTTCCCATCAGCCCCTCCGCTGGGCCGCGAGGACCCTGGCGACCCTGGTTCGAGCCCAGGGTATGCCTCGGGCCCTCTAGAGGTACCCCAATGCGGGCAGAAGGGGATGAGGGGAAGGTGAGGCACAAGGGGCAGAGAAAAAAATAAACCGCGCCGCAAAGAAGCGGGGCCTGGGTCCTCCACGGACGAAGGTGCCTTCCCATCAGCCCCTGCGCTGGGCCCTGGGGAACCTGGTGTCCCTGGCTGGAACCCAGGGTGCGCCTCGGCCGCTAGGGGCCGAGAGCAGAAAGCCCATGAGGGGAAGGTGAGGTACCTGCGGCAGAGAAAGAAAAAAAACCGCGCCCTGAGAAGCGGGGCCTGGGTCCCCCATTGACGAAAGTGTCCGTCAGCCCTTGCGCTGGGCCCCGAGGACGCTAACGTCCCTGGTTCGAGCCCACAGTGCGCCTCAGGCTGCAGAACCGGTGCCTGTGTCCCACACGGACGAAAGTGCCTTCCCATCAGCCACTGCACTTGGCCCCGTGGAACCTGGCTTCCATAGTTCCAGCCTAGGGTGCGCCTCGGGCCGCTAGAGGTACCCCAAAGCGTACAGAAGGCACATGAGGGGAAAGTGAGGCACCTAGGGCAGAGAAAAAAAAAAACAAAAAAACCTCGCAGCGGAGAAGCGGGGACTGGGTCCCCCACGGACGAAAGTATCTTCCCATCAGCCCTTGCGCTGGGCCCCAGGGACCCTGGCGTCCCTGGTTCGAGCCCACAGTGCACCTCGAGCTGCTAGGTGTACCCCAAGGCAGACAGCAGGCCCATGAGGGGAAGGTGAGGTCTGAGGGAGGAGAGGTGAGGCAACTGTGGCAGAAAAAAGCCAAAAAAAAAACCAAAAGAAACCGCGCCACGGAGAAGCAGGGCATGGGTCCCCCGCGGACAAAAGTGCCTTCGCATTAGGCCCTGCGCTGATCCCTGTGGACCCAGGCGACCTTGGCTCAAACCAAGGGTGCGCCTCGGGCCGCTAGGGGTACCCCAAGGCGGGCAGAAAGCCCATGAGGGGAAGTTGAGGTTTGAGGGAGGAGAGGTGAGGCACCTGTGGCAGAAAAAACAAACAAACAAAAAAACCGCGCTTCAGAGAAGCTGGGCCTGGGTCAGCCAGGGACCAAACTGTCTTCCCATCAGCCCTTGAGCTGGGCCCCGGGGACCCTGGCGTCTCTGGTTCGAGCCCAGGGTGCGCCTCGGTCCACTAGAGGTACTCCAAAGCGGGCAGATGGCCCATGAGACGAAGGTGAGATTTGAGGGAGGAGAGGTGAGGCACCTGTGGCAGAAAAAAAAACGAAAAACTGCGCCACGGAGAAGGGGGTACTGGGTCCACCACGGACGAAAGTGCCTTCCCATCAGCCCCTACGCTTGGCCCCGTGGACCCTGGCGACCCTAGTTCAAACCCATTGTGCGCCTGGGGCCGCTAGCGGTACCCCAAAGTGGGCAGAAGCCCATGAGGGGAAGGTGAGGCACCTGGGGCAGAAACAAAAACAAAAACCTCGCCATGGAGAAGGGACGCCTGGGTCCCCCACGGAAGGAAGTGCCTTCCCATCAGACGCTGCGCTAGACCCCAGGGACCCTGGCGTCCCTGGTTCGAGACCAGGGTGCACCTCGGGCTGCTGGGGGTACCCCAAGGCGGACAGAAACCCCATGAGGGGAAGGTGAGGCACCTGTGGCAGAAAAAAAAAAACAAAACCGCGCCGCAGTGAAGCAGGGCCTGGGTCCCCCACTGATGAAGTTGCCTTCCCATCAGGCCTTTCGCAGGACCTCCTGGATACTGGTGACCCTGGTTCGAGCCCATTGTGCGAGTTGTGTCCGCTAGGGTTACCCCAAAGGGGGCAAAAGGCTCATTAGAGGAAGGTGAGGCACCTGGGCAGAGAAAAAAAAAAAAACCGCGCCGCTGAGCAACGGAGCCTGGGTCCTCCACGGACGAAAGTGTCTTCCCATCAGCGCCTGTGCTGGACCCCAGGGATCCTGGCGTTCCTGGTTCGGCCACAGGGTGCGCCTCGGGCCGCTAGCGATACCTCTAGGCGGACAGAAGGCCCATGAGGGGAAGGTGAGGTTTGAGGGAGGAGAGGTGAGGCACCTGCAGCAGAAAAAAAAAAAAAAAAAGCTCACCTCGGAGAAGCGGGCCCTAGGTCCCCCACGGACAAAAGTCCCTTCCCATCAGCGCTACTCTGGGCCCCGGGGACCCAAGTATCCCTGGCTCCAAACCATGGTGAGCCTACGGCCGCTAGGGGTACCCAAAGGCGGGCAGAAAGCCCATGAGGGGAAGGTGAGGCATCTGGGGAAGAGAAAAAAAAAAAAAAAAAACCCTGCGGTGAAGCGGAACCTGGGTCCTCCACAGACGAAAGTGTCTTCCCATCAGCCCCTGAGCTGGGCCCTGTGGACCCTGTTGTTCCTGGTTAGAGCCCAGGGTGCGTCTCGGCCTGCTAGGGGTACCCCAAGGCGGACAGAAGGCCCATGAGGGGAGGTGAGACACCCGGGACAGAGAAAAAAATAAAAAACCGTGCCGCCCAGAAGCGGGGCCTGGGTCCCCCACGGACGAAAGTGCCTTCCGATGAGCCCCTGCGCTGGGCCCTGGGGACACTGGCGTCCCTGGTTTGAGCCCAGGGTGCGCCTCCAGACTGCTAGGGTACCCCAACGCAGGCAGAAGGCCCCTGAGGGGAAGGTGAGGCACCTGGGGCAGAGAAAAAAAAAACTGCGCCGCCCAGAAGCGGGGCCTGGGTCCCCCACGGACGAAACTGTCTTCCCATCAGCCACTGCGCTGGGCCTAGGGGACCCTGGCGTTCCTGCTTCGAGACGAGGGTGCGCTTCAGGCCGCTAGGGGTACCCAAAAGCGGGCAGAAGGCCCATGAGGGGAAGGTGACGCACCCGGGGCAGGGAAAAAAAAAACATTCGCGCCGCGGATAAGCGGGGCCTGGGTCCCCCACAGAGGAAACTGTCTTCCCATCAGCGCTTGCGCTGTGCGCCGGGGACCCTGGTATCCCTGGCTCGAGCCCAGGGTGCGCCTCGGCCTGCTAGGAGTACCCCAAGGCAGAGAGAAGGCCCATGGGGGAAAAGTGAGACACCTGGGGCAGAGAAAAACATTAACAACTGCGTCGCCCAGAAGTGGGGCCTGGGTCCCCCACGGATGAAGGTCCCTACCCATCAGCCCTGCACTGGGCCCCGGAGACCCTAGTGTCCCTGGCTAGAAACCAGGGTGCACCTCGAGCCCGCTAGGGGTTCCTCAAGGCGGGCAGAAAGCCCATGAGGGGAAGGTGAGGCACCTGGGGAAAAGCAAAACAAAACAAAAACAAAAAAAAAACGACGCGGAGAAGCAGAGCCTGGGTCCCCAAAGAAGAAAGTGTCTTCCCATCAGCCCTTGCGCTGGGCCCCGGGGAACCTGGTGTCCCAGTTTCGAACCCAGGGTGTGCGTCTGGCCACTAGGGGTACCCCAAGTCGGACAGAAGACCCATGAGGGGAAGGTGAGGTTTGAGGGAGGAGAGGTGAGGCACCTGTGGCAGAAAAAAAAAAACAAACCCAAGCCGCGGAGAAGCGGGGCCCAGGTCCCCAAGGGACGAAAGTGCCTTCCCATCAGCCCCTGCGCTGGGCCCCATGGATCCTGGCGACCCTGGCTAGAGCCCAGGGTGTGCCCCGTGCCCAATAGGGGTATCTCAAGGCTGACAGAAGGCCCATGAGAGGAAGTTGAGGCACCTGAGGTAGAGAAAAAAAAAAAATCGCGCTGCAGAGAGGCGGGGCCTGGGTCCCTAAAGGAGGAAAGTGCCTTCCCATCAGCCCCTCCGCTGGGCCACGGGGACCCTGGCTTCCCTGGTTCGAGCCCAGGGTGTGCCTCGGGCCCTCTAGGGGTACCCCAATGCGGGCAGAAGGGGATGAGGGGAAGGTGAGGCACAAGGGGCAGAGAAAAAAAAAACCGCACCACAAAGAAGCGGGGACTGGGTCCTCCACGGACGAAGGTGCCTTCCCATCAGGCCCTGCGCTGGGCCCTGGGGAACCTGGTGTCCCTGGCTGGAACCCAGGGTGCGCCTCGGCCGCTAGGGGTACCCCAAGGAGAGCAGAAAGCCTATGAGGGGAAGGTGAGGCACCTGCAGCAAGAAAGAAATAAAACCGCGCCGCGGAGAAGTGACGAAAGTGTCCGTCAGCCCTTGTGCTGGGCCCCGAGGACGCTGACGTCCCTGGTTCGAGCCCACAGTGCGCCTCAGGCTGCTAGGAGAACCCCAAGGAGGAAAGAAGGCCCAAAAGTTTCAGCTGAGGTTTGAGGGATGAGAGGTGAGGCACGTGTGGCAGAAAAAAAAAACAAAATAGCGCAGCGGGGAACCGGTGCCTGGGTCCCCCACGGATGAAAGTGCTTTCCCATCAGCCACTGCACTTGGCCTCGTGGAACCTGGCTTCCATGGTTCGAGCCCAGGGTGCGCCTCGGGCCGCTAGGGGTACCCCAAAGCGTGCAGAAGGCACATGAGGGGAAGGTGAGGCACCTGGGGCAGAGAAAAAAAAAACAAAAAAAAACCTCGCCGCAGAGAAGCGGGGACTGGGTTCCCCACGGACGAAAGTATCTTCCCATCAGCCCTAGCGCTGGGCCCCAGGGACCCTGGCGTCCCTGGTTCGAGCCCACAGTGCACCTCGAGCTGCTAGGTGTACCCCAAGACAGACAGCAGGCCCATGAGGGGAAGGTGAGGTCTGAGGGAGGAGAGGTGAGGCACCTGTGGCAGAAAAAAAAAAAAAAGAAAAAAAAGAAGGTGAGGTTTGAGGGAGGAGAGGTGAGGCACCTGGGGCAGAAAAGAAAAAAAAAACCGCTCCACGGAGAAGGGGGTCTGGGTCCCCCACGGACGAAAGTGCCTTCCCATCAGCCCCTGCGCTTGGCCCCGTGGACCCTGGCGACCCTGGTTGGAACCCAGTGTGCGCCTGGGGCCGCTAGCGGTACCCCAAAGCGGGCAGAAGCCCATGAGACGAAGGTGAGGCACCTGGGGCAGAGAAAAAAAAAAAAAACAGCTCGCCACGGAGAAGGGAGGCCTCGGTCCCCCACGGAAGAAAGGGCCTTCCCATCAGACCCTGCGCTGGGCCCCAAGGACCCTGGCTTCCCTGGTTCGAGATCATGGTGCGCCTCGGGCTGCTGGGGGTACCCCAAGGACAGAAACCCCATTAGGGGAAGGTGAGGCACTTGTGGCAGAAAAAAAACAACCGCTCCGCAGTGAAGCAGGGCCTGGGTCCCCCACTGATGAAAGTGCCTTCCCATCAGGCCTTGCCCTGGACCTCCTGAACAGTGGTGACCCTGGTTCGAGCCCAGGGTGGGAGTCGTGCCCGCTAGGGGTACCCCAAAGCGGGCAAAAGGCCCATTAGAGGAAGGTGAGGCACCCGGGCAGAGAGAAAAAAAAACCGCGCCGCTGAGAAGCGGAGCCTGGGTCCTCCACGGACGAAAGTGTCTTCCCATCAGCGCCTGTGCTGGACTCCAGGGATCCTGGCATCCCTGGTTCGGCCACAGGGTGCGCCTCGGGCCGCTAGCGGTACCTCTAGGCGGGCAGAGGGCCAATGAGGGGAAGGTGAGGTTTGAGGGAGGAGAGGTAAGGCAACTGTGGCAGAAAAAAACCAAAAAAGCTCACCTAGGAGAAGCGGGCCCTGGGTCCCCCACGGACAAAAGTCCCTTCCCATCAGCGCTGCTCTGGGCCCCGGGGACCCTAGCATCCCTGGCTCCAAACCAGGGTGAGCCTCGGGCCCGCTAGGGGTACCCAAAGGCGGGCAGAAAGCCCTTGAGGGGAAGGTGAGGCATCTGGGGAAGAGAAAAAACAAAACAAAACCCTGCGGAGAAGCGGAGCCTGGGTCCTCCACAGACGAAAGTGTCTTCCCATCAGTCCCTGAGCTGGGCCCCGTGGACCCTGTTGTCCCTGGTTAGAGCCCAGGGTGCGCCTCGGCCTGCTGAGGGTACCCCAAAGCTGACAGAAGGCCCATGAGGGGAAGGTGAGACACCTGGGACAGAGAAAAAAACAAAAAACCATGCCACCCAGAAGCGAGGCCTGGGTCTCCCACGGACGAAAGTGCCTTCCAATGAGCCCCTGCGCTTGGCCCTGGGGACACTGGCGTCCCTGGTTTGAGCCCAGGGTGCGCCTCCGGACTGCTAGGGTACCCCAACGCAGGCAGAAGGCCCCTAAGGGGAAGGTGAGGTACCTAGGGCAGAGAAAAAAAACTGCGCCGCCGAGAAGCGGGGCCTGGGTTCCCCACGGACGAAAGTGTCTTCCCATCAGCCCCTGTACTGGGCCCCCGGGACAGCGGCGTCCCTGGTTTGAGCCCCGCGTGCTCTCGTGTCGCTAGGGGTACCCCAACGCAGGCAGAAAGCCCATGAGTTTAAGGTGAGGTTTGAGGTAGGAAAGGTGAGGCACCTGGGGCAGAGGAAAAAAAAAAAAAAAAAACGGACCACGGAGTAGCGGGGCCTGGGTCCCCTACGGATGAAAGTGCCTTCCCATCAGCCCCTGCGCTGAGCCCCGTGGACCCTGGCGACCCTTGCTCGAGCCCAGGGTGCGCCTTGGGCCCGCTAGGGGTACCCAAAAGTGGGCAGAAGGCCCATGAGGGGAAGGTGAGGCACCTGAGGCAGAGAAAAAAACAACTGCGCCCCGGAGAAGAGGTGCCTGGGTCCCCCACGGACGAAAGTGTCTTCCTATCAGTCCCTGCGCTGGGCCCAGGAGACCTTGGCATCCCTGGTTCAAGACTAAGGTGGGCTTTGGGCTTCTTGGGGTTCCCCATGGTGGGCAGAAAGCGTATGAGGGGAAGGTGAGGTTTGAGGGAGGAGAGGTAAGGCACCTGTGGCAGAAAAAAAACAAAAAAACCGCGCCACAGAGAAGCGGAGCCTGGGTCCCCGACGGACGACAGTGCCTTCCCATCAGCCCGTGCGCTGGGCCCTGAGGACCCTGTCATCCCTGGCTCGAATCCAGGGTGTGCCTCTGGCCCGCTAGGGGTAACCCACAGCGGGCAGAAGGCCCATGAGGGGAAGGTGAGTCACCTGGGGCAGAGAAAAAAAAAAAACCGCGCTGAGGAGAAGCGGCGCCTGGGTCCCCCACAGGTGAAAGTGTCTTCCCATCAACCCTTGCGCTGGGCCCTGGGGACCCTGGCGACCCTTATTCGAGCCCAGCGTGCGCCTGGGGCCGCTAGGGGTACCCCAAAGCGGGCAGAAGGCCCATGAGGGGAAGGTGACCCACCTGGGGCAGAGGAAAAAAAAAATCGTTCCTCGGAGAAGCGGGGCCTGGGTCCCCCATGGAAGAAAGTGTCTCCCCATCAGCCCTTGCGCTGCGCCCCGGGGACCCCGGCATCCCTGGTTAGAGCCCAGGGTGTGCCTCGGGCCCCCAGGGGTACCCCAAGGTGGACAGAAGGCCCATGAGATGAAGGTGAGACACCTGGGGCAGAGAAAAAAAAAAAACAACTGCGACGCCGAGAAGCGGGGACTGGGTCCCTCGTGGACGAAAGTGTATTCCCATGAACCCTTGTGCTGAGCCCCAGGGACCTTGGCGTCCCTGGTTCGAGTCCAGTGTGTGCCGAGGGCGGCTAGGGGTACCCCAAGCCAGACAGAAGGCCCATGAGGGGAAGTGAGGTTTCAGGGAGTAGAGGTGAGGCACCTGTGGCAGGTGTCCATCTGAAAACTGTTTATCCATGTGAGCCCTGATGTCCACCAGGGGCTGGATTTCCCCCTGGGGCTAGATGTTCACCTGGAGGCTGGTGTCTACCTGGGGCCTGATATGCAGGAGAGGCTTAGTTATCCACGTATGGCCATCTGGAGCCAGATGCCCACCTGAGGCTTGGTGTACACCTAAGGCCTGATATCTACCTGGGGCTTGGGTGTTCATGTGGGGCCTGATGTTCACCTAAGACCATGTGTTCACCTGGAGCCTGGGTGACCATCTGGGTTATGATGTTCAGCTGGGGCCCAGAGTTCAGCTGGGGACTGGGTCAACCTTCTGCCTGATGCACACCTGGGGACTAGGTACCCACCTGGGCTCCGGTATTCACTGGAGACTGATGTCTACCTGGGGCCTTGTATTTACCTAGGACCAATGCATCCACCTGGCATCTAAGTGCCCTCATGGAGCCTGGAGTTTTCCTGGGGCCTGGGGTCACCTTAGGCTTAAGTGTACATCTGTGGCCTGATGTCCACCTTGGGATGGATGTCCACCTGGGGACGGATATTCAGTAGGGGCCTGAGTGTCCACCTGGTTTGTGATGTCTACCTGGGGCCTGGTGTTCATCTGAGGTTTGATATCCACCTGGGGCCTGGACATTTGCCTGGAACCTGATGTAGAGCTGGTGCCTGAAGTTCATCTATGCCTGGTGTCCCCCTGGGGCCAGGTAGTCAACACGGGGCCTGAAGACCTTCTGGAGTTCAGTGTTCACCTGGGGCCTGAAGTCCACCTAGGGCTTGGGTGTCCAAATAGGGCCTGGTGTCAGCTTGAGATTTATGTATTTACCTAGGGCCTGGTTGTCCACTTGGGGCTTGATTTTTTACTTGGTTTTTGTGTTAATCTGGGGTCTAGTGACCACTTGGGGCCTAGGTATCCACCTAGGGACTACTGTCCAGCTGGAGACTAATGACTACCTATGGCCTGGTAATCACCTAAGGCTTTGTTTCACTTAGGTACTTGGTGCCAAACTGTTGCCTGCTGTTCACCTGGGGTATGGTGTCCACCTGGGACATATTGTCCACCTGGGGTCTGGATGTCAGCCTGGGGCTTGTCGTACACCTGTGTCTTAGATATCCAGATAGGAGTCTGTTTTCTGCTTAGGTGCAGCAGTCCACCTGGTGCCTGAGTGTCAACCTAAGGCCTGATGTCTATGTTGGACCTAGGGTTCACCTGAGGCCTGATATCCACCTGGGGCCTCAATGTCCAAATGGGGCCTGATGCCCATCTGGGCCCTGGGTGTCCACCTGCAACATGGATGTCCACTGGTACTTTATGTTCACCAGGGGCCTAACGTCCACCTAAGACCTGTTGTTCACCTGGGGTCTGATGTTCAGCTGAAGACTGGATGTCCACTTGGAGCCAAGGAATCCACCCAGGGACTGGTGTTGATCTGGGGCCTGATGACCACCAGGGGACAAGGTATCCACACCAGGCTTGATGTCCACCTGTCACCAGATGTCCACCTGAGTCCTGATGTCCATCTTGAACCTGGGTGTCCACATTAGGCCTGATGTCCAGCTGGGGCCTAGGTACCCACTGGGGGCTTCCTGTTAACCTGGGGACTGGTGTCAATCTGGGGCCTAATGACCACCTGGGTTGTATTATTCACCTAGGGCCTGGTGTCCACTTGGGGCTTGAGTGTAACCTTGGACCTGGCACCCACATAGGACTTGGGTATCAAACTGGCCCCTTGGTGTCCAGTTAAGACATCATATGGACCTGGCGCCTGAGTGTCCACATGGGGCCAAATGACTACTGGGGGCCTGAATGTCAACCTAGAATCTGAGGTTTACTAGGGGCCTATGTATCCACCTGGGGCCTAATGTCCACCTGAGCCTAGGTGTCAACCTGGGGCCTGATGTAAACCTCTAGTTCAGTGTCCACCTTGGGCTTGATGTCAACCTGGAGCCTGATGTCCACCTGAGTACTGATGTTCACCTTTGACCTGATGTCCACCTGTGGACTGTTTATCCACCCATGGCCTGATGTTCACCTAGGGCTGAATGTCCAAATGTGACCTGTTGTGCACCTGGAACCTAGGCATCCACCTGCAGCCTGATGTTCAGCTGGGCTGGGACCCGGAGTTCACCTGAGGCACGTCCACCTGAAGCTTGATGTTCATCTGGGGGCTGAGTGTCCACTTGGGGCCCGATATCCACCTGGAGACTAGGTACCCACCTGGGATCTGGTGTTCACTCGAGTTTGGTGTTCAACTGTGGCCTAATGACCACCTGAGTCATGGTGTCTACCTTGGACTGGGTGCTCACCTGGAACCAGTGTTCACCGGGGGCCTAGTGTGCACCTGAGACTGGGGGATGCACCTGGGGCCTTGTGTCTACCTGGTGCCTAGGTATCCACTTGGGGCCTAATGTTCATCTGGAATCTGATATCCACCTGGGGCCTTGTAATTACCTGGGGTCTGGGCATACACCTAGGGCTTGAGTATCCTCCTGGGGCCTTGAGTTTTACTGGGGACTCGTGTCTGCCTTGGTCCTGGGTGTACATCTGTTGCCTAATGTATACCTTGAGAGTGATGTCAACCTGGGGACAGATGTCCTCTTGGGGTCTGAGTGTGCACCTGGTGCCCGATGTCTGCCTGGGGACTTGTGTTCACCTGAGACCTGATATCCACCTGGGGCCTGGGCATCCACGAGGGGCTGATGTTCAGCTGGAGACTGGATATCCACCTGGGGCTTAGGGATCCACCCAGAAACTGATGTCAAACTGGGGTCTGATGTCTACCTGGGGACTAGGTATCCATGTGAGGCTTGATGTTCATCCATGGCCATATGTCCATCTGATGCTTGATGTCCACCTTAGTCCTGGGTGTCTACTGGAGACCTCATGTCCAACTAGAGCTTAGGAACTTACTGAGGGCCTCGTGTAAACCTGGGGACTGGTATGCAGCTGGGTCCTAATGATTCCCTGGGTCATATTATTCACCTAGGGCCCGGTGTCCACTTGGGGCTTGAGTGTCAACCTTAGGTCTTGTGTTCATCTTTGACCTGGTGTCCACCTGGGACTTGGGTATCAACCTGAGGACTTGGTGTCCAATTGAAGTGTCATGACCACCTGGGGACTGAATGTCAATCTGGGGTCTGATGTAAACCTCTAGTTCAGTATACACCTGGGCCTGGTCTTCACTTGGGGCCTGCTGTCTACCTGGGCCTTGCTGTCAACCTGGGGCCTGATGTAAACCTCTAGTTCAGTATCCGTCTGGGGCCAGATATCTTCCTAGAGACTTATATTCACTTTTGACCTGATGTCCACCTGGGGACTTGCTATTCCATCCATGGTCTGATATTCACCTGGGGACAGATTTTCAACTGTGGCCAGAAGTGCACCTGGGGTCTGGGCTTCCACCTAGAGCCTGATGTTTAGCTGGGGCTAGAGTTTATATGGAGAATGATGTCCACCTGAAGTTTGATGTTTACCTGGGGCCTGATACCTACCTGGTGCCCAAGTATTCTCATGTGCCTAGTTGGCCTGGTGTTCATCTGAGGGCTTGGTGTCCACCAGTGGCTTTATGTATACCTGGATTCTAGTGTCCTCCTGGGGCCTTATGCCTACCAGGAGTCTGGTGTACCCCTGGGGTCTAGTATCCTCCTGGAGTCTGGGTGTCCACCTGGAGCCTAAATTTGAGCTTAGACTGAGTGTCAGCCTGAGGCCTGATGTCTACTTAGGGCATAGGTATTCACCTGGGGCTTGTTGTTTACCTGGGGACTAATGTCAACCTTGAGCCTAGGTATCCACCTGGGGAATAGTGTCCAGTTGCAGCCAGATGTCCACCTATGGCCTGAAGCATGGTTGTTATCCTAAGACCTTGTATTAGTCCATTTTCACACTGTTATAAAAAACTACCTGGTATTGGGCAACTTATGAGGAAAAGAGGTTTAACTGACCCACAGTTCTTCAGGCTTAATAGGGAGCATGACTGGGCGGGCTCGGGACACTTACAATCATGATGTAAAGCCAAGAGGAAGCAAGCCCTTTTTACCATGGGGGAGGAGGAGGGAGAGAGAAGGGGGATGTGCTACACACTTTCAAATAACCAGATCTCATAAGAACTCTATCATGAGAACAGCAAGTGGGAAGTCCGCCCCCATGATTCAGTCACCTCTCACCAGGCCCCTTCTTCAACCCATGGGGATTACAATTCAACATGAGATTTGGGTGGAGACATAGAGCCAATATCAGGCCTGATGCCCACCTGGAATCGTGTCTACCTGAGGCCTAATGTAGACAGGAGGCCTGGTCGTCCACCTAGGACCTCATGTTAAGATAGGGGCTGGAGTTCTTTTGGTGTCTAGTGTATACCTGGGGCCCAGATGTATAACTAGAGCCTGATGTTTCAGATGGAAACCTGGGCCCCAGGGGCTCATCAGATCCTAGGTGAAAACTCAGGCTTCAGGTGCACATCAGACTCCAAGTGGACACATAGGCCCCGGGTTGATAACAAGATTTCAGGTAGACTCTGGGTCCCAGAAAATACCCCACCCTAGGTGGACAGCTGAACCTGAGTAGACATCAGGCCCCAGATCGACATCTGGCCCCAGATAGGTTCCTAGGCCCAAGGTGAATACTCAGTCTCCAGCCCTAGGGGAATTCAGTCTTAGGTGACTAAGGACTGGTGTTTCTCTGGGGCCTCATGTCTACCTGGGCCCTGGGAGTGCACATGGAGCCAGATGTCTATAAAGGGCCTGAGTGTCCACTAGGGTCTGAGGTTCACCAGGAGCACAGACATCCACCTATGACCTTGTGTCCACCTAAAACCTGGTGTTCACCTGTGGCCTGGGTGACAACCGGGGATCTGATGTTCACCTGAGGCCCAGAGTTCAGCTGGTGCCTATGTGTCAGCTTGGCACCTGATGCACATGAGAGGACTAGGTGCCCACCTGAGGATTGGTGTTCATGGGGAACTGGTGTTCAGCTGTGGCTTGATGACCACCTGGGTCCTGGTGTCCTCCTGGCACCTGATGTCCACCTGGGACTGCATGCTTACCTAGGGCCTGGTGTTCCCCTGGGGCCTGGTATGTCCCTGAGACCTGGGGTCCACCTGGGCCTAGTATCCACTTGGGGCCTCATATCCATCTGGAACATCATGTCCACTTGGGGCCTTGTAGTTACCTAGGGGCTGGGTGTCCTTCTGGCACTTGAGTGTCCTCCTGGGGCCTGGAGTTCTCCTGGGGCCTGGGTGTACATCTCTGGCCTGATGTCCACCTTGGGATGGATGTCCACCTGGGGACAGATGTTCACTTGTGGCCTGAGTGTCCATCTCGTGTCTAATGTCTACCTGGGGCCTGGTGTTTGCCTGAGGCCTTATATCCACCTGGGGTCTGGGCATCCATTTGAGGCCTGATGTCTACCTAAGACCCGGTGTTTAATTGGGGCACAGACTTCTTCCTGGAGTCCGATGTTCATCTGGAGCCTGAAGTTCACCTATGACTGTTGTCTACCTGAGGCCTATGTGTCAACCTAGGGCCTGATGACCAACCTGAGTTCAGTGTTCACCTGGGGCCTGACATCTGCCTGGAGTCTGGGTGTCCACATAGGGCCTGATGTTGGCTTGGGACAAAAGTATTTACCTAGGTCCTGGGAGTCTACTTAGAGCCTGACTTCTACATGGTTCATTGTGTCAACCTGGGGCCTGATGTCCACTTAGGGCCTAGGTAAGCTCCTGATGACTAAAGTCCACATGGGGGCTGAAACCATCTCAGACCTTGTGTTAACCTAGGGCTTAGTGTCCACCTGAGGTCTGCTTGGCACCTGGTGACCCCCTGGGGTCAAGGTATCCACCTTGGGCCTGATGACCAATTGGGGCTTAAGGATCTACCTAGAGCCTGGTGTCAACCTAGAACCTGATGTCCACTTGGGGTCTGGTGTACACCTTCGGCCTGATGCCACCTGGGCACAGGTGTACACTTTGGGCCTGGTGTGCACCTGAAGCCTGGGTGTCAACCTGGGTCTTGATGCACACCTTTAGTCAAGTGTTTAACTGGGGCCTGATGAAATACTGGAGGCTGATTTATACCTGTGTACTGGGTCTCCACCTGAGGCCTGATGTCCACCTCCAGCCAGATATCCACCTGGCACCAGATGTCTACCAGGAATCTGGGTGTCCACCTTGAAAGTGATGTATTCCAAGAGACTAGGCATGCACATTGGGCCTGGGGTCCACCTGGGTCCTGATGTCTACCTGAGGCTGGTATTGAACTGGGGCCTGTGTGTTCACTTGGAGCCTGATGTTCATTTGGAACCTAGGACATGGGTATCCACCTGGATCCTGATTTTCAGGGGGGGGAGCGGATATAGACCTGGGACCTGATGGCCACCTATGCTATAAGTAACCCAACCACCTGGGGCCTGGTGTTCACCTGCGGCCTGATAGCCACCTGGTACCTGTGTGTCAATCTAGTGCCTGGTGTCCACTTGAGGACTAGGTAGACACCTGGGGCTTGGTGTTCACCAGGGGCCTGGTGTTCATCTTGCACCCAGTGTCCACCTGGACGCCGTGTATCAACCTGTGGCCTAGGTGGCCACTTCGAGCTTTATGTGCACCTGGGGCCTGAGAGTTTCCTAGGATCCGATGACCACTGGGGCCCAGGTATCCACCTGGGACATCAGGCTCCAAGTGTACACCCAGGCTCCATGTGGACACCAGGCCAGGAGAATGCCAGCCCTTATCTGAACATCAGGTCCTAGGTGGATGCTCATGCCCCATGTGTACATCAGGCCCCAGGTATACACTGGACTCCAGGTGGACACCAGCATTCAGTTGGATACACACACTCAAGGTGGACACCAGGCCCCACGTGAATTCCTACACTCCAGGTGAACATCAGGTCCCAAGTGGATACCTGGACCCCAGGTGGATACCAGTCTCTAAATTAATACCAGGCCTCAGATGGTCCTTAGGAGCCATGTGGGCATTAGTCATCAGGAAGTTACCTAGGCCCAAAGTGGACATCAGGCCCCATGTTGACACAAGATCTAGTTGGAAGTCAGGCGCCAGGTGGACACCCAGGCCCTAGGTAAATACTTAGGTCCCAAGTTGACAGCAGGCCCTATGTGAACACTCAGAACTCAGGTGGACATCAGGCCTCAGGTGGACATCTGAGTTCATCTGGAACCTCGTGTTACAAGCCCCATGTAAACACCAAGCCTTAGGCGGATACCCAAACTCTAGGTGGACATCAGAGCTCAGATTGACACAAAGACCCCAGTAGACATAATGTACCAATGAATATCCAGGCCCCTGGTAAATGCTCAGGCCCCAAATTGACACCAGGGTCTATGTGGACACACAGGCCCCGGGTAGAAAACAGGCCCAAGGTGGACACTGGACTGGACATCAGGTCCTAGGTTGACAACCATGCTTCAAGTTGACACCAGGACCCAAGTGAACATCTGGCCCCAGCTGGACACTAGTCCCCTGGTGAATACCTAGGCTCAAGGTTGACATTAGGCCCCTTGTGAACACTAGACCCCAGATAAACACTTATGCCCTAAGTGGACATCAAGCCTCAGGTGGTTACCCAGTCCGAAGGTGAAAGTCAGGAGCCTGATGGGCACCAGTTATCAAGTGGATTCCTAGGCTCCAGGTGAATATGAAGCCCTAGGTGGATACCAGGCCCCAGGTGGATACCAGGATCCTGGTAGACATCAGATCCCAAGAAGACACTAGAATCCAGGAGTACATTAGGCCACAAGTTAACACAAAGGCCCCAGATGAATACCAGGCCAACTTGTGGACATCAGGCCTGAGAAGGGTCCTTGGGCTCCAGGTGGACATCAGGCCCCAGGTGAACATCCAGCACTCAGATGAACATTAAGCTTCAGGTACACATCATGCCTCAGGTGAACTCCAGGCCCCAGCTGAACATCAGGCCCCAGGTGGATGCCCAGGTTCCAGGTGCACATCTGGCCACAGTTGGACATTCAACCCCAGGTGACCATCAGGCCATGGGTGAATACACGGTTTCCAGGTGGACATCAGATCAAAGGTGAACATCAGTCCCCCAGTGGACATCAGGCCCAAGGTGGACACTGAACTAGAGGTTTACATCAGGCCACATGTTGACACCTAGTCCCAGGTGGACATCAGGCCCCAGGTGGATACCTAGGCTCCCGGTGAATTTCAGACACCAGATTGACGTTCAGGCCCCCCAGTGGTCATCTGGCCTCATGCAAACACTCAGACCCCAGGTGCACAGGATGTCTCAACTGGACACCAAACCCCTAGTTTGATACCCAAGGCCCAGGTGGACACCAGGTCCAAGGCTGACACTCAAACCCTAAGTGAATACCAAACTCTAGGCGAACAATTCAACCGAGGTGGTCATAAGGATCCAGCTGGATACCAGTCCCCAGGTTAACACAAGGCCCCCGGTGGGCACCTAGGCAGCAGCTGGACATCAGGCCCTATGTAAACACCTGGGTCTCAGGTGAACACCATGCCACAGGTGGACATCAGGCCCTAGGTGGACACGGGGCCATAGGTGGACATCTAGCCCCTCGGCGACATCCAGCCCCAGGTGGACATAACCGTTTCCATGGATAAACCATTCCCAGGTGGATATCAGGCCTCAAGAAGTTGGCAGTCACCAGGTAGACATCAGGCCTCAGATAGACACCAAGGTCCCAGATGTACAGCAGGCCCCAGCTGAACCCCAGACTCATGTGGACATCAGGCCACAGGTAGACACCAAGCCTTAGGTAGATACCTAACTTTGGGTAGACATCAGACCCAAAATGGACACCCAGTCCCCAGGTGGACAATCAGGCCCCAGGCACACATCAGGCCTTAAGTGGACACCCAGGCCTCAGGTTGATATCCAGCTCCCAGGTGATGACCAAGCCCCAGGTAGACACCAGGCCATAGGTGAGCAGCAGGATGTAGTAGGTCATCAGGCCACAGCTGGATACCAGTCCCCAGTGAACACAAGGCCCCAGTGGGACATAGATCTAAGGCAGACATCAGGCCCCAGGTGGACATACAGGCCTGAGGTGGAATTCACCCTGAGGGGGACATTGGCCCCAGGTGTGCATCAGGCCTCAGGTGAATAACCAGTCCCCAGGTGGACATTAGCCCGCAGGTCAACCACAGTCCCCAGGTTGATACCTGGTCCCCAGGTGGCTACCCAATCTGCAGGGTGACATTAGGCCGCTGTAGGATCCCAGGCCCCAAGTGGATTCCTAAGCCCCTGGTGAACATCAGGTGCAGGTGTCCAAGCAGGCCGTGGGTGGACATAACTGTGTACAGGTAAGGAGTTGACCTGTGGGGAGGGTGAGCAGTCAGCAGCCCACTGGGGTCCTGAGTAGGTCTTCTGGAAGGAGGAGGCCGAGGGGATAGAAACTTAAAGAAGTGACCTCACTTCTTTGGCAACAGACCCTAACAGAACTTAGAATTCTGGTAACCAGGCCAGGCACAGTGGCTCACACCTGTAATCCCAGCACTTTGGGAGGCCGAGGCAGGAGGATCATGAAATCAGGAGATCGAGACCAGCCTGACCAACATGGTAAAACCACGTCTACTAAAAATACAAAAAACAAACAAACACAAAAAAACTAGCCAGGTGTGGTGGTGCATGTCTTGTGCCTGTAATCCCAGCTACTCAGGAGACTGAGGCAGGAGAATTGATTGAACCCAGTAGGCGGAGGTTGCAGTGAGCCAAGGTCATGCCACTGTACTCCAGCCTGGCCAGCAGAATGAGACTATGTCTCAAAAAAAAAAAAAAAAAAAAAAAGAATTCCGATAACCAGGCACCCACATCTTTGAGTTAGCCCCATAGCCAGCTCACTTGGTGGGAGACGCTCAAGAGAGCAAGATGTTATTGTGTTGCATCCCCACATCTCAAGGCTCCTGCCTCAGGAATGGCAGGAGTGAGAGCCTTTCTTTTCCGATGATGCCCTTGTAGGCTCATCCCTCACCCCAGATGCCTCTGGCCATTTGGCAGAAGGCCCCCCCAGGTACCACAGGACAGGAGCCAACAGGTAGACATCAGGGCCCAGATGGAGCTACCAGGCCAGGCCTCACCAGTGATCCCACCAGGGCCACATCTGCACATTGTCCTTGTCCAGCTGGAGCCTCTGGAGCTCATTGAGACACAGGCACATGGTGAGGTCACCTGCAGTCTGGAAGTCTTTCCAGGGACAATGTTTTCAGGCTGAAATTCCTTTAAATCCAGTGAGGTTGTTTTCATGTTTGGAAATTCCAGTGGAAAGTGAGTGATATTGGTGACCTCTCTCCTTTTTCAGCTCCTGCTTCAGGTGCAGAAATACAGCTATTTCCAGTGCCACCTGTTGAGCCAGTGCCAGCACCAAGGGCAGGGCCCCCTCCAAGGACAGCGCTGGAGCTAGAGGAAGCTCCAGAGCCCTCCTGCCGCTGCCCTGGGACTGCCCAGGACCAGCCCAGTGAGGAGCTGCCTGACTTCATGGCACCTCCTGTAGAGCCACCGGCCTCAGCCCTGGAGCTGAAAGTGTGCCTGGAGCTAGAGGTGGCAGAGAGGGGTGACCAGCACAGCTCCAGCCAGCAGCTCCCACACTGCTCCCAGTCCTGGGCACAGTGGAAGCTATGGAGGCAGAGACCAGGGTGTGCAACCTGGGCTCCTCTGCCTCACTGGAGAGGGACTTCTCTCATTCAGCAGAGCAGCAGCCCTGCTGCTGAAGGGCCTGCTGCTACTGCTGCTGGGGGTGTTTGCCTGCCTGCAGGAGGTGCTGGAGAGCAAGAAAAGGAGCCTGTGAGCAGGGGTTCCAGCAGGTCCTCCTACTCCCAGAGGCGACCTCCTCCTCCAGGCATGGAGGTTTGCCCTCAGCTGGGCATCTGGGCCATTTGCCTCTAATGTGCTGCCCAGGATGGCCTCTTCTTGACAGGTGGACAGGGGGTGAGGGAGCCAGGGGGCATCTCCAAAGGATGCTTTTAAACTCAGCACCTGCACCCCAGAATCTCCACACCTGCACCTGCACAAGGATTTATTCATAGCTTAGCTAAGAATTTCAAATTTCTACCATAACACTGAAATAAAGTTTGACTTTTTGAAACTTCCATGACTTCTTTCACTCCCTAATATTGTAGATGGTGTTTTTGAGGCAATGTTGAAAACCTCTGATAGTTGTGTGTTTTATTGTGGTTCTTTGTGTGATTAAATTACCATCTGATCAAGTGATATTGAAAACCCTTCAGGTATGGCTTTTAGAAGACTTTGACTTATTTTTGCTTGTGTTGACTCTCCCTCCAGCTTTGTGGAAAGAGGGATCATGTAGGTTCATTTCTCAGGCAGATCAGTCACATTTTGCCATCAAAGTTTTAGCATCCATTTCCAAAATTTGGTGTACAAGTTGATATTTTGGTGTTTTTAGCTAATCTGGGGTCAAAACAGAAGGCCATAGATGAGGAAGCTTATAAACAAATTTGTTTCTCTCAGTTCTGGAGATGGCAAAATTCAAGGTCAAGTGGTTAGCAGATTCCATGTCTGGTGTGGGCTTGCTTTGTGGTTCATAGACAGCCATGTTTCTACCATGTCCTCACATGACAGAAGGGATGAGGGAGCCCTCTATGGTGCCTTCAATAGGGGCCACTAATCCCACTCATGTGGTCCCTGCCTTCATGATCTAACCATTCCCCAAGGCCCTACCTCCAAATATCATCACATAGGGAATTAGATTTCAACACTTGAATTTGAGGGGAACAATAACATTTGGTCTATAGCATCAGGTTACCCAGGGCCTTATGCACTCAGAGGAAATCCAAAATCTTCTATAAGTATTTGCTGGTCCCCTCTGGGTTTAGGGAAATCTTTAATTGCAGCTCTTGATTCAGCTTGGTCCAAGCTTAAATTCTACAATTGTCTGCATAACTTGTTCATGGGACAGAGGGAAGTTTAGAGGCAAATGACCATTTGGAGTTTTAGGACAATTGATGGAAGAGGGCTTGGCATCTGGATGAGAAGTGGAGGGAGAATAGAACAAAGGCACAGAAGGAGAGAGCACAATGAGAAAGGGGAAGAGGGACATCTGGACATAAGGGCCAACTGTCGGGCAGGGAAGGTAATTTTCCTTGCATTTTAAACTCAGACCACATGTCACATCAGAATCACCCGAGGGAGACATTTTCAATGCATATTCCTGGGTTTCTTCTCTTGGAAATTTTTGTTTCTTAAATCTTGAGTTGTGCTGATTTATCCATATTTATCATAAGAATTTTGGATAATTCTTACTTTGGGAGGCTCAGGCAGTGGATCACTTGAGGTCAGGAATTCAAAACCAGCCTGGCCAACATGGTGAAACCTCATCTTTACTAAAAATACAAAAATTAGCCAGGCATGGTGGTGCACGCCTGTAGTCCCAGCTACTTGGGAGGCTGAGGCAGGAGAATCACTTGAATCAGGGAGGCAGAGATGACAGTGAGCTGAGATCACGCCACTGCACTCCAGCCTGGGCAACAGTGAGACTCCATCTCAAAAAAAAAAAAAAAAAAAAAGAATTGTGGATAATTCTGATGCAATTAGAAAACAAAGCAGAGCTGGAAAACCACTGGGTTGGGACATATATCAGGAAGACATTTGATTATGTAAAATAACTGCAAAACCAACTGAAGGGGAGTTATTTTAAAATGCTTGCATATAATTATATAATTCAATTCTTCCTATGTACGTAGTTTGACCACATATTTGATGTCTGCTATACTAAGATTGGAAATGTGTAGTAGTTTTTTTTTAAAAATCAGGTAGAAGCACAGAAAAAAGGAGCTGGAGAGAAAAGAAAACTAGCTATTGTCTGGTGACAAGAGAAGAGAAGGGAAATGAAGTAGCATATTTTTGTTCATGGTTTGATGGCATCTAAATTATGATCCCAAATATTTTTTTTCTAAGAAATCCAATAATACGAGTATTCAGAGAGGAGTACCAACACTGATTTACTGGGAAAGAAAAGTGTACTCTGTTTTGCTGCACAATGTTGAGGGAGAAGGAAAGGAAAATTAGTTGAGTAAACAAGAAAGAGACTGGTCCTCAGGGAAGCTGTCTGCCTGAAAAATCACAACTACTGCACCTAGAGATAAGCCCTGCACAGATAAGCATGCAGGGTCCAGCACAGTTGCCTTCTGTTCTTTGTGTAATTCGCAAGCTCCCAGGAAAAATTTTCCTCCCTTTTTCAGGCATATACATGGTGGCCTCTGTGGGAACTTGCACAGGGAGGAGGGGGGCTTACCTAAAACAAACCCACAGTTATACAAACAAGAGAAGCCCACTTTGTGCTTGACTAGAGACACACCCACAGCTGGATATATAAAGGGAATTGTGCAGACAGTTTTATACATAGCTGAGAGGAGTTTCTTATAAAAGCTTTTTGATTCAACTGTAAAAATGGCAATCCACTTGGACCCCCTTGTCTGCTGCAGAGAGCTTCCTCCTTTTGCTTATTAAACTTTCACTCCAACCTCACCCGTGTGTCCCTGTTCCTTAATCATCTTGGTGGTGAGGTGAAGAACTCCAGGTGATACCTCACAAGAGAGACTGCTACATTGTGGTGCATTGGTGAGACTGCAACTTTAAGAAGAGTGACTTTTATCGCTGCTGAATTATTTTATCTCCTACCCAATTGAAAATAAAGGATATAAAGTGCTTAGGTTGAACACAAAGTCCTCTGCTCTAGGTAACGTCTTCAGCAGCCACATTAGCAGAGGGATGAGTGGTAATGGTGGAGTAGATGTCTCTTTGCTTCTGACAGGGTGTCTGCTTATGTGTTAAACAAAATAGTATGGTATATATTTCATTAAGAAATCTGCTAAAAAATGAAGTAAAACAGGTTCATGTTCTTAAGAGGCACAGTATTTGCTACGGCAGCAAGACCAAAAGGCTTAAGTAACAAAAATGTGCATAGTAGTTACAAACATTTTCATATAAGCAAAACAATGTGAGCATCTGTATATGACAATAACTCATGCAAAAAACATTTTTTAACTGAGATTGAAATCATTTTATACGTAACAAATGTTATCACTGTATTCTGAGGTAATATATTGTTTGTATATAGATGTTATAAATAATAACTTATTTAAGTTATTCATCATTTATACAACAAATAATTCTTAGGTATCTACAAAATGCTGGTTTTGTTCTAGGCACTGAATGTACAAATTGATTTAAAGTATTTGTTCTTAGAGTGTGGTAGATTAAAAAATACAAAATAGGCCAGGCACAGTGGCTCATGACTGTAATTCCAGCATTTTGGGAGGCTGAGGCAGGTGGATCACCTGAGGTCAGGAGTTCGAGACCAGCCTGACCAACATGGTGAAACCCCATCTCTACTAAAAATACAAAATTAGCAGAGGGTGGTGGCACATGCCTGTAGTCCCAGCTACTCGGGAGGCAGAGGCAGGACAATCACTTGAACCTGGGAGGTGGAGGTGGCAGTGAGCCAAGATTGCACCATTGCACTCCAGCCTGGGCAACAAGAGCAAAACTCTGTCTAATATATATACGTATTTACGTATATATACGTAAATACGTATATTATGTATATATACATATGAGTGTGTATATATGCATATATACATTATATATATACATATATGTCTAATATATATACATATAAAATATATCTGTATATGTGTATATATATACATATATTACATATATATACACATATATATTAGAGGTTGTACTGCTGAAAACAAGAACTACTAATAAAAAAATTTCAAGAAACCTAGTGTGATTATTTTTAATAGAAATGGATATTTTAATACAGGTCTCTTGTTTTTTCTTGTGGAAATAAATGACAAGATGGAATTTCCGGGTGTTTGGTACCTGAATATTTAAGTATAGCAGGTATGGTCAGTTTTTCAAAGGCATTTTACCATCTTACTTGTCCATCAGCAACTCATAAGATATTATGTGGAACAACATCCTCTCCAACAACCTCTAGTATCAGTCTTTGTAAAGTTTGTCAATTAAATGGGTGTTTTTTTGTTTTTGTTTTTGTTTTTTGAGACAGTCTCACCCTGTCACCCAGGCTGTAGTGCTGTGGCGTGATCTTGGCTCACTGCAGTCTCTGCCTTCCAGGTTCAAGTGATTCTCCTGCCTTGGCCTCTCAAGTAGCTGGCACTACAGGTGCCCCCCCACCACACCCAGCTAATTTTTGTATTTTTAGTAAAGACAGGGTTTCACCATGTTGGCCAGGCTGGTCTCAATCCTGACCTCAGATGGTGCACCTGTCTCAGCCTCCCAAAGCGCTGGGATTATAGTCACGAGCCACCACACGTGGCTGGGTTTTCTTTCTCTTTCTTTCTTTATATATATATATATATATACTTTAAGTTCTGGGATAAATGTGCAGAACATACAGGTTTGTTACATAGGTATACATGTGTCATGGTGGTTTGCTGCAAATGGGTGGAGGTTTTGCAGGTAATTATTATATTATTAAAAGATAACAGAATACCTAGCTAAAAAAAAAAATGCAAGGAGGCATTGATGGGCACATGTTTACTGAGCACATCCTGACTCTAGAATTAAAAATCCAACTTATGCCTCTGCAGTGCAATAAAACATTTCCTTAAGAATCCAGAGATCAGACTTTCATTTCAGCAAACACTCTGATATGGTTTCTCGCCTACTCACTCCAACGAAGCTGCTCATATCAAAACATAAGTGCTATCCATATTGTTAAATTATAAACTGAACCATAACTCCTCGGCCTTCATCTTTATTTATCAGCAGCATTTCACACAGTTGATCTCCACCTCCTCTTTGTAAAACTTTTTTTATAGAATTCCAGAACACTTAACCTACTTTCCCCCCACCATGTTTTTGATAATTACCCCTAGTCCTTTTTTGCAGGTTTCATCTTTACTATTTTTGAAATGTTGGAGGACCATTAGGCTCAGGACTTTGACTTCTTATCTTTCTTATCTTTGCTTTCTTATTAATTTTTGTATCATTAATTTCCTGATATTTCATATTGCACCTAAACACTGGACACTACACCCAACACTCCCTGACTTATCCACGTGGATGTCAGTTAGGAATCCCAAAATTAATATGTCTATATGGAGCCACTGAAACTCCCCAAATTTGCTCTTCCCCATTCTGTTTAATGGCAACTCCCATTGTATAGTTTCTCAGCTCAATATTCTTGGTGTCCCCTTTTAATTCTGTCTCTGTAGCTCTGTCACTCTCTTTCTGTATCTGTCTGATTCTCTCCCTCTCTCTCCTCTCTCTCTTGCTCAATCTCACTCTTGATCTCTCTCCCTGCTTCACACACACACAAACAGACACACACAGACACACACACACACACACACACAGACACACACAGACACACACACAAAAATATTTTCAGATCTGATGTGTATGGAATTCCTGCCAGCTTTACCTTTAAAGTGCAGTAATTCCAAATGTTTCCAAATTCATCTTCCCACCCCCATCACTTGGTAACTATAACCCTTCCCTCACAAGGCCAAGTGCACAGATTTCTTGGGGAAATAATGAGAACTATTATACATTCTTATTTCAAGGGCGCTTAAAATTATAGGATTGCCATATTTGATACTAATTTAAGCTTCTGTCATTGCCGTTTTTTCAGTCCATTCTCCACACAGGTACCACAGTGTGCAAGTAGAAGTCTCAGCCATATCACCACATTCCTGCTTTAATGTCCCTACTCCGTTGCTTCTTTTCTCCTTCAGAAGAGTTTAAGCTTAATGAAGCTGGGCAACTTTACATATTTTTCCACGAGCTGGATATCACTTGGTGTAAGGTAGATGATCAGTAAATATTTTCAAATAACAATCCACGAATAATAGTTTTGTTTCTTTGAGAGTACATTTACTTTTAAAAAATCAAGAAAATAGATTGGTCAAGAGAATTCTGCTTGTTTTGATTTTGTTATCACTCGATTAGATTAACTGTGTTAGTATAAATGTCAGTGTGGAAAGCTATAAGCATTTCCTAAACTTTAAAATGAAAGGCATGGAATTTAAATATCTGCTCCTTTTATTCGAGCAACCAAAAAACACAACTTTTAAAATATATTTTATGTATGTATGAAATCTAAATTTATTTTTCTGTCTTTATCCCTGAATACTTTTTAAAGTTATTCATGTCCTCATTATTTTTATCCACTTCAGTGACATTTAAAAATATATTTTCTACTTCATTAAGAATATCTTTGTGTTCCACTGAATAGCTTGTCAAATAATAAAATATTAGCAGTATAATTTCCTCATAAACATTATTTAATTTATTTGGTTAAACATAGATTTCCTACTCTCAACTCATAATTTCATTCAAGTATAATATATTCTACTTGACCTTTGTGGGGTTTTCATACCATGCATTTGTCATTGAAATTGGTTTTTGATATTTGAACCACTAGTTTATAATTGTATTGTTGGTTAGACTGGTCTGTAGAATCTTTCTTTGTTTTGATTCTGTGGTTTATTCATTATGGAGTAGCTGTGCTACTGTAAATTTTGAGGTCAAAAGCTTAAAACATTTTATGTATTTTAAAATAAAGAGGATGGCATTTAAATATCTATTCCTTAAAATTTGGAAGAAATGTTAACACCATATAAACCCAGAGCCTGTATTTTTAGATTAGTAGCATGTAGACATTTTCAATTTCTTCTAAAGTTGAAAAAAATAAACATTTTGTATTCATAGAATGCTTGATAACAGAAGGTAAATATTTAATTTTCACTTAAAAGAAATTTGGTTACATTGAAAGGAAATTTGGCTAACATAAGTTAGATACATTTCTAACTAAAACAATAATTTAAGATAAATAATGCTTAAAGAACACTGGTCATTGCATTTATTCCAGAGAGAGGACATTTATCCTGATCTGGCTGTAATAACATAGTAGGTAGAACTGCTGGCGTGGACACCCAAGCAAGGAAGGGAGCTGGTGTCTCAAGGGGTCCCGCTGAGATGGAAAGGGGTCAGGGCCCAGACTACTGATGTCACCTGGACCCAACCACCATGTCTCAGAAGAAGAAATGACCCTCCGCTCCTGGTGTTGCCCTGAACAAGGAGCTTAGCAATGTTGCACACAGGATAGTCCTTGCAGGAGACATGTTTGACGAGTTGCTGAGGTGCCTGATGGGACCAGGCTCTTGTCACGAAATGAGTGTGCATCCTGAGGAAGCCTTTTTATTGGAAACCTGGCAGGGATCCAATTTTCCCTTTGCCTTAACCCCGGAGCACAGTAGACACGGAGGAAGTCACTCAGGTGGCTGTTCCTCCTTGGCCCCCACTTCCCAGACCATTCTAGGCAGGGAGAGCCGCTGAGATCACTCCACGGGCTGCTCACATGGGGTCTGGACCCAGCCACCCTCCTGTGCCTGGCAGGCAGTCCCTGGGCCATCACAGGACCCATTGTGTGGTGATCAGTGGCCCACCGCCTGCCCTTGTGGTGGGAGCAGTTCACCGGTGCTGCCCCAGGCCTGGCACACTGGCCTTCCCAGCCTGGCCCAGGATAGGGGACATGAATGATCCTTGCCTGTGCCCCTTCGGACCATGTGAGTTTGGACACTCACTGCAGAAGTCCCTCCAGGTCCATTTTCAACTGAGTTGTGGGGGACTTGCTTAGTCCTCATGCCCAGGGTCAGGGGAGGTGCAGAGTCTGCACCCTAAATCCCCTAGGACCTGAGGGAGGTCTCCCAGGTGACTCTGCCCTGTTCAGTGACATGAGTCCTCCCAGATGGCCTCAGCCCTCTCAGGTGACATGCTTCCATGGTGACTCTGGCTCTTGCAGGAGGCGGGCTACCACATCAACATGAGCTGCCTAACTGCCATCCTCCTCCTGTATCTGCCAGAGGAAGACACCTTCTGGGCATGGATCAGCTGATGGCCGAGGAGAGGCACTCCCTGCAGGGTAGGCGGACAGCTACCCCCAGGGCCTCACACAGCCAGGCCATGGGAAGGCCACCCTGGCTGGGCGATCCTGACTTCCAGGCAAGGCACATTCCTTGCTTTCCAGTTTGTTAGGAGCCTTCAGGGCATCCCTGCTGAGGGTCCCACAGGGGCCCAGAGCTGAACAGGAACCCTTTCACTTCAAGGCAGACACCTTTCATTCCCAACAGCAGAGGGCACTGCAGCCTCCCCCTGGCCACCCTGTGTGTCCCAGAGCCACAGCCCTCTAGCCCTGAGTTCACTTCCCTAAGAGTCCTCCTACCTCCCAGCTGGACACACTCCCAGCTGCCCTCCCAGCCCACAGATGGGCCAATGAAGTTGAGATGGCAGTGTCTGCCCATCCCATTTCCCCCAGCCCGACCCCACATCCAGGAGATGGTCAGGTAGTCCCTCAGCACCCACCCCGTTCCCTCCACTGGCCACTGCCTGCCTCAGCCCTGCCTCACAGCCTCAAAGGCAGGCCTGCCCTCCCAGCACCTCTACCCAGGATGCTGCTGTGCAGTGCCTCCAGCTAGGGCCCACCTCCCTAGAGCTGAGGCCACACAGTAGGGTCACCTGATGGAAGGGAGGAAGGCCTCAGGGTCTGGGGTCCCCTGCCACTGCCCAGCTCTTCCAGCCGACAGCTCCGCATCTTGGGAGTGGGCTCTGATGCATGATGGGTCAGGGGTTTCTCAGTTTTCTGCAGCCCAAATACTGCCCAGCTCCGGAGACTCCTATCCCACCAGGAGCAGGTATAACACAAATCCTCCCCAAAGATCGTGCGGTACCTGCTGAGTGGACAACACCCTCAACTCTTTCCCAGAGGCCCAGGGTCCCATGGGGCAGGGAAACAGGAGAAGATGGAGCTCTTCGAGGGGCTGACAAGGGGCTGAGTCCCAGCCAGGGCCTCACCCAAGGTGGGGATTCTCCATGGGTTTGGAGTTGGGTTTGCTTTTCCTGCCCTGGAGGAGGAGGCAGAGGTACTAGGATGGGGGCTGAGCTCCAGCTGAGCAGAGTTAAGGGAAGTGTGTCCACCAGGCATCTGTGCATGGGGGAGTTGTTGGGGAAGCACTGGCCACTGCCCAGTGTTCTGCCCCAGGGCAGCTCAGGGGGCCCTGCGCACCTGTGGTCCAGGAAGGGCCGTGCATTGAGGTTTGTTGAGTTGGCTCCTCTGGTGTTTCGTTGATGGGGTAAGGAGGCAAATGGAGACCCCAGGCCAGGGACCCTCCTGTCTCACAGTGTCCAGCTCCCCCAGGAGGACCTGGCTCACCCCAAGCCCACAGGAAGCACAGGAAAGTTCCTGCATGGCACAGAAGCCAGGCCATCCTCAAGAGGGGGCATCACAGGGCGGGGCCAGGACTCAGGCCCTCTGCTATTTCCACATTATTCATTTTATAAGGTGATATGGTTTGGCTGTGTTGCCACCGAAATCTCATCATGAACTGTAATTTCCATAATCCTCATGTGTCATGGAAGGGACCCAGTGAGAGGTAACTGAATCATGGTGGCAGTTTCCCCCATGCTGTTCTCATGATAGTAAGTGAGTTCTCATGTGATCTGATGGTTTTATAAGCATCTGGCATTTCCCTTGCTTGAGGTGATGAATGCCCCATTTACCCTGATGTGATTATTACACATTGCATGCCTGTGTCAAACTATCTCATGTACCCCATAAATATATACACGTACTATGTACTCATATAAACTAAAAATAAAAATAAATTTAAAATAAAAAGCGTGAGTTTTTAAAGGTGAGATTTGCCCTCCAGCGCTGGTCCCTGCCAGGTGTGACCTTCACGTCGTCTTTCCACATGGTCCAGGCCCCCATCTGCAGAGGCCAACAGTTACCAGAGTGACCTTCCTCAGAAAACAGGGTCTTGGAGGAGACAGTCAGAGGAGGGGGCCTCATCCTCCCCACTGCACAGCCCCTTGTGGGGATTGGAAAGTGAGGGTCTCTGCCCGCAAGTTGGCAGTCACCCTAAGCTGTTTTGCGGGAGGAAGCTTAGGGAATACAGGTCAGTGCTGGGACAGCATTTCCTGATCCTGACTTGGAGAAGGTGTTAAAATCTTGACATTCCCGACTCCTCCTTTGTGAGAGCCCCTGCCCTGCAAGTCTCACAGGGTTGTGGTGAGGGTCACCTGTGGTGAGGGGTTTGGAAGTGCTTTGTGAATGACACAGTGGGCCTTCCTCTTCCTGTCATTGGCCTTTCGACCTTCAATACTAATTGCCTGGGGATCTCCAGGCCTCAAGGTCTAATCCCGGAAGGATATGAGGTGTCCCTAGTGGAATATTCTACACCTCCTGGGAGGTCCCTCACTTCCACCTTCACCCAACATAACCCCTGCTCCTGTTCCCTCAGCCTGGAGAGCTTGCCCAGGGGCACAGGGTAGTAGTGGACTGACCTCTTTGAAAAGGGGGATTACATCCTCATTTCAGCTCTCCCTCTTCCTAGCTTTCCACATAGAATTCCAGGGCTCCATGCAGCATTTGCTGGACATGAGAGGGAAAACTTTTAGGGCAGGGATCTGCCCTGGGTGGGGACAGAGGAGTATCCCGGAGTCTGAGTGTCAGGAGTGTGAGCCCTGCCCAGCTGGCCAGCCCCAGTCCCCATGCTGCTCGATGCTTGATGTTTCCTGCACAAGCTTCCTTTAGAGGGAAGCTTCCGGAGTGACTGCAGTGAGGTCCATGCTTTTGGGGGTGACAGAGCAGCCCTGCAGGCCCTCTGCTCTTACCCTGGCAGGAGGTGGCCAAAAAGAAGTAGGCAGAGGAAGCTTCTCCAAGCAGGCTTGGAAAGAAATTTCCGCATATCAATCACGTCACTCTTGCCACTAGAAGGACAATTTCTACGGTGGAGTGGAAGAAAATGACTACGCTGTGGGAGAGAATGGATGCATCCAGAAGGGCAAGGCGGGAGGGGGAAATGTGCCCATTGCCAGAATTTTGTGTCTTTTGAAGACATTTGCCAGAATTCTACTTTTGAAGGCTGCCCCTTTTGACAGTCAGTTACTGAGGAAGCTGTGGGACGTTTTCCAAAGCCTTTTATATAAAAAAAACACACAATATACTGCTGTGGGTCTGTGTTCAGGGACCACGAAGAGCACAGCTGCTACTGTTCTGTGTCGCAGATGCTATGGGAAGTGCCTTAACACACAGATGTGCTTCATGCAACCGGGTGAGGAACATCTCTAAAACATTTCACAGTCAAGACAATTCAGCGTTGAGGAGGTTGAATGCATTATCCAAGATCACGCATATGTCCTGACAGATTCGGGGTTCAATGAAGAACTATGTATCATGAATTATAGGGCTGTATTTTAATTTCGCATTTTAAATTTCTGCAGTTTTCTTCCATCACTTTCCACCATGCTTTCTACACTTGGAATTACCTTTTTTTGGCTTCTTGGTCTTCTTTACTTGTATGTTATTGACTTTCTACATGTTTTAACATATATAATTAAAGAGTATTTCTTAATGTTTTAATAATTACCCTAGAATAAAATATATTTACTTTGATAGATGTATGCATTGGATATTACAGTGTATTGCGTACATTTTCAAACACATTGTGTTATGCCAGAAGCATTATTCAACAGTGGTCTTTTTTTTTTTACCTGAACTATGTTCAGAAAATCTTTCCACCGCAGTACAAAAAGATCGATTTCATTTTGTTAACAGATGGATGTGCCATAGTGCAATTAACTGTTTAATTATCCTGTTATCCTGTTGTGGATATTTAAGTTCAAACAATGCAGTAATAAATATGCAAGAGTGCTTTTAGACATTAAAGAATATGGCTCTAAATTAGGGACCTAGTGCCTGTAATCCCAGCACTTTGGGAGGTCGAGGTGGGTGGATCACCTGAGGTCAGAAGTTTGAGACCAGCCTGGCCAACGTGGCAAAACCCCGTTTCTATAAAAAATACAAAAATTAGCTGGGTATGGTGATGCACACTTGTAGCCCCAGCTACTCAGGAGGCTGAGGTAGGACAATCGCCTGAACCCACGAGGCAGAGGTTGCAGTGAGCTGAGATCGTATCACTGCACTCCAGTCTGGGGGACAGAGTGAGATTCTGTCCCAATAATAAAAAAATAAATAAATAAATAATCTAGAAGTACAATTGTTTAGCCAAATTGCTTATGCATTTTGAATGATAAGAGTTGCTGCCTAATTTCTGTTACAAAGGCTATGGTAATTTACACTCAAAACACAGAATTGGTTGGTTGTTTTTACATACGGAGTCTTACTGCTGCCGAGAATGGAGTGCAGTGGTGTAATCCTAGCTCGTAGCCTCCAACCCCTACCCTCAAGCAATCCTCCCACCTCAGCCTCCCTCCCAAGTAACTAGGATTACAGGTGCATGCCACCACACCTGGCTAATTTTATTTTTAGATATGGGATCTTGCTATGTTGCCCAGGCAGGTCTTGAAATCCTGGCCTCAAGGCAACCTCAGCCTCCAGTGTAGCTGACATTACAGGTGTGAGACACTGTGCCTGGCTGAATGAGTGCCTCTATCCTGACACTCGTGTCCCCATGGGATCCTGCAGAATTCAGGCCCCTGTCCACACAGGGGAAAGCTCTCTGTTGCAGTCCTGATGACTGAGGAGGGAGCTTACCCATGGCTCTCCTGGTCATTTTTATTTAATAGTGAGCACAGAACCTCACATTTTCTGGAATGTTCCCATATGATTTTGTGAGAAAAGAGAATAGAGACCCCAACCCCAAGCTCACTGTGTCAAAGGGAAAATTAAGCTTGGGAACTGAGTTACGCAATACTGCCTTCCTTGTTCACAAACACATAGCTATAACTTCACAACCCTGTGTCATAGCCTCATCCATAAGCCAGGTTCCCACAGTGACAGAAGGCCGCATGTCTCCTCAGATGTCCTCCCTCACAATTTGCTGTGAGCCCCTAAATCTTTCAGAATGCACATCCCATCTATAATCTATCCCTAAAAGTGAATTGGCTCAATTTCACCCTGACAATCTCAATTACCAGCTTATTTTCATAGTGCTGGGACAAGGTCAGGACCAGAAATCATCCCTCTGCCTATCCTGAGATGAATGAATCATTGACTTTTCCTCTACTCCACTCCCTCTATTCACATGCTTACTTTAGCTTATGTAAAATGAAGATTTACTGAATGCGAGATGAACACATAATTAACTGTTTCCTCTGCTTCCTCCTGTCCTATGTAAAATGTAGGTATCCTGATGCTAATCAGAGCCATACAAGAATGCAAGCATTTGCTTCACTGCCTACCTTCAGTCTCATGGGAGTTCTCTGGATTTCTTGTATCAGCATGTGGACCTCTCTAGCAAGATTGAGGACACTTCCCTGAATTATATCGTCAAAAATGTTTTCCAAGTTGCTTACTTTCTCTTCTTCTCTGTTAGAAATGCCAATAAGTCAGCTGGGCACAGTGGCTCATGCCAGTAATCCCAGCACTTTGGGAGGCCAAGGTGGGAGGATCACCTGAGGCTAGAAGTTTGAGACCTACCTGGCCAGCATGGTGAAACCCCATCTCTACTAAAAATACAAAAATTAGCCAGGCATGGTGGCACATGCCTGTAATCTCGGCTACTTGGGAGGCTGAGGCATGAGAATTGCTTGAACCCAGGAGGTGGAGGTTTCAGTGAGCCAAGATCATGCCACTGCAGGACAGACTGGGTAACAGAGTGAGATTCTGTCTCAAAAAAATGCCAATAAGTCATAGATTTTTGTCCCTTTACATAATCCTATATTTCTCAAAAGTTTGGTTCATTATTTTTAAATTCTTTTTTTATTTTTGTCTGACTGGGTTGATTCAAAGGTCTGGTCTTTGAGCTCTTAAATTATTTCTTCTATTTGGTCTAGTCTGTTGCTAAGGCTGCAACTGTTTTTTGAAATTCCTGTAGTAAATTTTTCAATTCAAGAAGCTCTGCTTGGTTCTTTCTCAATATAGCTATGTTGTCATTCAAATCCAGGATCGTTGTTATGGGGTTGTTGTTGGATTTCAACTTTCTGTGGGATTTTGGTGAATTTTTTTGCCACTTATATCTTGAATACTATACCTGTCATTTCAGACATTTCATTCTGGTTAGGAATCATTGCTAGGTTGCTGGTGTAACACTTTGGAGGTGATGGAACATTCTGGCTTTTTGTATTGCCAGAGTTCTTGCGCTGGTTTCTTCTCATCTGAGAGACTTGATGCTTCTTTTGTTGAATTTGCTATCATTTGGAAGGAGGTTTTTTTAAATTTTTCATTCTTTCTTTCTCTTAAGGGTACGACTGTGGTGTATGTTGTATAGGATCAATTTGCTTCATTTCTGGGTACTTTCAGAGGACCAAGGCTCTGTACAAGTTCCTTGGTTGCAGATAGGCTCCTGTGGTGCCTTGGTGTGGTGATGTATTTTTGTTTGGTGGTGTAATTCAGGTTTCAGTCCAGTAGACAGTGCTTAAGAGTAACAGCTGGCTGCAGGGTCTTCTCCTCTGTGTACTTGTCCTCGACAGGTGCAGAAGTGACAAAGTGCCAAAAGCGCCCTGTCCCAGTGTGTACTAGTCTTCAGCAGGGACAGAGCTGCTGGAGAAACCTAAGCAGCAGCCTCTTTCAGCCCATGTTCTTGGGCCCCAACAGGATGACCACTGCTGGGTCTGCAGCAGTGCACTAGGAAGGGAACAGAGGGCAAGAGATGACCACCTCTCTAAATCTGTTCCCAGGCTTTGGTGCACCCCTTTCAGCAGCTGATGTCATGATCGTGTTTCCTTTGACCCAAGGGGTGGGTTTGGCAAGCTGTATTCCTCCTTCCCTTAGGGCTGGTCCTCACCAAAGTTTAGGTCTCCTGGGGAATGGAGTTCACCTCCCTCCTGTTTCTTGGAGCTGCTGGGATACTCTCTCAACTGACCAAAGGAGCAGGCTGGGACACCCAGCAATGACACACACAGACCACTTCCAGGTTGCAAAGCTGTTCTTGGCTGCAAGTCTCACCATCCTTGAGAAACCTCTGCTTTAGCAACTCTCTTCCCACTACAGTCCTGCAAGAGGAGAGAGCCTAATTCCAACACCTACTGCTGGGGCACTTTCCACACTCAACACTCAATTCTGGCTGTGGAGGCTGCTCCCCTGCTCCACAGCAAGCATTCCAATTCCTAGCCCAAGATTCAAGTGTCTGCAGTGGCCACCATCGCCAGGCACCAAACAATGATTGACTTTGTATGAGCCCAGATTCAAAATGGCATCCTTCTCTCAGTCCCAGGTCTGGGGAAATGCCTGCAGTTTTTCTGAGTGTCTTTGCTCTTTCCCCATCTCTCAGCCACTTTTGTGCTAGCTCCAAGGCTTGGGAGAAACAGAGTGCTTTCCCTTAGTCTTGGTTGCACACATCCCCAGTAGAAAGGTGAGTCGCAGAGGGAGACTGGCTGCCCTTCTCTCATACTGGAGTTTCACTCCCTTTTATGAACCAAATGCTATCACAGAGGCTGCTTTCCCACCTCCCCCTCCACAGGGTCTGGAGTGTTCTTCTCTATTCCTGTGAATTCCTGTTTTTCTTCTTGAATTGAAGCTCACAAAGTTTATCTTTATGCTTATTTTTCTACTTCCAAGTGGCTGAGGCACACTGAAAGCCCGTAATCCATCATTCTAGGAAAAAAGGATGGTTTAAATAAAGGAATGTTCATATAAAATATATATTAATTAACCCAAACCTATTTTATTTGACATGAGTTAGGTGAATCTTTGATACATTAATTAATTTTAAAATTGTTAAATAAAATTAGAAATGTCTTCGAATTTGCCAAGGTATGTTTCTCTCCTGGGATGACTGGTCAGTTTTATTTTTTCCTCGGATAGATGTTTTAAGTCATAAATCTTGACATAGGTCTGACGTAGACCTCCATACCTTTCCCAGATGTGGGACGGAGCAACTGGGACTGGTCCATCCTAGCACTAGGGGATGATTAAACCTAACTTGTAGTCATTGTACAGCTATAAACATGGTCGATGCTTTAAGAGAAAGATCTTGATGAAAAGGGGTAAATGTAAAAATTGATCATATGAATTGGTTCATTCTTGTCACACCAAATAAAACCATCAGGAAGCCAGGGGGAGGAGGCATTCAGGGCAAAAACAACACTCCAAAAACGTAATTCTCTGCATGCCTGGCTGCCGAAATTACCTGCTTTAAGCTGAAGCCAGTTTTATCAAATGGTTACTGAAACAACCTCTTGCAACACTAAGACTAGTTTTACCCACCACTGTCCCTCACCTATCAGAGCCTGCCAGCTCTCAAAAACCTTACTGGTGCCAGTGAACTTTCTTAAAGAGCAATACATACTGTTTTTCTCTCTGTCTCCCTTTTTTATAGAGCCTCTAATTTTCTCTTTATGTTTTGGACATACTAAAGACACCCATTCTGCATGTATGTGTCAAACTGTAATACTTGTATCTCAAATAAAACATTTTAATTTCAGATGTTTGTCTCTATATTTATTTGACTTTGACACCTGATATTATTTAGCATTATTTCCAGTCTCCCAAATAATGTCAAAATTTTGTTATGTTAGATAGGAATATCTTGTTATTCAACTTGAAGGTAAACTGCTTGATCAATGCATGTAATTCCTTGACAGATTGTCAGCACCTCTAAGACAACGTGTAGATATTCCTCATTATTAACTCATTTCATCTTTTCGTGATAAGTTACATAAATTTAATTTTCATTTTTAAAATGCAAACCATTATGCCTTGTATAATGACATTCTTGCATTACTATAAAGGAATACCTAAGCACTATGTAATTTATACAGAAAAAAAAAGGCTGACTTGGCTCACAGTTCTGCAGGCTGTACAGGAAGCCTTGCATTGGCAGTTGCTTGGTTTCAAGAAGGGTCCTCAGGGAGCTTTTACACATGGTGGAAGGTGAAGCAAAAGAAGGTACGTCACATGGCCAGAGCAGGAGCAAGCAGGGAGAGGTGCCACACACTTTGAAACAGCCAGATATCATGAGAACTCACTCCTGCAAGGACAGTGCCAAGAGGATGGTGCTAAACATGAGAAATCAGCCCTCAAGACCCCATCACCTCCCACCAGACCCCAACTCCAACACTGGGAATTACAATTCAACATGAGACTTAAAGGGTAAAACATCCAAACTATTTCATTCCATCCCTGGCCCTTCAAATCTCATGTTCTTCTCACATTGCAAAATACAATCATCCCTTCTCAATAGTCCCCCAAAAGTCTCAACCTGTTTCGGCATCACTCGAAAGTGCAGTTTCTTCCGAGACAAGGCAAGTCCCTTCCACCCATTAGCCTGTAAAATCAAAACAAGTTATTTACTTCTAAGATAAAATTTGGGTATGGGCATTGGGTAAAAATTCCCATTACAAAAGAGAGAAATTGGCCAAAAGAAAGAGGCTACAGGCCCCACACAAGTTCAAATCACAGCAGGGCAGTCATTAAATCTCAAAGTTCCAAAATAATCTCCTTTGAAACCGTGTCCCACATCCTGGGAACATACAGCATTCCCAGGATGCATAGGGTGGGTTCCCAAGGCCTTGGGCAGCTCTGCTTCCACAGCTTTTCTACATTGAAGACATGAGCTGCTGGTGGCTCTATCATTCTGGGATCTGGAGGGCTGCAGCCCCCCTCCCACAGCTCCACTAGGCAGCCTCCCCCCAGTCAGGACCCCGTGTGGGGCCTCCAACCCCATATTTCCACTTGGCACTGTCCTAGAAGAGGTCTTCTTTGAGGGCTGCAGCCGTGCATAGGCTTCTCCCTGGGCATCCAGCCTTTCTCATACATCCTCTGAAATTTAGGCAGAGAATGCCAAGCCTCCTTCACTCTTGCACTTTGCTCACCTGCAGGCTTAACACCACATGGAAGCCACAAAGGCTTATAGTTTGCACCCTCTGAAGCCATGGCCTGAGCTCTATCTGGAGCCCTTTGAACCAAGGCTGGAGCTAGAAGCACCAGGATGCAAGGAACACCCTCCTGGGGGTGGTACAGGGCAGTGGTGCCCTGGACCTGCTCCAAGTGGAACAGGAATTAAAAGTAATTAAAGAATGTGTAAGCAGAAACTCAGTTGTATGTAAGAAAACCCAATTCCCCCTGAGAAAGAGAAAAAGCTGGAGCCCTTTAAAAATTAACAGCCTGTTTTTCTGTGGCTAGTGAGCCTCATCTCTCCTCCTTTCCCAGGCATTGTGAAGACCCTGTTTCTCTAGCTGTGCAGCTGCAAGGTCACTAGACAGATAAACTCCAGTCGTAAAACATGTTTTTCCTTGAAGAGTAAGAAATGATATAATGCATGTCTCAATTAATTGAATAACTGTCTTTGTTTCTCGCTTCTGTAATATGCTTCCCCCTGCACAGATCTCCCCACTCCTCACTACCCCACAAAATGCTTAAAAGGTAACTTAAGTCTTTGTTCAGGACTCAGTCCTCTGGATGTTAATCTGACTGGGCCGGTGCACCTAAATAATAAATATCCTCCTCAACCCCATCGGTCTCTCTGATTCCTTAAAAAATCCCGCTACAGCCTGGGCATGGTGGCTCACGCCTGTAATCCCAGCACTTTGGGAGGCCGAGGCGGGCAGATCACGAGGTCAGGAGATTGAGACCATCCTGGCTAAGACAGTGAAAACCCATCTCTACTAAAAATACAAAAAATTAGCCAGGCATGGTGGCAGGCACCTGTAGTCCCAACTACTCAGGAGGCTGAGGCAGGAGAGTGGCATGAACCCGGGAGGCAGAGCTTGCAGTGAGCTGAGATTGTGCCACTGCACTCCAGCCTGGGCGACAGAGTGGGACTCCATCTCAAAATAAATAAATAAATAAACAAATAAATAAATAAATAATAAATTTAAAAAATCCCACTACACAAGAAACCATTCTTTCATCCTAGACCTCTAGGTCTGTGCTGGGATGAGCTGCTGCAAAGATTTCTGAAATGCCTTCAAGGCCTTTTGTGAATTGTCTTGGCTATCAGCACCTAGCTTTTTTTCAGTTATGCAAATGTCTCAAATAAGTGGTTGCTCCACAGACTGTTTAGATTCTTCCCCTGAAAACGCTTTATCTTCCTTTGCCAAATGGGCAGGCTGCAAATTTTCTATGCTTGTATGGTCTGCTTCCCATTTAATTGTAAATTCCAACTTTAAGTCATTTTTTGCTCCTGCATCTGAGTGTTCAAACTTCCTCAGATCCCTAGTACATGAACAGATTGCAGCCAAGTTCTTTGCAAAGGCATAACAGGCATGACCTTTATTCCAAGTCCCAGTAAGTTCCTCATTTCCATCTGAGACCGCATCAGCCTATCCTTCACTGTCCATATCACTATCAGCATTTTGGTCACAACCATGTAACTAGTCTCTAAGAAATTCAGAACTTTGCTTTATCTTCCTGTATTCTGAGCCCTCCAAACTCTTCCAACTCCTGCCCATTACCTAGTTCCAAAGTCACTTCCACATTTTCAAGTATCTTTATAGCAATGCCCCATGTCTCAGTACCAATTTTCTGTATTAGGCCATTCTTGCATTGCTATAAAGAAGTACCTGAGACTGGGTAATTTATAAAGAAAAGAGGTTTGAAAAGAGTTTTGTATAGCTGCAGGCTGTACAAGCATGGTTCTGGCATCTGCCTAGCTTCTGGTGAGGCCTCAGGAGGCTTTTATTCACGGCAGAAGATGAAGAAGGAGCAGGCAGGCACATCACCTGGCAAGGCAGGGGAAGCACCACACACTTTTAAACAAATAGATCTTGCAAGAATTCACTCACTGTCACAAGGACAGCACCAGGGAGATGATGCTAGACCATTCCTGAGAAATCCACCCCCATGATCCAATCACCTCCCTGCAGACCTACCACCAACATTGGGGATATCACAATTCCACATGAGATTTACAGGGAACAACATCTGAGGTATCTCATGCCTCATGTTGTGACTTGGTATAATTTCCATAAGATTACACTGACTTTACACATCATGTTGCAGTTTTTGCTAGCTCTTCTGTAGTAAGAAAATGGGATTCATCAGCAATGCCTTCTAGGTCTGGCTCTGTTTTCCCATGCAGACTTTTCCCTGAGCTCTGCTTGTAAGTCTTGCTAAAACCTCTCATCCTAGGCAGCAACCTCCAGTCTGAGATTGCCCTTGACAGTGGCTGAGGTTTGCATTTTTGGGATTAGAAAAAACAAAGGGAAGATAGACCAAAACAGATTTAAATACAGATCCCATTTGTTGAAGTTTTAAGTAATTTTAAATGTTTATTTTCACCAGCTGCCCACTCCCGTTGTACTCTCCTCACCCGAAAAAGGTGACTTGATATTCTAGTAAAAAGCCAAATTGTGCTTTAGAGAAACCCACTTGTTACTTCTTTAAATCCATATAATTTTGCCAAAGTGACTTTTTCTTAATATGCTCTGGCGGGATCAGAAAACTAATTATTTACACCAGAGTCACTTAACCTTTGCTTCTGGTCATTTGCATGTAAATTATTTTTATATGTATAAAATTTGCTTACTTATGAAAGCTCTTACTATGTATATTTTTTGTTTTTGTGGTATATTAACATATTCTAGTTTTGTCTTGAATTCCTTAAGACTTTGAGGTAAAGAACTCTACTGCAACGAGTTTCCAAATCAAAGTGGGAAAGAGGAAGATTAGGTTAAGCATTAGGTCATCAGGTATGTAGGACAGCTAATTCCATTATCAGAATGGTAGTGATAGCCAGTTTGCATTTTGCATATTAGTTGTAACAAAAATATTCAGCATATTAGTGACAAAACCAAAGTTATTGTGAATCAGTTTATAATTTATTTTTTGAGATAGGGTCTTACTCTGTCACCCAAACTCAAGTGCAGAGGCGTGATCTTGGCTCACTGCAGCCTCAACCACCTGGGCTCGAGATCCTCCCAGCCCAGCCTCCTTAGTACAGGTGAATGCCACCACACCCAGCTATTTTTTCTCTAGTTTTTGTAGAGATTGGGTCTCACTGTGTTGCCCAGGCTGTTCTCAAACTCCTGGGCTCAAGCAATCCTTTTGCCTCAACCTCCCAAATGGTGCTGGGATTACAGGTTTGAGCCACCGCACCTGGCCAGTTTATAATGTTAATGGCTTTTGGAGCAGGAACCAGTGGCTGCTGCTTCTTGTCTGCAAGATGAGGAGCCTCCTCTCCCCAGAAGTGAGGCATCTTCTACCACAAGGGAGGCTTTGCCCAAACAGTCACTGAAAGGCTGAGATTGGGGAGAGAACAAAACAGGAGTGAATATGTCCCTGGAACCTAACTGCTCCCCAATTCAATTCTACTGCCGACATTCAGAAAGAAGGGGACATTCAGCTGAGGAACAGGAGCGCACTGGCTGTTAAAATCTCAGATTGTAACAACAGTTTTGCCTCATTTTCCCTACATAATTTTTAAACAATTGTTGTAAGGTGATTTTCTAAACTTTGGGTAATATCTGTGAATTAGTAAATGTTCTTTAAAAGATGGGATAATATTTTTATTTTGCTTAATTATATGTGTTTTTAAACTCATTTTGTGGGAAAAATAATTTCTTTCCTTCCCTGTTATACCAAATACAGCCTTTAGCCCAAGACACAAGTAATTCCAGGAAAACTGGAATTTAAGTTCAATATGTTGCACTAAGTACATTTGAAAGTGCATGCATTTTTATTTTAATTAAAAAAAATTTGCTTTATGCCTAGAAAAATCAGCAGACCAGACCTCCCTGGATACGCCTTCTGCTGCACTCATCCTCTTGAATGCCCAGCTCCAGGGAGGTCCATCCCCAGGCTTGATGGCCATCCCCATCTCTTCATCTCTGGTAACATTTTGGCTTGATTTGCAGCTCATACAGTTAAGCCTTTGTAGCCCTGGGAAATTTCTACTAAACAGAAAAATGGTTTTGTGAAGGTCAAGTTTTTTCAGTTTTGATGATGGAAAAACCAAATTCTGCCAAAGTATTTAGATAGCTTTATTCTAAGCCAATGTGAGTGGCCATGGCCTAGGGTTACACAGTCTTAAGAGCTCCTGAGAGAGTGAGCCCAAGGTGGTCAGCTTATAATTTGATTTTATACATTTCGTAGAGACACAAATCGCAAATTAAATTGTAAATCGATAAGTGGAAGGTATACATTGGTTCATCCTGAAAAGGCAAGACATCTCAACGTGGGGGCTTACAAGTCATAGGTGAGTTTTAGGAATTCTTTAGTTGACAGTTGGTCAAGAGAGTTAAACTATTGTGTAAAGACATGAAGTCAGTAGAAAGGAACACTTGAGTTAAGGTAAGGGGGGTCTGCCATCTGTTATGTGATGCTATCACAGGGTCAGATTGGAAAATAAGCCACATTATACCAGGTTAATTGAAAAAAAGTCATGAGATTTTATGATTTGTAGAGTGTGAATCTCCAGGCCCCTTAGACAGGATTTTGGGCAGGAGAATAAAAGGTCAGAGTTGAGGCCTCAATCCCCACTGTTGGCCAAAGATCATTTTATGGAATGTATGTGAAGGCCAACAACCAGCAGGAAGTCCCCCAATGCTAGGAAGTCTCATTCCCAGGGTTGTTTATTTGGTCATCTGTCATTGGTGATGATAGTGTCAATATTAGTGAGTTCAGATCATAGAAGAAGGACACAATCTGACATGATTTAATAGCAAATTGTTTAAGTGGTGAGAGGGAGTTAAGGCCTAGGGTTCAATCTAAAAAGTCATCCTGGATCAGATCTATCCTGCAATTTATTATGATCTGGGTCTTCGATTGCATCTTTTTCTTTTCCTACAATAGGCATGACATTGACACGAGACATATAACGAAAAAATAGCAATACATGTATAAAAATAGTGAAGATTGGGCATACAAGAAAGTTATAGATAGAATCAGAGGACAGTAAACAACACAACCCGCCAAAAAAGTCCCCACATGCATCATCATATTCTTTAATCAAACTTACCACATGCGTAGATTCCTTGTCAATAGACTTTTGAAGTTTATGATCAATCTTATTTGAGGATTGTAGGACCAACACCAAATCAGAGTGCAGTAAGTTTAATTTCTCTTCTGGCCAACTGGTCTCAATAAGGATAACATCCTGAGGGGGTGTAATAGGCCATCCTTGCCCTGCTATAAAGAAACTCCATGAGATTGGGTAATGTATAAGAAAAGAGGCTATAATCCCAGCACTTTGAGAGCCCAAAGCTGGCGAATCATGAAGTCAGGAGTTCAAGACTAGCCTGGCCAACATGGTGAAACCCCATCTCTATTAAAAATACAAAAAATTAGCTGGGTGTAGTGGCAGATGCCTGTAATCCCAAGCTACTTGGGAGGCAGAGGCAGGAGAATCACTTGAACCCAGGAGGCAGAGGTTTCAGTGAGCCAAGATCATACCACTTACTGCACTCCAGCCCACGCAACAGAGTGAGACTGTGTCAAAAAAGAAGAAAGAAAGAAGGAAAGAAAGAAAGAAAGAGAAAGAAAGAAAGAGAAACAGAGAGAGAGAGAAAGAAAGAAAAAGAAAAAAAGAGAGTTAATTGGCTCATGGTTCTGCAGGCTGTATAGGAAGCATAATGCCGGCATCCACTTCTGGGGAGGTCTCAGAAAGCTCACAACTGTGGCAGAAGGCAAAGCAGGAGCAGGCATGTCACATGGTGAAAGCAGGAGCAAGTTTATTTTTTTGGCGGGGGCAGGGGTGCCACGTACCTGTAAATGTCCAGATCTCATGAGAACTCAGAGCAAGAGCTCACTCATCACCAAGGGGATGGCCCAGGCCATTCATGAGGAATCACCCCCATGATCCAAACACCTCCCACTAGGCCCCACCTCCAGAACTAGAGATCACATTTCAACATGAGATTTGGGCAGGGACAGATATTCAAACTATATCGGGATGGTATGTGTTAGGCCATTCTTGCCTTGCTATAAATAAATACCTTAGACTGGGTAAATATAAAGAAAATATGTTTAATGGGTTCACAAGCTTTCATGCAAGCTGTACAAGCATGGTGCTATCATCCATTCAGCTTCTGGGGAGGCCTCACGGAGCCTTTACTCTTGGCCAAAGGTAAAAAGTGGGAGCTTGCACATCACATGGCAAAGCAGAAGCAAGAGAGAGAGTTGCAGGGTAGGTGCAACATCCTTAAACAGCAAGATCTCATGAGTACTCACTATTGCAAGGATAGCACCAAGCTATGAGGTATCTGTCCCCCTGGCCCAAATGCCTCCCATTAGGTCCCACCTCCAGCGTTGGGAATTAAAATTGCATGAGATTTGGCAGGGACAAACATCCAAACTATATAATTTCACCCCAGGACAAGCCCCAGATCTCATGTTTTCTCACATTGCAAAATACCATCATGCCTTCCCAATAGTCCTCCAAAGCCTTAACTCATTCCAGCATTAACTCAAAAGTCCCAAGTCCAAGTTCTCATCTGAGGCAAGGCAAGTCTCTTCCACCTATGAGCCTGTAAAATCAAAAACAAGTTATTTACTTCAAGACACAATTGTGATACAGGCATTGGGTAAACATTCTCATCCCCAAAGGGGTAAATTGGCCAAAAGAAAGAGGTTACAGGCCCTACATGAGTTGGAAACCTACCAGGGCAGTTGTTAAATCTTAAAGCTCAAAAATAATCTCCTTTGACTATGTGTTCCACATCCAGGGTACACTGGTGCAGGGGGTAGGCTCCCAAGGTCTTGGGCAAACTCTGTCCCTGCGTCTCTGCAGGGTACAGCCCCCACAGCTGCTTTCAGGGGTTCGGGTTAAGTGCCTACAATTTTTGCAGGCACAGAGTGCAAGATGCCAGAGGATCCACTATTCTGGAATCTGGAAGATGATGGTCCATTCTTACAGCTCCTCTAGAAAGTACCCCATTGAAAACTCTGTGTGGGGGCCCAACCCCACATTTCCCCTTGGCACTGCCCTAGGAGAGGTTCTCTGTGATGGCTCCACCCCTGCAACAGGCTTCTGCCTAGACACCCAGGCTTTCTCATAAGTCCTCTGAAATATAGGCAGAGAATGACAAGCCGTCACTCTTGCACTCTGCATGCCCATAGGATTAACACCACATGGAAGTTGCTGAGGCTTATAGCTTGCACCCTCTGAAGCAGTAGTCTGAGCTGTATTGGGGGTCGTCTGAGTTGAGACTGAGGCTGAAGTGGCCAGGATGTGGGGATCAGTGTCCTGAGGCTGTGCTGAGCAGTAAAGTCCTGGCCCTCGAAAGCATTCTTTCCTCTTAGGCCTCAAGGTCTGTGATGTGATGGACTGCCATGGAGATCTCTGGAATGCATGCAAGGCCTTTTCCCCATTGTCTTGGCTATCAGCATCTGGCTTTTGTCTTAATTATGGAACTCTCTCTAGCAAGTGTTTTCTCCACAGCCTGCTCGAATTCTTCTTCCGGAAAAAGCTTTTTCTTTCTTTGTCACATGGCCAGACTGCAAATTTTCAAAATTTTTCTGGTCTGCTTCCTGTTTAAACATAAATTCCAACTTTAAATCATTTCTTTGTTCCTGGATCTGAGTATGGAAGCAGTGAGGCCACAACTTGAATGCTTTCCTGCTTAAAAATTTCTTCCAACAGACACCCTAAATCATCATTCTTAAGTTTGAACTCCCACAAATTCCTAGGGCATGAACAGAATGCAGCCATTTAACAAGTCTCTAAGAAATTTCAAACTTTTCCTCATCTTTCTGTTTTCTTCTGAGCCCTTCAAACTCTTCCAACCTCTGCCTGTTACTCCCTTCTGAAGTCACTTCCACATTTTCATGTATCTTTATAGCAAAATACCACTCTTCAGTACCAATTTTCTGTGTTAGGCCATTCTTTCATTGCTATAAAGAAATACCTGAGGCTCAGTAATTTATAAAGAAAAAATGTTTAATTGGTTCACCATTCTACAGGCTGTACAAATGTGCTGCTGGTATCTGCTCGGCTTTCGGGCAGAAGCTTGCACATCACAAGGCAAAAGTGGGAGCAAAAGAGAGTGGTAGGGAGGTGCCACATCCTAAAACAACCAGATCTCACAAGTACTCACTCACTATTGCGAGGACAGAACCGATTCATGAGAGATCTGTCCCCATGACCAAAGCACCTCCCACCAGACCCCACCTCCAACACTGAGGATTATATTTCAACATGAGATTTGGACAGGAACAAATATCCAAATTATATCAGGATATAAATCACATTCAAGAAGCATATGATCTTCAATGTCTAAATTGTCATAGGACTTGTTTACAGTTGACAAATCTATTTTTCCCACCTCTCTTTTATTGCACCATCTATTGGTATTTGGGAGAGAACAAGAGGTTTCATATATGAGGAGCCATATAATTCTAGTGTCATTTTGTCATCCCTCACAACAAAAACATCCCTTTCTCAAATGCCAGATATCATGTCCCATCAGGGTGGATATTAGAAGACAAATTGGGGAGAAATTGGGGTTCCAAGTGGTTTGAAGTCATAACCATTCTCCTTTTCTATTCTCACAAACTCAGAGGGAAATAGGACACCATGTGTTTTTCTTAGCCAAAACAGCCCACCAGCTTCCCATAGGAGTATCCTTGTATTATTTACAATGGCCCCAATGTCTGCCTTATCCAACTTTGAGGCCTGTTCTTTAAGAATAGTGGTCTGAGGTCACATTTACCATCTAAAACTCATATAAATTTTGGGGACCATATACCTTCCACAGGTGTTTTTACGGTGCCTCGGCAATGAGGACTGCAAGCCATCACTTTATAGCCACCTCAGATTCCATTTGAAATAACATGGATGTGAAACCTTGTTGGGTGAGAGCACACACCCATTCCCAACTTTGGGTTTGGAGGTATGTTGTCATGATTTGTCTGGTTTCTTCTATCCATTTGATGATTGCGGCATCATCTTTCAGGGCAGCTTCCTGTCTCTTTCCCTCTTCTTGGAAAAGCATTCCCCCCATGTGGCCTACTTTTGAAAGGGAATTTTTCTCAAAGTAATGTCTCCCTTCATCAGCCACAAATTCAGCACTTAGCCCAGCTCCAATTCATTCAATGATGTCATGTTTTAGCCTTTTGGATGGCCAAGTTTGAGGTATCCACCAGGAATGCCGTTGCTATTGTAATCTGATGGCATCAGTGTAATTTGAATAAATGAAGTCAACCCAGAATCATAGCATATCCCAAATGATTGTCAGGAGAGTGGAGATTACATCTAAGTATGCCCTTGTCTGGGTAATTACCAGAGGTGCCTAACAGAGGTGCCCTGGCATTAGGGTAGAATTTGTACTGTCAGAGACTTCTAACCACCAACTGACTCCCATAATAGAACTTTAAGGGTAGTGTCACTGTGTCTGGTGCTAGATAGGGCATCCAGCCACAGGCACAGGGCTGGTGGTCATTTGATCAGGCTATGCTGCAGCAGTTTACACAGAAGGCAGCTAGGTTTCTTCTGTCATACCCAGGCAATTGTCTAAGCTTGTTATCACCAATATCTGTTGTTATATGATGTTCTATCTTTGTTAAGTAAATATTCCTGCAGGGCATTATATTTGGTAAGAACCTTATAATAGAGACACCCTGAAAAGGGAGGGCCCTCAGGGAATGTTTAGGGTTGAACTGTTCCATTTAGTAGCCTTTCTTTCATCCTGATACATGCCATACAAAAAAAAAAAAAAAAAAACGTGAGCTCTGTCTGCAGGAAAATTGGTGAGGTTTGCAGGGAACTGGGAGAAGTCTTTAGGTTTGAAGAGAAAAGGAGTATGAGATAGGCAGATAAAAGAGATTATGGGAATGAGAGTGATCAGGTAAAACATTATTTTCTGCTTTTTAACAAGGGAATTAATAGCCACACCCATTTAGAAAGATATACCAAGGGAGATTCCATAGATCTCAAATAACCTCTCAGGGATCTTGGTTAAAACATTCGGGGTTTTCAACAAACTATTCTATAGCAAGGAAAGCAAGCATGAGAGTTATGGCAGGGTTCATGAGGACAGGCATGAATTCTCTGGAAGAATGTCTGCTTTGGTTGTTGCTCTGAAGACCAGCTGAACCTCAGCTGTTTTCTAAAATCACAAGTGGGTGTCAGAGACCGGTTCAGAAGTCCAGGTGTAGTCAGAAATGTGGTTGGGTGCCCATGATAGGTGTGAGATGTAAATCCAAGCAGCAATTCCCATTAGTTTTGCAGCACAAGAGTTAGTTGCAAACACCTGGTAAGGTCCTTTCCAGCAAGGCTATAGGAAGTCTTTCAGTTGATGTCTTTCCAGTACACAAAGTCAACTGGGTGTGATCTGAGATCCTTGGAGTTCTTGGCTCCCAGGAGCTCATTGTGGAAAGGTTCCGTTACCAACTTTGTGTTTTTTTAAGTTTTAAGAAATCCTTGGCTATAATGCAGTATTTTTTCCCTTGGGTAAAGCTGGCTCATGTAAGCCCTTGTCCAGCCTCATAGGTCTTCCTGTTATTATTTCCTGAGGTGATAAACAATATTTTGGAAACGGAGTGGATCTCAGATTAAGCAAGACCAGTGGGAGGACTTTTGGCCAAGGGAGCTTAAAAGCCTCTGTTAACTTAGCTAATTGAGTTTTTATTGTGCCACAGAATTGGAGATGATAGGCACAAAGGAAATCTTGTATTATTGGCTAGATTTTGCAAATGGATTGAACAACTTGTCCGGTAGAATGAGTCCCACGATCACTGTGTAGTTCAGAAGGGATTTTCCAAACCAGAATTATTCTCTCTAGTGGTATTTTGCCTACTGCTAAGGCAATAGCCCTCCAACTAGGAAATGTTTCTACCCAGTGAGGAAACATACAAACCAAGACCAACACACATTGATAACTTGGAGACGGTGGCATCTGGGTGAAACCCAATTGCTGTACTTCAAAGGGTCTTGTTGGCAAAAGACAGTGACCTTGGGAGCCATGTAAGGGCTTTCCAGGGTTATGCTTTGGGCATATAGTACCCATATACAGAACATACCTTTTGCACTACAATGGGGTATGGTTTCCAGAAGTATTTCCCCATCATATCATTTTCTCAGGGTCCAGTGAATCTTTTCATGAAAAAATTGAAGGAGAGGGAATTGTGCACCTTTGGGAACCATGTGGTTTTTGTTAGGGCCTAACCACAATTCTCTACTTGGGTTAAACATGTCTCCCTTTTGCTGCCAGATTTTTTTCTCCTGAGGAATTTTTGCCCACTGGTATTGTAAAAGAATGTTAGTGAGGGTACTAGCAGGATGGAGGGTGCATGCTTATGTAAGACAGGCCATCATCCCTAGGACAGCATTCTTTGCTGCAGCATCAGCTAGATTATTTCTTTTTGTTTCTTCAGTATTATTTGTTTTGGTGTCCAGGGATTTTTACCATTGTGAGCTGCTTTGGCGTTTGAACGTTTCTAATAGTTCCAAGACTCAGTACATGTTTCATGTAGGTTACCCAGGTGAAATGAGAAAGCCTTCTGTTTCTGTAGCACGTGGAAATCATGGGCTACTCCAAAAGCGTATGGGCTATCAGTGTATATATTTGCCGCCCTTCCTTCAACCAATTGGCAAGCTCCAGTTAATACTATTAATTCAGCCATCTGGACTGATTTTACTCCTTGGAGTTAGTGCTTTTGATTATGTCTACTGTGAAAGTGATGGCATATCCTGCTCACTTGTGCCCCTGATTGTCTTAATTTAAAAATCTGAGAACCAAATTAATTCAGTATTCTCCACAGAAGTTTCGTGTAAATCTTCCCTAGGGGAGAGTAAGATATCTGTTTTAGAGAGCAGCTGTGCTCTTCTTGTTGTTCACCTGAAAAAATGGAGCAGGTTAAGAGTGTTACAACACTTCAAAGTGATGTTAGGGACAGAAAGCAGGAATGCCTCATAAGAGGCGAGGTGGCTGACCAAACAGGGTTCAATGTGGTGAGAGCTTAGGAGAGATTCCACAGTTGTAGGGGGTGCAGATGATTAGTGGGGACCGTAGAACAAATTCTTCAACATCCTTAGATAAGAAGCCTGCATGACCCTCATGCAAGGGGGCATCCTCTTGATACCAGACCTAATTGTTGGCTGAAATAAGCAATTGGCCTGTGATTGTTACCATGTTTTTGAGTCAACACTCCTAGAGCATTTCCGTTAATTGTGTGTACAGAAATAGAAAATGGAAGGCTGTAGCTGGGATACTTAAGGCCAGCACTCAGGTGGGAGCCTTCCTTAGATACTCTATGTGTTGTGTTCCCCTTTCTTCCCCGTAGATTTGGCCTAGTGGGTCTGTTTTCATTTTTTATGAAATGGCTGAGCCATGAATGAGTAATCCCAAATCCAACTTCCACAATGGGTTTTTAACCCTAAGAACCCTCTTAATTGTCTTTTTGTTTTGGACACAGGAAATGTCATAACAACAGAGGCTCCATCAGGGCTTATTAGTAGCCCGCTCCTGGAAATCACATGTCCCAAATATTTAACTTGAGAGAGAGAAAATTGCAATTTATCTCTGGACAATCTTTGTCCCTTAAAGCAAGCTGTTGTGACAAGTGGACAGTGTCTTCTCTGTGTGTTGTCAAGGAGGGTGAAAGTAACAAGTCATCCACATATTGACTAGGATAGTTCCACTAGAAAATTTGGTATCATATAAATGTCTTTAATATTTGAGAAAAGTAAGTAGGACACTTGGAATATCTTGAAGCAAGATTGTCCATGTGTATTGGTGATTTTCTCAAGCAAAGGCAAAAAGATATTGACTTCTGCTTTACAGGTAAGCTGGAGAAAGCATCACATATGCCAGTGGCAGAGAAGTGGCTGGCAGTGATAGGAACATTGGACAGCAAGGTGTGGGGGTTAGAAACAGCAGGATTTCTAGGAATTATTAGCGTATTTATATAGCTCTTAGGTCCTGAACGAATCTCCAGCTTTTTCCATTTGGCTTTTTAACCGGGAGGATTGGTGTACTGCCAGGACTGGTTCAAGTTCTTTGTCTAAATAGTCCTAAGTGAATGGCTTGATTCCCAGTAAGGCTTCAGGTCTAAGGGGATATTGCTTAATGTTTGGCAGAGGTTTAAGTTTATCTGTGGTTATCTCTGTGGGTACTGCTGACTTAATTCTCCTGATATCCATAGAAGAAATTGCCCATAAAGAATGTGGTACATTGGATAAGACTCTAATTCCCCCTGTTCGAATTCTTTATTGACTTTGGCAAGCATAATACCACACATGAGCTTTTGTAAGTCTTCTGTGTTTCCCAAGTTGAGAATCATATTTTCCTTCTGCGAAAATGACATGTGGGCATTTTGGGTATCTGGGAAATCCTGTGCCAGCAGATATATGGGCGCACTCTCTACTACAAAAAAAGATGCCCTATTAGTTCTAATTGAAATAGAAGAAGATTAGATGGAAAAGCTATAACTCGGGAGTTCAAAATCTCTACCATTTGAACTTTTATATGACCCCAGGGGAGAGTGTTTTTAAACAAGGTAGGGTTGAGGACCGACAGTGTAGCTGCCGTTGTCTATAAGGGCTCTAGTCTCCCTATTTGTGGATATTTCTACTTCTCCTTGTTTGTTAAAAGTAGAGGGAAAACCCTCTCTATTCCCTCAGAGCATCTTCATTCTAATTTTTCAGTTATTTTGGTGCCTTCCTCTGGAGTCTTCTCCTCCCGTTGTGCAAGCACCTGTTTGTGTTTCATGCAATCCTTTCTAAGATGTCCTGTCTTCTTGCAATAGTGGCAAATTGCTTTTTTTTTTGTCTTTTTGGGATCTCTGTGAGGAACAGAAAATGGAACCCTTATAACTTTCCTACTTTGTTACTAAGTTGTTTTTCTTGTGAACTCACGACCTTAAAGGATGTTTCCTTTTCCTTCTCGGTGATCATTTGTGACAACTGGTCAGCTGTGGGGACTTGATGACTAGTGGGCAAAGAAGCCCTAGCCACATTATTTCACTTTATTGAAGTCACTAACTCATCAGCTAAGCCTTGTACAAATCTAGAATTTAGTAACCCATCACTTCCACCATGCTCAAAGTTTTCGGAAGGGTCCCTGAATGTTTGAATGTTTTTTCAAACATGATGTAAAAATCAAGTACAGTTTGAGCTGGGCATACGTTACATTATTGTACCTTTGCCCAGTCTAGCAACAAATATTTATTGCTTTTTTTAAAGACAGGATCTTGCTTTGTCACCTCAGCTGGGATGCAGCGGTGCCATCCCGCCTCACTGCAGTTTCAACCACCCAGGCTCAAGCTATCCTCCCACCTCAGCCCCCCAAGTAGTTGGGACCACAGGTACGTGTCACCATGCTTGGCTAATTTTTAAAATCTTTTGTAGAGATGAGGTCCCACTAGGTTGCCCAGGCTCACCTGGAACTCCTGAGCTCAAGCAATCCTCTGGGAGGCTGATCCCAGAGCACTGAGATTACAGGCATGTCAAGCAGCTTTTCTAATATAAAAGTTATTATTAAAAAAATAAAATAAAAATCATTCCAGTGGACATTTTTGAGCCCCTCCTATCACATTTCTTAGGAAGAAAATATCCAGGGCTGTGGAATATTCCTTTTAACCCACAGCCTCAAACATACCCACCCTGGACCACTGGATCCAGTTTTCTCTCATTGGGTACACGGTGGTTCTGCCCTAATGGCCGAACCTTCTCAGTAGGTGAGGCAGTACGAGCTTTGCCGCTTACTTACTGTGTGATTTTTGGCAAGATTCTTCCCTTAGTTGGGCACCAGTTTTTTCTTCTTTATAAATTCAAGAGTTAGAATCAATGATCTGCAAGGTCTTTTCTGGATGTAGTAAAAAGGAGACATTTAGAACCAGAAAACCCCAGGGGTAGATTTCAGCATGTGCGCATTACTTCCCAGGAAAATATTCTTTATTATTCTCCTGTGTAGATGCCTCCAGCCACATAATAAGCACCCTTCAGCCTAGCTTGGCTCCACATCTCACTCCAGTCGTGGTGTCGGACTGGGCACAGAGCAGGTGCTCAGTGAATTAGCTTGTCTCCATCCCCTAAAAAACAGTTCCACATATTCTAGGTTTGCTCATCAGTGGACCCTCCTGATGGGTGGGAATCTGGAGAACAAGGCTGGTTTTAACTACTGGAGGACTGGAGCATACACAGTGATCTCTTTTCTGATGTAGTTGGTACAGTGCTTACTTGTACTAATTCACAATTCACCAAGCAGAGCGGGTCTGGGCACCTCGAAGGCAGACATGCCAGTGGCTGAGGGGAACATGACAATCAAGTCTTCTCCATCTGGGATCTTGGTCCAGAAGGCCAATCTCCTGGCAGCCCATGCAGCACGTTCGAGAAATCTCACTTGTGGCGGGTTCCCAAGCTGTTGCCACACAGCCTCTGGAAAGAGATCTGATAATACCCAGGACTTCAGAAGAGCTGTGCGACCTTGGCCAAGTCCCTTCCTTCTTCAGGAACTTTGCAGTGGGCCTAAGTGCCTCCTCTCAGGACTGTTATGGGGACAGTCATGCAATCTGGACAACATTCACCTTTAAATGTTTATTGATCTTTTGTGACATGCACGTGGGTTCCCAGTAGCAAGAAACTCAAGGGTCGCAGGCCGGTTTCTGCTAATTTCTTTAATTCCAAGACAGTCTCAAATATTTTATTAACTTCCTGGAGGGAGGCTTATCATTCTCTCTTTTGGATGATTCTAAGTACCAGCTAAAATACAGCTGTCATTCATTTTCCTTGATTTGGGAGCCTAATTTCTTTAATTTAGTATGCAAGAAAACCAATTTGGAAATATCAACCGTTTTGGAAACCTTAGACCTAGGTCATACTTAGTAAGATCTTCCCATTTATATAAATACTTGCAAGTAGTAGTACCATAATTACCAAACATAAAGCCAACTGAGATGCCCAAAGGGGGCTGCTCTCCTTGCTTTTCCTCCTTTTTAGACGATTTATTTCCCATTTTTCTTAAAAAGGAAGAACAAAACTGTGCCCTAGGGTTTAGTGTGTCAGTACAGAGTGTGCCGATTGTGGTCAGGAGTCCATAGCGTTTCACCATTGATTTGTTCCCGCCCTCTTATGTGTCTCTCTTCAGGGGTCTATTATCCAAGAGGGCATAAAACACTGAGTAAACAGCTCTTATATATGTTTCCTGGATGAGTCTTTTAATTAATTTTGTTAAGGGATTTCCTCTAGGGCCACTGCACATCATGGGGAGTCACTCCCAGACACTCCCAATTGGCCCCTTGTCACCCAGGGGCACATTTCAGCTATTTGTAAAACCTGATCACTATAAGGAATGTCTAGTGACTTGTGGGGGCCAAGGCCCTTGTTATGGGGATGAAGGCTCTTAGGTGGTAGCCCTCCAAGAGAATAGATGGTGAATGTCTCTTTTCAGACTTTAAAGGTGTCAGACTCTCAGTTAATCTCTCCTAGATCCCGGAAAGGCCTAGAAAAGGAAGGCCTGACTGCATTAACGGAGATTCTGTACATGTGCAAAATTTCCTCCACAAAAGAAATCCTTGCAGGGCCATTTTAATGTGTTGGCCCTGTGACAGCCATTTCAAAATATGTCAAAAAATATATTTTGGGGTGAAATATTTTCATTTTCCTTCAGAGTCTGCTGTCATAAGATGCTATACCAGAGTCAGGTTGGAAAGTAAGCCACATTATACAGGGTTAACTTAAAAAAAAAAACTGTCTAACAAGATTTTATGGTTTATAGAACATGATTCCCTGGACACATTAGATAGAAATCTGGGCAAGAGAAGAAAAAAAGTCAGAGTTTAATCCTCACTCCTAAGTTATGTAAACCAAAAATAAAATTCTGAAGATGCCCTAATAATCTGAATGGACTCCTCCTCTGGACCAGGGCATTCCAAAGTTAACCTGAAAATTGGTTTGGGCCATGACGGGAGGGGAAGTTTGGATATACCTCTTTCTGCCTTCCTCCCATTCAGAATTCAGGAAAAGCCAACCAGGATTAACATCAACACAGATTTTCAGTCTGATAAGAAACCCTTTACAATCTATTCTCTCTGAAGCCTGCTATCTGGAGACTTGATCTGCATAATAACACTTTAGTCTCCACAACCTCTTTTCTTGCCCCAGACATTCCTTTCTGTTGATAATAACACTTTCAACCAATTGCCAATCAGGGTAGGTTTAAATCTACCTATGACCTGGGAGCCCCCACTTTGCACCCTGAGATCAAACCAGTGCAAATCTTATATGTATTGATTTGTCAATGAAAACAGTCAAACTCAGCCAGGCACAGTGGCTCATGCCTGTAATCCCAGCACTTTGGGAGGCTGAGGTGGGTAGATCACCTGAGGTCAGGAGTTCGACACCAGCCTGGCCAACATGGTGAAACCCCATCTCTACTAAAATACAAAAATTAGCCCGGCATAGTGGTGGGCACCTGTAATCTTAGCTACTGCAGAGACTGAGGAAGGAGAATGGCTTGAACCCAGGAGGTGGAGGTTACAGTGATCTGAGATTGTACCATTGCACTCCAGCCTGGGCAACACAGCAAGACTCCGTCTCAAAAAAAAAAAAAAACTGTCAAAATCTGTACAATATTTGAAGAGATTTGTTCTGAGTCAAATATGAGTGACCCTGGTCCATGACGCAGTCCTCAGAAGACCCTGAGAACATGTGCCCAAGGTGGTCGGTGTGCATCTTAGTTTTGTACATTTTAGGGAGATATGAGACTTCAGTCAAATACATTTTTAAAAAATACATTGGTTTTGTCCAGAAAGCCAGAACCACTCAAAGCAGGGGTTTCCAGGTTACAGGTAGATTTAAAATTTTTCTGATTGACAATTAGTTGAAAGAGTTATCAATAGAAAGGAATGTCTGCGTTGTGACAAGAGGTTGTGGATACCAAGTTTCTGTCATGCAGATGAAGCCTTCACGTAGCAGGCTTCCAAGATAACAGATTATAAATAGTTCTTACCAGACTTAAGTTCTGTGGAGATGTAAAATGAGGCATATCTGACCTCCACTTCCAAAAACATCTGAGACAGGTCTCAGTTAATTGAGAAAGTTTAAGGACATGCCCATGACACTGCCTCAGGAGGTCCTGACAACATGTGCCCAAGGTGGTCAGGATACAGCTTGATTTTATATATTTTAGGGAGAAAATACATCAGCCTGTAAACAAAAAGTTACATTCTAAGGTCCCTCAACCATCTGAATGGGCTTTCTTCTAGGCCAGGACACTCTAAAATTGAAGAACCCAAACATTCCTTTCTATTGATAATACTTTTAGCCAGTTGAGCCCATTCAGACCACAGCAAGGTGCCAGGCCAGGCAACGGCTGACTTGAGATATCTGCCAGATGAGCCGCTGGCAAGAGGTGCAGCTCCCTGGTGAGGGAGAAACCCCAGGGGCTGGGAGAGGCCCAGAAGGCTCTGAAGGAGTTTTGGTTGGGCTGGCCATCTGCGCAATTAGTGTGATGAGCTCTGACATGGCCTTGCATGGACGGATTGGGCAGGACACCCCAGCTGAGGAGGATGGCAGGAGTGATGGCACAGGGGAAGGGTGGCATACCCAGGTGACAGCTCCCCACTACCTCCACTCCATGCTGCAGCTCAGGGGCTGGGCCTTCTGCTGCAAATCAGCTCCCCTGTACCAGCCCTGGCCTCATTCCCTTGGTTCCAGGACACCCAGCTGACAAAAGGGACTTGCCTGTACCCCTGCACCTGGTCCTACACCTGGCTCCTGGGTTGTCAGCAGGTGTTTGTTGGGCCAATGAGTGCACAGATGGAAACACAGACAGAAGGACAGATGGAGAGATGGTGGGTGGCCAGACAAAGGAGTAACCTGGTGAGGAATGTGCATTAGGGAATCACAGAAGAGCAGAAATGTTTGAAAATTCCAAGTGGGAAAAGTGAGGAGGTGAAGCAGGGCTGAAGGGCCGCCCTCAGAGCCTTCTCCCACTCTGTGGTGTCCACATCCCCTTGGTTCTCCTTGTGGGAAGCACTCACCTTTTGCCTGGCCTCCTGTGGCTACAGCCCAGCAGGTCCCAGGTGGCACCAGCCAAGATGAAGGTGGCATTAAGGGCTGAAGCCTCCCTCCCCATTAAGGGATGATGAGTAGTGGGTGGGGCCTCAGGAGGAAGAGGGCCACCAACCCTACCTGGCCCCTAACCTGCTGCCTGGGGTAGGCAGGTACCAGAGGCATGGGGCGAGGCATGTTGCAGGTCAAGGACCAGGGCCATCTCCCTGCCTGAGTCCATGGACTGGCTCAGGGGTCTGTCAGATGATTCTAGAGCTGAGGTGGAGGTAAGGGCAGGGGGTTTGTTCCTGGGTTCAAGACCACGGAAGGAAGGGGTAGGGAAGGGGTAGAGAAGGAGGCCAATAAGTGAGGAGGCAAATTACAGTGGCTGGCAGAAGGAGAGAGAAGCCAGGACAGGTGGCTCTGGCCCTGTCCCTGCAGGCAGACCCAGGAAGGAGCTCAGAGACAGGAATCTTGCCAAGCCAGCCTACCCAGCACATCTCTCCCCCATGGAGGTGAGAGAAAACCCTCCGGCTTGGCCCTCACATCTGTGAAAGCCACAGTAATGGGGCTGACATCCTCTGCCCTATGCAAGAGAGGTTTCCCAAGCACTTGCAGCAAGTGAGACTGCACAGGATGGTGAATCCAGAAAGAACACGTTGTTCTCATGCTCTTTGGAAGCACACATTTACATTCTGACAGTTTTGTGGGGGAGATGAGACCATTGAAAGCCAGGGAACCCTGCTCATTAGGGCAACCCTTGGTGGTCTCTGCTTGGAAGCGGGGCTGCAGAAGACTGTAAGATCAACCGCCGGGGCTGTTTGTGATGGCTCAGGCACTGAATTCTCCATGAAGGACCCCATGAATGCACTTCGAAAGGTCAGCTCCATGGGTCTCAGCTGGCTGGGCCCATTTGGGAGTTCTATCTTTGGGGAAGGATGCTTTCCCAGGCTCTGTTGCACGCTGGCCCTAGGCTCAGGCCAGGATCAAAATCAAAGTCACCTTCATGCCCAAGGAGGGCATGGCACTGCCTCTTCAAGGGCCACGGGGTCGGGGCCTTAATTCCATCCTGCAGGATCCCAGGTCAGGAACAAAACCCGGGGCTGCTGCTTCTGGGTCCAAGCCCCAGGTATGGGTCAAGAGGGTCCCAACTTCAAGGATGAGGTTATTCGTGGTAGAAGAAACTGTAAGTCTCTTAGGACAGTCCCTCCATGTAAGCAGGAAGCTGCCCCTTTGCTTCCCAAGACAAAAAGGTATGAGGCTGGTTGTCCAGCACCGACCCACCCTGGGGCTGGAAAGGCTGTGAGGGCATGTCGGCACATTCCCAGTTTGAGGGAGCCAGGTGTACTCCTGGGCCTGGGCATTGGAAGAAAATGCTAGGGTGGGCCTGTGATTATACCTGAGAGGTTGTTTGTCTCCCATCAGTGGAGCTGGCAATCTGATGACGCCTCTCTTTGGATTCTGGCCTTCAGCCCCTTCAGGCCATGGTGATAGGGGTCTACCAGGAGAATGAGTGCGGCTGTCATCCAAGCCTCTGTGTAGCACTGCTCCTCCCGGCAGCATTGTCCGTGACACAGAAACACCTGTACTGTGGGGGCCCGGCACAGGCTGTTCTCGGCCAAAGTGAGTACCAGCTTAAGGGCCTGGGCAAAGGCCTCTTTGCCCTCACCTTGTCCCTCAGGCTCAGCAGCAGGCAACCCCAATTGCAGAAGTCTCTATCCATCTTGGGAGGTTGTCATCCCCTGAATCTTCCTAGAGCACATGGTCCAGACTCCCAAGGCCTCCAAATTCATGCAGCTTGATCAGGCAGCCAGCAGATGCAGGTGACAGGCACTGTTGCCACCAGTCAGGAGGGCCAATAGTCAGTAGCCCAGTGGGCTGCTCAGGATGCCCTGCATCCAGGAGGGTCCTGGCTTCCTGGGCTGTGGCCTGCACAGAGGACACAGAAGGAGGGAGGGAACATAAGGTTAGCCCAGAAAGCCCATCATTCCCTCACTTCCAGAGCTCCTCTCTACAGCCAGCCTCTGCTGGCTCCCTGGGGAGGGTGGACTCCTGGGATGCAAAGGGGCTGCCCACTTCTTCCAGAGGGCTTGGCCATGGGTGAGGGCCCCTGGTAGAAGACCCCTCCCTGCAATTTCCACTCCCCTGGAAGTTGTAAAGCCCAGCTCAGACCCTTGGAGGGCAAGTGGCCAACTCATGGCCTGGCATCTTTGTCCACTGCTACTCTGCCTGGCCCTCAGATCAGAAACCTGGATTTACCTCCTCATTCTCCTCCCCTGGCTGCCCTACTGCTCCACCCACTTGATCCAGCTTCCCTTGCCTGGGTGACTGCCATGGCCTCCTTCCTCTGCTCCTCCCTAAAGGACTCTCTCCAACAGGCCCTATGATACAGCCATGCAGCCAGCTCACCCCACCCACATTCTACAGGTTGCCCCAGGCTTTAGGACAGTGGCAAACATGGTGTCTGCCCATCCTAGTCTGTGAGCGCCCCTTCTTACCCCAAGGTCAGTTGCTAACCAATGAGCTGCTGGGGGCCTCCTTCTCCCACTCCCACTGCACTGTGTCCGGAGTGGCCAGCACCAGCCCCAGGTGTCAGCGGTCAGTGCATTTGCCTCGGGGGGATTGGCAGAGTGGGTGCTTCCTGAAGGGCTGTGCTGGACTCGGCCCATAGCGTCCGTGTGTCCCATGGGACAGGGCCAAAGGAAGCAGTCAGCAAGTTCCATCCACCCCAGCTTTTCTCTCCCTGGGGAATGCTGGACTGAGGGTCCAGGTGGCCCAGCTCCAAAGGCTGTTGCTGGCCAGGCCTGCCCACCTCCCCTCTGCCCTGCAGGCACTTGCCTTTTCAGAGTCACATTTGAATCCTACTCTTTGCATCAGGGCCCAGGCAGCTGTCCAAACACCTTATCTCTTCATATCTGACCGTTTCTTCAGAGTCGAATATGAGCAGAAATCACCCAGACACCCCACAGGTAAGTCCACTTGCCTCACATGGCTCTTCCTCTTCTCAAGGACCTACAAGGGCTCCCAGTGCCTGACGAATAAGGTCCATTGGAGACTCTGCCTTTCTTGCTGCCCCTCTCACCCTCTTCTCCAGGCAGCCAGGCAATCCTGAACACTCCTTCCCTCAAGGAAAGCACAGTGCACCCCAGGATTCCACAGGGGTGCTGCTGTAGGGAGCAAATCACACACCACTGAGGCCCACTTTCCCTGCAGAGGGGGGGGCAGTCCCAGGGCCCCATCCAAGTCCAGGGTCCTGGCACTTTGCTACTGGGCTCCTGTGGGGAACAGTAATGGTCTCTTCCCACCAGCCTGTGAGCAGTAAAGAGGCAGGACTGGGGCTTGAACCCCAGTCTCCCACCTTGCTGTGTGACCCTGCGTGAGCTTAATCTCAAAGAACTCAAAGCACAGGCTTTGATTTCTGAACTAACACCGGGGTTCAGCACCAGGCTGCAGGGCTCTGAGCCCCGTCACCTCGGTCACCACAAGGGAATCTTTTCTCTCCCAATCACCTAGAGGGAGGCTGGGTCTCCTGGAGCAGAGCAGCATGGGGGGAAGCAGCTCTGGGCCCCCTGAAGTCCTAGGTGGGCAAACACAGACTGCAGGGGGAGCTCCCCTTTCAGATTAGTGGTGAAATGGTTTCACATCACCGGGAGGGTGTAGAAATCTGTAGTTAAGCCCTGTAAAATGTCGATTTTGGCACACGGGGACCTAAGACAATCCTGCCTGGAACAGGGCCTGGCATCCCATCAGTGCTCAATAAACAACTGCCAGTGACATGCACGAATTAAGGGAGGCCAAGTGTATAAGTTCTTTTATGAAACCAGAATCACTCCTTTGTTCCTCCTCTATGCAAGCAAAGAGCCACATGGGTACAGCAGAGGGGAGCCTTTTACACACCAGGCCTCATGCCGGAAACCGGGTCATAGGTCAGGGAATTTGGAGTGGAAGGGACCTGAGAAGCTGTCGTGGTCTAAGTATCTTTCTCCCATTTTACATAAAGGAATACACAGGGTCAGAAGAAGGAGGACCTGTGTCCAGCCCCTGTGTTCCCCATTCCTGGGCAGATGTGTACCCAGTGCAGTGAGAATGTCTGCAAGGGGGACTTGTCAGCTCCACTGCTCGGCACTGATTTTGATCAGCATTTCCCCAGTGGCAAGGAGGCACTTAGTGACCTTGTCCCTGAGGGGGATCCCGATGTCCAGCAGCTGGCTCAGGAGGGTCAAGCAGCAGGAGTGGAGGCCCTGTGTGATGAGGGCTTAGACAGTGGTCCCCGAGAGCTGACTTCTGAAGCCCAAAGCCTAAGCCCTCATCCCACAGGGCCTCCACTCCTGCTGCTGGGCCCTCCTGAGCCAGCTACTGGGCATTGGGATCCCCCTCAGGGACAAGGTCACTCAGGGATTTTCTACATGTAAGATCACATCATCTGTACAGAGGGGTAGTTTGACTTCTTCCTTACACATTTGGATGCTTTGTATTTCTGTTTCTCACCTGATCGTTGTGCCTAGAGCTGCCAGTGCAATGCTGAGTAGATATGCACAAGGGAGTTTCCTTGCCTTGCTGTTGATAATAGAGGAAAAGCTTTTTACTCTTCACTATTGAGTATAATGTTTGCTGTCAGTTTTTCATATATGGCTTTTATTATATTGAGGGAGATTCCTTATACTACTTGTTTGTTGAGTGTTTTTACAAAAAGTTGAATTTTATCAAATGCTTTTCCTGCATCCGTTGAAATGATCATGTGGCTCATTCATTCTGTTATTGGGTATGTGACATTAACTGACATTTGAGTGTTGAACCATTCTTGTATTGTAGCAGTAATTCCCACTTGGTCATATTGTATAATCATTTTATTATTCAACGGAATATTTGCTGTGGGTTTTTCATATGTGACTTTTATTATATTGAGGGAGATTCCTTATACTACTTGTTTATTGAGTGGTTTTATAGAAAGTTGAATTTTGTCAAATGCTTTTTCTGCATCAGTAGAAATGAACATGTGGCTCATTCATTCTGTTATGTGGCATATGATATTAACTGACATTTGTGGGTTGGATCATTCTTGCAATGTGGAAATAAATCCCGCTTGGTCATGTTGTATAATCATTTCAATATTCAACTGAATTCATTTTACTAATATTTTGTTGAGGATTTTTGCATCATTGTTCATAAGGGACAATGGTCTGTAGTTTTCTCTTCTTGTAGTGTCTTTGTCTGGCTTTGGTGTAAGGGTAATTAATGCAGGTCACATATAACAAAGGAAAAATTTGAGAGGGATTAGTGTTAGTTTTTTAAATTTTTAGTAGAATGCACCAGTAAAGCCCTCAGATGCTGACTCAATTCTTTTAATAGTCACAGGGCTGATCAGTTTGTCTATATATTTAGTATCAGTAAGTCTTCTGTTTCTAGGAATTTATCTGTTTCATTGAGGTTATTTGATTTGTTGGCATGCAAATGTTCACAGTATTTTCTTACAATTCTTATTTCTGTAGAATTGGTACTAATGCCTCCATTTTCATTCTGATTTTAATAATTTGAGTCTTCTCTTTCTTAGTCCATCTAACCAGGTGTTTGTAAAATTTGGTCTCTTCAAGGAACTGACTTTTGGCTTCACTGATTTTCTGTATTGTTTATCTATTCTCTATTTTGTTTATCTCTGCTCTGCTCTTTATTATTTATTTCTTTATCCTAGCCTTAGGCTTAGTGTGCTCTTTCTCTAGTTTCTTCAGTTGTAAAGTTAGGCGGTTGATTTGAGATTTTTATTCTTCTTAATGGAAGCATATATAGCTATATATTCCCCCTGAGCACTGCTTATGTTGTGCCTCACAAGTTTTGGTGTGTTGTGTTTTCATCTTCATTCATCTAAGTGTTTTCTGATTTTCCTTGCGATTTCTTCTTTGATCCATAGGCTATTTAGAATCCGCATCATTCTACAGAGGGAAAAACTGAGGCACAAGGAGAAGTGATTCAACTGAGGTTACCCAACTCTTCTAGGATCCACTGCCAGTGCTCAGGGCAGAAGGTCTGGGGTGAGGACACAGGTCCAATGTGAGTCCCTGGGGTCAGACCATGTTGAATACAGCACAGTTGGAAGCAAGGAATGTCCATAAGGAAACAAACAAAACAGAAAGTGTCTTCTAGCACACAGGTCCCCACATCTGAAAGGGATTTCTATTCTTTCCAGCACCCTCCTCTCAGCTTTTATTTTAAATTGAAGCAGTTGCTGCAGAAGAAGGTCCTAAATGTATAGATATCTAACATAAAAATCAGGTAAATTAAGCTAAAATCAGAGTTCCAGGGGCTTCATCCCTGCACCCATGGCAGACATGTCTAACCAAGGCCAACATTTATTCCTTCTGTTTGTGTCCTCCAAGCCTTTTGCAACACAGGGAGCCAGGCAGCCCCCATAATGCAGCCAAAGGGACACCTTCTAGGCACCCCCAGAGAGCTATTGCATCCACTGAGTGTTATTTAAGCTGGGGAGAGCCCCTGGTACCAAGAAGCCTTGCACATCTATCCATGCAGACTGAGGCTGGGAGGATGAAAGGACAGGGCTCCTCAAAACTGGGTTTCTGAGAAGGCTTCGTGACCTATAGTGCAAGTGGGGATGAGGACACAGGTTTTAATGGGCATCTCACTGCTCTGGATGGCCTGGCCCTGTTCCCTCTCTCCTTAAGGTGGAGGAGGGCAGTGCCCTGGGTGTCTCCCATCCCCGCTTGTCCAGGCCCAGGTTGGGGGATGGGCGGCACCTGCCTGAGTCGTTCCTGAGAGAAGCTCCTGAAAGCCCTTGGGAAAGGCCCTTTCCTCCACACTGGTCCAAGACCAGCGTGCAAGCACCCATCCACACAGTGCCTGCACATTTCTGGCTCAGCCCACAGCTCATTCTTTCAGTGGAACCCGATGGTCTTCTGACCCAGGAACCTGTTACAGTGGGCTAGGACGAGAAGGGACAGGCTTGCCTGGCTCCCTGCAGCAAGACGGTGTGAGTGAGGTCAGGACATGACTACAGGTAGGCCCCTCATTCAGTGTCCTTCCTGGCACCCAGGGCAGGCAGACGGTGTGTAAGCCTTGGGGCCCAATTTGGGAAGCTCACACACCACTGGTCACCAAGACAAAGAGAGACACCCAGAGTTGACCTGGGATCATTGGCTGCAGGGCAAGAGGAACCCAACCAGGACTGGGAAACAGCCAGGGGAAACTTCTGATAATGGGGGGCGCTGCAGCTGCCTCTGAGGCCGGGAGGGGGGTGAGAAGGAGAGGGTCCTCAGGGGAGGGTCTAAAATGAGAGCAGCATGAAGGTGTGAGGCTTGGGTGTGAGGCAGCCTGGGAGGAGCCCCTTGAATTCAGAGCATAGGAAACCCCTCCCCAAAGAGGATGTCACCACCGTGCCCCTCCTGGGCATCTATCCAGTGGCAAACATAGGGAACTAACTGTATACTTGGCCAGTATGCTCTGGACTGTGTGCCTTCCCCACCAGTGCAGGCAGGGCATGGGTTCTGTGCCAGGTGCCATCCAGTGCTGTCCCAGAATGAGCTCACTGAATCCCCACTCCCACACCACATGGGCTTCTCTGCCACTCCACTTTGAGAGAGGAGAGTGTGGAGGTGTCCACTAAGTGCGCAATCAAGGATCCACGCTGCGGCCTGCTCTGAGGTCCACACTTTTAAACCTTCTATACCCTAGGAGCTCCCTGAGCGCCTTTGGGAAAGGTCTGTTTCTTCCAGATGTTTGGTGTCCCCTATAGCCCCAAGAATACCCAACTGGGAGCAGCACCCCCATAGTCCCCAGGTTGAGGAGGTGGGCAGCATGGCTCTGCCAAGTGAGGAGGCTGAGTGTGCACATACAATGCCTCGGGCACTATTTCTAGGAAGGACTTAGGGCAGCAGGAAGACCTCACCTCCCCCTCATTAGAGAGAAAAGGGCCCTTCTACCCTCAGGGCTGGGAGTGCATGGGAAGGCAGCCCAGCAACCAGGGTAGGGGATCATCTCAGCCCCCAGCTTGTCCACACCCTTCTCTCAGGCCTTGGTGCATTCACCTGGATGGCAAGATGCCCTCCTGGCCCCTTCCACCCTATAGATGCTTTTGAGGGATGGGCACCCAGGAAGCATGCATGTCCCCAACCACAGCATGGAACAGGCTCCCTATATCTCCACGTGCCTGGCACAGGCTCCGTGTATCTCCACGTGCCTGACACAGGACGGGGTCCTGTGGGCAGACAGGCAGCTCCTCCCTGTAGCACAGATGGCCAGAGAGAGGTAGGCGATGTCCTTCCTGTTTTGGTCCCTGCTGTCAGGCCTACCCAGCTGTGCTTGCAGGATGGCAGAGCCATGGCATGGTGGTGGCCTCACAGCAGCTGCTGGTCCTTCTTGGTGGGAGATGTCCAGGGTAGGCTGGAGGCAGACTGTGACCCCAGACTGGACCACCTTCTTCACCACCTGCACGAGTGGAGCAGAATTGCTGCCCAGGATTCCATCCTACACCATTGTCACGGCAATCTCCCACACCATCCTTGCTGCTTCCACTGGGCCCTGCTGTTTCCATGAGTCTGGTGGCTTTCTGCCTATTCTGAGCACTAGGGGACTAGAAGTGTGTTGCAGCAGTGGCCATTTGAGATTTTGGGGGTACTTTGTCTCCCCATTGGGGGTGGGGGTGGCTTTCACAGTAGAAAGAAAATGTGTGTTGCCACAGGGACAGGCATGTATGCAGAGTTGTGAGCCTGCTCTGCACTGTAATTAGAGGTGCTCCTCTGTGCTGTGTGGCAATCTTCTCCTCTAGCTTGTGGAGGTGGAGACTCCATCCCAATGGGGCCACTGAGGGAGCCTTCAGATGAGAAAGTGACAGAGGGCTCCAGGGAATCCTTCAGAAGGTATGGAGGAAAATACCAGCATGGGCCAAGCAGAACCGGGTCTATGGATAAGGCCAGACCCCCAAGCTCACATAAACTTTCCTTTTCCTGGCTCCAACTCCAGGACCCGGAGCAACACCATTGTGTTCCCCAAGTGTCCCGGGGCGGTGGTCGGCGGGAAAGCTAGGCCAAGCCAAGAGGCTGAGTATGCATGTACGCTCAGCAGGGACCCATTGGCTGCTGGTGGGCACAGGGGTTCCCAAGCCAAGAAAAACATGGCAGATTCAGGGCATCCTGTCCTCCCACCTGTTCTACCCAAGGCAAGGAGTTCAGGAATCTAAACCCGGCCACAGGGAAAGGAAGAAACTGACAGATTCCTCACCCTGGGCCCCAAAGCCTGAAATCCCCCTCAGAGCATACAGTTCTGACCTCAGTTCAAACGGGAAATCTGTGTAAGATCTGAGGCAGGTGAGGTTCTGCTTTTCCCAGGAGGATAGGGTTCTTGGAGGCAGGTGGGCAGGGACTCATCTGCTACCCACCCCAAGGCAGGGTCATGTTCAAACCTGGTTTATGTGAGAGACTTGGAGAGAAGCTCAGCCTACAATCAATTCTTGGGCCTCTTTCTTCATAACCACCACAAAAGCAAATGCAAAACACCCACTGCATGCAGGAAACCTGCCGGGCCCTGGGTACCTGCTCCAGCTGATTTCTATGACAACTGGCAAGACCGAGACACAAATGAGGAGACTGAGGGTGAGAGAGGTGAGGTCCTGTCACAGGTGACAGAAGTGGGGCTGAACTAGGTTTGTCTGCTCCAAAGCCCAGGCTGTGGGTTGCAGAGACCAAGAGCCATAGGAGGCCTGTGCCCTCCTCAAAGCTGGGCTCCATTTCCACCTGCCCTCTGTGGCCCACCTGGGCATCTTCACCTGGTTGGCATCATAGAAGAAACCCCTCCTTAGTGGCAGCAGGGCCAGTGGTGCCAGTGCGGGAGCCACCTGGGTCCTCCAGGAGAGTGCCACCATCAGGGACTTGTCTCCTCCAGGTGTCCCAGGAACTACAGTGTCAGCTGCCAAGAAGTGCAAGGCCTCATCGTCCATGTCCAGCTCCATCAGCAGTGTGGCTGGCTGCTGCACACCAGGGGCGTCCCTAGGGGGTGAGTACCTCAGGGTAAGCCAGCGCCTTGCTGACACCTCCTTTACCTAACCAGGTGACTGGGCCACAGGTACATCCTGTCCCCCCACCGCTGGCCTGGGCACATTGCTTCTCATGAGCCTGCAGAGACCTGTGTCCCTATGGAAGGACCCTTACGCCACTCATGTCACACCATACCCAGAACCCACAGTCGAGGGTTCACCCATTGTTGGCAAAGAATTTGCAAAATGTGCATCAAGCCTGAGTGGGAGATGGGAGGTGGCCAGGTGGTTTCTGGACAGCTCCTGAAGTCAAGGAGCCTGCAGGTGGCTGTGTTCCCCGATCCAGGAGCTCCACGTCTGTCTCCATCTTAAGGACAAAACATTGTGAAGACAGGATATCACCCATGATGCATTACAACTTAGAGTGGTGCAGAGCCAGGCTTTGAAAAGAGGCCACTGAAAGCCACTGACCAAGTGGCAGGATATGTGCCTGGAGAGCAGGAGACTGTGCCTCCAGTCAGGCAGGCACAGGCATGACCGAAGGCATGTAGTGCATAGACGGACACGGAGCTGCTGAGAAACATTTACAACAAGGGAATGTATGTGAACTATTGAGTAAAAAAAAGTATAGTATAAACAGCATATGCCAAGCTTGTCAAACTCATGGCCCATGGGCTGCATGCAGCCCAGAATGACTTTGAATGCATCCCAATGTAAATTCGTAAACTTTCTTAAAAACATTAAGAGATTTTTGTGATTTTTGTCCTTTTTTTTTTTATTTTAGTTCATCAACTTCCGTTAGTGTTCGTGTGTTTTATGTGTGGCCCCCAAAAATTCTTCTTCTTCCAATGTGGTCCAGGGAAGCCAAAGAATTGGACATCCCTGGCATATACAGCACTAACTGAGTTTTTTGAGATACATATTTTATATGCACACAAAGAAATGACCAGGAGGAAATGTGAGCAGTGAGAGAATGGGTAAGTTGTATTGTTTCCTTTCCATTCTGAGTTTCTAATTTACTATGGAAAGGAAGCTCGTAATACATCAAGGTACTGGAGACCGAGAATCCTAAAACTTAAGCCCAGAGCTAAATATACCACCCATGTTTAGGGATATTACCCCACCGCTCTGCCTTAGATTGCTCATCTGTAAAATAGGAAAAAAATCCCTTACTACCTCTAAGAGACGAGAATAAAATGGCAGTCCCCGATGTTCCCAAGAGCTGGTTTCCACACACCGTTCCTGCACAGTGGGGCTGCCCATCTCCACAGCCTCATGCCCTGCACGCTGGAGACCCCAAGTCCAGCCTGTGCTGCAGCATCCTGCGGCCCTTCACCCACTGCAGCCCAGCTCGGCCCTCAAAGCCTTGCGCATGCATCGCAAGCTTAGGCCTGGGATGCAACAAGAGTCTCTATGCCAGCCTTTCTGGCCTCCTCCTCTGGGAAATCTGCTGAGATCCTCAGGGGCCCTGGGAGAAAGCCCTCAGTCACTCCTGCCTGGCTGGAGGCACCAGCTCCTGCTCTCCAGGCACAGATCCTGCCACAGTGGCTTTCAGAGGCCTCTTTTCAGAGCTTGGCTCCATGCCACTCTTGGTCACCAATGAGAACGGAGCTGGTTCTGTCCATAGGCCTATCTGATGGCACCAGGGCCCCACCTGGGGGTTCCCACAGGCAGGATAACTTTGCCAGGGCCTGCTGAGGATGGATCAGGGACCAGAGGGACTGGGGTCCCTGAGACATCTCCAAGGATTCTGTGGGTCCCAGAGCTCTGCACTGCCCTCCACCTAGTGCCCTGCCACAGGCCCAGAGGAGACCCTGTGCTCTAGGGTCACAGCAGACAAGCCTTGTTCCAACCCTCTGTCTTCCTCAGGTTCCCAATGGCCAGCATGGGCTGGAAGTCTGGATCATCCTAGAGGAGAGTAACCCAAATTGACTGATTTGCTTAAGCTCATGTGGATGAAAAATGGTTGAGCTGGGACTGATCCCCAGTCCTCAGATGCCAAACCCCAACCCCTGGTTTTAGGGTCAGTCCTCAGGACCAACCTTTCAGGCTTCTGGGGCTCCTGTACAGCTCTCAAAATTACTTGGCAGACTCCACTTTTAGGGTCATGGTCACTGGGGCTGTTGTACCCAGGAGGAGCAGCAAGGACACCTGGAGTCAGTGGTGCTATAACAGACAGTGGTTTAGATTCGTTTTGCCCACAGTGCTCTCCACCTGTCCCCAGGAGGTCTTCAGTGGGCAAAGTGACCAGGAGAGGCACAGGCTGGCCTCGAGCCCCACCTCGAATTATGCCCCTCCCCAGGGAGCATCTTCCTTGAAAGAGCCTGTGGATCAATTCTGCTCCAGGAACATCCGGGCCCTTTCTTTTTGGGGCCAGTTAAGCCACCTTTTCCAATTCTCATTCCAGGATATCTACCTATTGGGCTCACCAGAGAAATTTTCCTCAGCTGGTGGGTTCCAGGTCAAAAGGCCTCTTCCTAAGAGGCCCCAGGAGTAGCTAGTTGGACATTGAGGGATTCCACTCCCTTTCTATGTGGATTTATTGTATGAAAAACACGAATGATGATGCTGACAGAGAAGGGGCACCAGGTTCTGAGCAGGATGAGGGAGGCTGGGCTGTGCCAGCATCCCCAGACTGACAAGTGACTTCGACGTTGCCTAGCAGAAGTCATACAGATCCAGGGACATCCAGTCAGTGCACATACTCCTGCCTACTCCATGCCCGTGCAGAAGGGGGCTCAGCTTGTGGGAGCCTCTAGAGAGCTCTTCCTCCAGAAAAGCCTCCTGAGAAAGATGAAGATGTGGACCCCAGACTCACATTCCCTCCAGGAAGGACCCAGGCAGGAGTGGCCGGCAACTGAGTCCTGCTGGAGTGGATGTGGGCCTATGGAGCCTGCCCCATGGCAGATCCTCAGAGGGATGGGCAGTGCTGCCCATGTGGCTGGAGCTGGGGCTGGTGGCTCAAACAGGAGGTCGGTTTGTCCCTGTGTATTCTGGTTTGGTTGCCCAAACACTTGAATCACCAAGTTGAGCCCTGACGGTGGGACGTAAACACCTTCCCCATGCGTTTCTGCTGGGTTTTTGTGAGATCTTTCAAAACTAATGTCTCAGGAGGGGACTCAGGGAGGACAGAGTCCTTTTGAGGTCCTGGCTGAACAGAGCAGGAACTGTGTGCCAGCGTGCTGGAGGGTGATCACTTCCAATGTCACATGCACAAACTTTACCCGGCCCTAAAGACTCTGACCTGAGAGGAGCCTTAGGGCCAACCTAGATTTGGTCACAACTGCCCTATTCTCTCTGTGGCTTTGAAGATCTTTCTGCATGGGGCTATCCCCTCCAACAGGCTGCCAACCCCTGAGAGACAAAAGCTGCAGGAGCTTGGGGCCAGTCCACGTGTCCACACATGCACAAGACACACTTGCACGGGAAACGCATGCACATGCACACACATTTACACACATGCACATATATGCATGAACAAAACACACACACAACCGTGTACATGCACGCCCACCCACATACACATATGCACATGTACACACATGTCCGCATGAACATATACACATATGCACATGTTCACACATGAAAACACATGCACTCACACACACAAGAACACTTATATTCATGCCTGTACTCAGCCATACACATGCATGCCAACACATCAACATACATGACCATGTGTCTACATGTGCGCCCACACCATGCATATGTACTTATGTACATACACACACACCCTCCCGAGGACGTCACCCAAAACCCAGGGCACAAGGCCCTTCCAGTCTTAAGGCAGATTATGTGCACTGGGGCCAGGTCTCTAAATTGCCAGCATCTAGGGTCCTGGTCAGGGAAGGGCATTCCCAGCCATGACAGCCACAGTGTGTACATGGGTGTAAGAAACTGCAACTCTGTACACATGTGTGACTACAGCCTATGACCAAGAGCCACACCAGCATGCCTGCATACCTGCTTCCACGTGCACCTGGGCTGCATCTTCATGCATCCACTTCTGTACATACTTATATATGTCCACGTCTGTACTTGTACTCATATGCCAGAACTCGGGGCCCAGGCCAGAGGTCACTCCAGGGCTGGTGACAGCTCACTGGGCTCTCTGAGCCTGCATGCATTCTGCTGCCATCATCAGAGATGTTGTGAGTCACAATGCGGATTTTGTGGTGTCTTTTCCTCTGGGCTCTGACCCTGCTGCCCCAGAACCTGAGCCCTGAGGCCTTGTCCCCATGAAGATCCCGACCCTGGCAAGCCAAACCCATATTTTCCTGGCCCCATCATGGCTGTGTGGATGCTGGTTTTTTGTTTGTTTGTCTGTCTTGCTTGGTATTCACGGCATATTCATGAGAAAGTCTGGATGGTCCCAGTTATGCAGCTGAAGAAACCACTTTGAGAGATGGAGGGGTTGTCAGGGCCTCACAAGGGTAGAACCAGGAAAGAGACCTGGCTCCTCTGAGGTCAGGTCATGCCTGTTGCCTGGGACAACCTTTGCTATTACCTGAGTCACCTGGCGCCTGTTTACCTGTGCAATCTACTCTGCTTTATTGCCCCAGAATTGTGGAAAGGTAGGATTGCTCTTAACACTGATTCCTGTTACTCACCCACTTGGGAGCTTTCATACAGTGACTGTTCAATTATTTACCACCTTGCCAGCACCTGCAAACTCTGTAAAATCATAACACTAACATCATTTATTTTAACAGCATTGGGGTAAAATTCCTCTACAATGGTGTTATATGTGCTCGACGTGCACCATGAACATTTCCATAAAAACACACATTAAAATATAAAAGTGGGCCTCCAAATATCAAAAGTAGGGAGGGAAACAAACCATAGCAAAGCCCACATTATGGTCAGGCAGAGCCCGACAGCTACAGCGGGGACTTCCCAGGTGGGTGGCACCCTCTCCCCTCTGTTCACTGCTGATGAGGGCAATGAAAGCTGCTGGGGGTCCCAGGGTCCCGCCTGCCAGGCCTTGCCTCTGCCAAGAGTTTGTGTCCAGCAGGGAGGTTGTGCTCCCAGCCCCATATCCACCTTCATGGGAAGCCATGCTCAGTGTCTGGGGATGAGGACCCTGAGTCCACATGCTGGGGGTCCTGTCCAGACTCTGCACATGGCTGTCACCCAGGCCCCCAACCACTGGCACCCCCAACCCAGCCATTCCCAGCCAAGTCCCCACATTATGGTGGGACCATGTCACACAGCTCCGAGGTCCCCCAGGAAACAATCGTTCACCCACAGGCTCCTTCCTCAAAGCCTCAGGTCCTCATGTAAGGCAGAACTGTGAGGGGACAATGATGACTTTGAACTTTTGTCCTGCATCTAAGCTGGGCACAGTTCCCTGTACTCCAGGTATGTTACCTCATCAAATGGCAGCCCCACTCTGGAGGTAGGCACAGAGAGGTTAAGCAACTTGCCCAAGGTTACACAGTCAGGAAGTGAGGCAGTTGGGATTTGAAACTGAGCTTTCTGGCTCTGGAAACCTAAGGTCCCTGAGAACTCTGTTATGGCATAGGTGTGGTACCTTCCGGGCCCCAAGCTGTCACTCTATCAAGCCCTGCTGGCCTCTCAACCACCCCTAAGGCTGGATCCTCGCGCTGACTCCAGGGACTGAAGCCACCCTTTGTCACTGCCCCCTCCAGTCTGGGTCTAGTTTTCTCAGCCCAGGGCTCAGGACTTTGGAAGCTCCATTTGGCTCCCCAGGAGGCTCCAGCAACTGAAACCCTCCAGGTCAAGAGTACCCATCATGGCCCCCAACCTGCTTGTTTTCATGATCTTGTTCAGTTTGATTCAGCGGAATCCATCTAACCCAAGGTAGCCCCCATGCCCACCAGCCCTGAGAGGTCCTTCCCTGTTTCCCACCTCCACCCCTAGCCACTCTCCCCCATTCCCACTATCCCTTTATCTCCAAGGTTGCAGAATTTCCTGTCTCTTCCTAGTCCTGGCTTCTGGCAGGAGCATCCCATAGCTGCAGCCTGATGATCTGATAGAGAAGAAAAACCCATTTTCTGGGGTAGAAATTCAAGCCTGCTGCAGAACTTTGCATCTGATTGCAAGATCATCCCTCACCTTCTCTCTGCTTTGCATTCCTGTCCTCTCCACAGGGCCCTTCCCTGCAGGGTTTCTGGAAGGAGCACTTGCACAGCAAGCTCGCTGTAGACACAGGTCACACGTTTATTTGTGAGGCGGAGCTGCTGGAGGAGGACAGCACTGAATCCCCCACCGTGGCCTAACCCACCCTGGGCTCATCTTTGGCCTCAAAGCGTGAGGTTGGTGTTCATGCTGGATCTCAAGGGAAGAGCAGGTGGAGACTGGCATCAAATGCTGCTGGCCCAGTGCTGTGTCCTGGTCAGGGATGGGGAGCCACAGAGGCATGGAGAGAGGCAGGGTATCTGGAGTAAAGATTAAACATCCCTTAGAAATAGAAATAGGATAGAATGAAAAGTGGAGGTCCCACCACCATCCAGTGATCTAGGTGCCAGATGTTAGTGGACAAGCAACTTTGGAACTGGGTAATAGGAAGAGGTCGGAACAGTCTGTGGGGCACAGAAGAAGACAGAAAAATGTGGGAAAGTTTGGAACTTCCTAGGGACTTGGAGGACTCAGAAGACAGGAAGATGTGGGAAAGTTTGGAACTTCCTAGAAACTTGCTGAATGGCTTTGGCCAACATGCTGATAGTGATATGGACAGTGAAGTCCAGGCTGAGGCAGTCTCAGATGGAGATGAGCAACTTGTCAGGAAATGGACTAAGGGTCATTCTTGCTATGCAAGGAGACTGGCAGCATTTTTCCCCTGCCCTAAAGATCTGTGGAAGTTTGAACTTGAGAGAGATGATTTAAGGTATTTAGCATAAGAAATTTCTAAGTGGCAAAACATTTAAGAGGAAGCAGAGCAGAAAAGTTGGAAAATATGCAGCCTGATGATCTGATAGAGAAGAAAAACCCATTTTCTGGGGTACAAATTCAAGCCTGCTGCAGAACTTTGCATAAGTAACCAGAAGCCAAATGTCAATCACCAAGACACTGGGGAAAATATCTCTAGGGTATGTCAGAGACCTTCACAGCAGCCCCTCCCTTTGCAGGCCCAGAGACCTAGGAGGGAAAAAATGGTTTCCTGGGCTGTGCCCAGGGCTGCTGCCCACCCTGCTGTGTGCAACCTTGGGACTTGGTGCCCTGTTCCAGCTTCTCTAGCCATGGCTAAAAGGGGCCAAGGTACAGCACAGGCCATTGCTTCAGGGGGTGCAAACCCCAAGCCTTGGCAGCTTCCACATGCTGTTAGTCCTGCAGGTGCACAAAAGACAACAATTCTGGTTTGGGAACCTTCACCTAGGTTTCAGAGGATGTATGAAAATGCCTGGATCTTCAGGCAGGATTCTGCTGCAGGGGTGGAGCCCTCATGGAGAACCTCTGCTAGGGCAGTGTGGAAGGGAAATGTGGGGTTGGAGCCCCCACACAGAGTCCCCACTGGGACACTGCCTAGTGGAGCTGTGAGAAGAGGGCCGCCATCCTCCAGGCCCCAGAATGACCGATTCAATGACATCTTGCATCGTGCATCTGAAAAAACCACAGGCACTCAACACCAGCCTGTGAAAAGAGCCAGGAGTGGGGCTATACCCTGCAAAGCCACAGGGGTGGAGCTGCCTAAGGCCATGGGAGGCCACTTCTTGCATCAGCATAACCTGGATGTGAGACATGGAGTCAAAGGAGATCATATTGGAACTTGAAGATTTAATGACTGCCCTATTGGGTTTTGGACTTGCATGGGACCTGTAGCTCCTTTGTTTGGGCCAATTTTTCCCATTTGCAGTGGGTGTATTTAACCAATACCTGTAATCCCATTGTATTCAAGAAGTAACTAATATGCTTTTGATTTTACAGGCTCATAGGTGGAAGGGACTTGGCCTGTCTCAGATGAGACTTTGGACTTGGACTTTTGAGTTAATTCTGGAATGAGTCAAGGCTTTCAGTGACTGTTGGGAAGGCGTGATTGTGTTTTAAAATGTGAGGATATGAGATTTGGGAGGGGCCAGAGGCAAAATGATATGTTTTGGCTGTGTCCCCACCAAATCTCATCTTGAATTGTAGTTCCCATAATCTCCATGTTTCATGGGAAGGCCCTCGTGGGAGATGATTAGATTAGGAGGGTGGTCCCTCCATGCTTTCTTCAATATAGTGAGTGAGTTCTCCCAAGATCTGATGGTTTTATAAAGGGCTTAACCCTTTGCTTGGCTCTCACTCTCTCTCCTGCCACGTTGTAAAGAGTTGCCATCCACCAAGATTGTAGTTGCCTGAGGCTTCCTCAGCCATGCTGAACTGTGAGTCAATTAAACCTCTTTCCTTTATAAGTTACCCAGTCTCGGGTATGTCTTTATTAGCAGCATGAGAACGGACTAACACACCACCCCACTGCATCTTTGCTGATTTGGAGCTCTCAGATGCAAAGCCTTGGAAGAAATGCGGAACAGCCAGCTCTACAGCTGGGGGGTGCTGGCCTTCTGCCCTGTCCCAGGTCTCTGAGGGCCCAGCTGAGCCCCAGGAAGCTTCAGCACCCAAAATCTCTTGGTGGTGTGTCCACCCCTGCAGCCACCATCTCTGTCTTGGGCATGGCCACCAGCCCAGTTCCTTCCCCCACCTCCCTCTGGAGTCCTACAATCTCTGAGACTTGGGCCCTGGGTGCACGCCACCCAGCAGGGGTCCAGTCAAGGAGGCTCTATTGAGCATCTCAAAATCCAGGGTGCCCAGTTAAATTTCAATTCAGATGAACAAAGAATAATGTTTGGTCTAAGTATGTCCCATGCAATATTTAGGACATATACACCCTAACAGTTTAATCACTGTTGGTGTGAAATTCAGAGATAAATGGGCATCCTGTATTTTATCTGGCAACCCTAGCAGACAATGTGTGTGGAAAAAAATAAAAGAAGGAACCTGGAAACCAGCACAGGAGACTGATGGGCAGGAGCTGAGGATGGATTCCACTCTGTGGGGCTGCAGCAGCAGGGAGGCCTGGGCTGCCCACAGGGTCTTCCCTCAGGGCTCAGCCTAAACACAATGGTGTAACCATCGTCATAAAGAAAAACAGCTTTAATGACCTACAATTCACATACCATACAGTTAACCCAATTGAAAGTTAAAATTCAATGTTCAATAGTAAATTCACAGATATGTGCAGCCATAACCACAAACAATTTTAGAACATTTTCATCATCTCAAAAGATAAAACCCTATACCCTTTCATTATCACCCCCATCCCTCCCATCCATCAGCCCCCGGTCACCACTGAGGGTCCCATCCACACTCTCTGTGGATCTATCTGTTCTGGACATTTGACATAAATTGAATTAGACTCTACGTGGCCTTTTAGGCCTGGCTGTGTTCCCACCACATCATGTTTTCAAGGTCCAGCCCCATTGAAGTGGGTGTCACTGCTTCATTCTGTGAAAAGAAAATAAATCTTGGGACACCAAAATCACATAGCCTGGGTAAAAGTCAAGCTGGGAACAATGTCAGGCTAACTGGCCTCCCATTTAATTCTTAAATAAGATAGATAAAAAGATTTTTTAAAAGCTGCATACCTCATTTAAAAAAATCTTCTTAAAATAATTAAGGTTATTACATCCGTGTAACTTTCTATGTGTTCTTTTAAAGCCCTTGTGTCGTTAAGTTGCAGGGCTTTGACTCATGGGCCTAAAAAGAACTCAAGTTTCTGCTGAATATTAAATACTGACAGTAGTTAAAGCCTCACCTTCAGACCCAGAAGATGCCAAACAAAATAAAGTGTGTTCGTGAGACACAGGGCCAAAAATTAAAACTATTGAGCTCCTCAATGCCCAGGCACTGTCACAGAAGAGTGGGCACGTGAGAGTGTAAGGGCTGATTTTGAGAAATAAGTACGTTTACTTTCTCTATAAATTAACTACTAATGTTGAAGGCACACTGACCAGCATATGAGCCCCAGGTCAAATTAACAAGCTTTTTTTGGGACATTAATCCATTTGCTTTGTTTTGTTTTGTTTAAACTTTTATTTTAAGTTCAGGGGTACACGTTCAGGTTTGTTACATTGGTAAACCTGTGTCATGGTGGTTTGTTGTACAGATTGTTTCATCACCCAGGAATTAAGCCTGGGATCTGTTAGTTATTTTTCCTGATCTTCTCCTCCCTCCCACCCTCCACCCCCTGATAGGCCCCAGTGTCTGACGTTTCCCTCTATGTGTCCTTTGATACATTATAATATTCTGTGAAAAGAGATGCTTATTGGCAGGGTGCGGCGACTCATGCCTGTAATCCCAGCACTTTGGGAGGCTGAGGCGGGCAGATCACGAGGTCAGGAGATCCAGACCATCCTGGCTAACATGGTAAAAACCCGCCTCTGCTAAAAACACAAAAAGTTAGCTGGGTGTGGTGGTAAGCTCCTGTAGTCCCAGCCACTCAGGAGGCTGAGGCAGGAGAATAGCATGAACCCGGGAGGCAGAGATTGCAGTGGGCTGAGATCACGCCACTGCACTCCAGCCTGGACAACAGAGCAAGACTCCATCTAAAAAAAAAAGAAAAAAAAAAGGTGCTTATTTTATTTACTCTCCTGTCTTCTACAATATGTAACACAAGTTCTGCCTGCAATAAATGCTAAAATTATAAATAAAAATCTGACCTTGTGCCAAAAAATGTTGTAACCTCACTATTTGTTTTCTCATATTATTCTACATCTTGCCTTTTCCAAGTATTCTGTATTTCATTTATTACACCTTTGCCATCATTTAAAACCATATATATCTAATACAGAGAAGGACAATGGCACTATAAGTTACTTCAGAGTGCAAGCAACAATTCCCTTATTTTTATGTCAGTAAATATTATTAAGACTAATTTGAAAATAGAGTTAAATGTTATATCATCAATAACATTGTTTTTATAGATCCACCCTGTAGCTTGTAGTGTGAAAAATAAGAATCTACATGTGATTTCCTTCTTAGAAAGATATGCAAGTAGACTCTTACAGGATTGTTTAACTGATGTTTTCAACAATCATTACATTAAACAATATTCTAAAATATAATAATCATCTGAGAAATGAATACACCTCAGTTAAAAGAAGACAAATGACCAGACAATAAGGGCGGGTCCATCAGCTGCTGATGGATAAACACACCGTGGTGTGCTCATATGATGGAGTATTTCTCAGCAATATCTTGGGTGGCTAAAATTTCTGAGCATATCTTGGGTGGCTAAAATCAGGGACTTCCCAGCATCCCAGATCTAGACCCAAAGTGGTTCTTTCATTGTGTGTTATGAGATTTTTAAAATTTGAGTATTTCCGTATCTAAGAAACCAGAGACTTTACCTACATGATCTTCAGTGTGGTGTGTGAAGAAGCTGCCAATGGATTACTCATTGGTTCAGACATGGTTACTGGAAAAGTATGTAATTAATCCCCTTCCTGAACTGTCATTATTATGCCTCCTAGAAAGACAGGGCAAGATCTGTCTTGGAATGTGAGGAAGAGGGAAGTTTTTTCTAATTTCATTTTTGGGAAATATCACAGTAGGAACAGTTGTGTACAAAACTTTTCTACTGGTTATCCACATTTTCTTTGTCTACCTCAGGTTGAGGTACATAGTGTTCCACACATGATGAAGAAAAGAAAGCAAAGGCTCAACCACAAATTATAATTGTAGATGAAACATCATTTCTGATTGCCTAAATTGTCCCTCTTGTTCAAGATATCCTTGGTTGTCTTACATGAGTTCACATAAGGCTTCTTTCCCTTCTTCACAATTTTATGATGTTCTTGCTGCTTCTCTCCTTACTTGCGGCATGTGGTTCTACGTTTCTAAAGTGGCATGGTCTTCTACTTTCAAGCTGCTGGTTTTCAGTGGAATGTCCAGAAACCCAGGGTTTCAGTTGACATGGGCATTTTTAGGACATCACCACCCTAAAAACTTGTTGCATGATCCTGGAGTGGATCAAAGGACAACTTGAAGGACACACACAGCAGTTTGGTTTGGATCATCCCTTTGTTCTTGATGGCATACAGGTGCTTTTTGAGAATTGATCTTTTGTGGGGGCCATTTTTCTGGGGTAAGAGGTGACATGACTCCCAAACAATGAAGAGTTTTAGCTGATGTTGCCAGCTTATGCCTTGACTGTGTCCATTCATTGCAACTGGAGAGACTGTTTAGCTTAGGTCCCTTGGTTCATTCCATTGCCCTTGTCATCTGAGTCATGTTTGAGACACAGATGTGTCATGTTCTTTTCTTTCATTGGTTCATCCATTCAACAGATCTTTTCAGGTTGTATTATGTGTCAGGAGTTGTTCTAGTCTCCAGAGATAATAAATCTGTGGTATCACAGAAACCCCTCTGCACTCATGGATTCTATCTACATCCTTCGTGGCGAATATGGTCCAGATACAAAGAAGAATGTATAACACTTTCAATTTTTATAAATAGTAATGGATAAAGTATATCAGTAGGCAGGGGTGGTTGTATATAGTGTGGGCAGGCAACATTCCACTGGAAGGGGAACATTTGAGTAAAAATATAAAAGATATACAGGAGCGAGTTGTGTGGCTATGAATACTTAGACAAAAAATCTTCCTAACTATACTAGAATTTATTCATTCTACTGTTGACAAACATTTGGATACATTCCCTGTTTTAGCCATTATAAATAAAGCTGCCATGATTATAAGGATGCATTTCTACGGTATATATATTTACAGGAAAGTTGCTTAGTCACAGGGGGAGCATCTGTTTGGCTTAACTAAATACTTAAAGTTTTTTCTAAATGATTGCAGACATTCCCTATGTTTTGAGCGTGCTCCAATTGCCCCACACAGTCTTCCATAGCATAATTTGAAATAAGTTTATTTAGGTTCAATTTACATTCTTTAAAATTCATCAAGTATGAAAAGTTTGTAAAATTTTACACATTATGATTTCAAAATATGTTACACGTGACTGTAGAATCACTACCACAAAAATGAGGTAGAACATTTCCATCACCACGAAAAGTTCAATCTGGTCCTCTTCATTAAATTATCTCCTTGTACATGATGCCTGTGACAAAATTATTATATTTCACTTACTATATTTGCCTTTTGAAAAATTTCACATAATTGTGATGTTAACATTTATGTAGTGTTTAGTGTCTTATTCTGTTAACTCATAGTAATTCCTTTGGAATCATGCAAGTTGTACAGATCAGTAATTCCTTGTTATTTGCTAAGAAATAGTCCATCGTATGGGCACACCACGTGTTTATCCATCAGCAGCTAATGGACATTGACCATTAATGTTTGTCAGGTAATTTGTCTTCTTTTAACTGAGTTGTAGGAATTATGTATATACAAATCTGAATACAAACATTTATTAAAGATATGTATTTCAATATTTCTCTCAGGCTATGGCTGTCAATTTATTTGTTAACAGTGTCTTATGAAGAGTAGATTTATATATTTTATTTTATGTTTTTTGCATGTGTATCCTATCTAAGAAACCATTTCCTATCCCAGGGTCACAATACATTTCTCCTATGCTTTTTTCATACAAAATATATAATTTTGGCTATTCCACTTAGATCTCAAATTCATTTGAAGTTAATTTTTTAGATGTACTTTGATGAATCAATATTCACATACTTACATATGGGAATTCAATTTCTCCAAGAATATTTATGTAAATATCTATTCTTCCCTTTGAATTGTCTTCATACAATCATTGATAAACAAATTATATATGTGTATAAATACATACATCTACACACACATATATAGGTGTGTTTATATGTGTGTGTGTATATATATATATATATGCCTGAGCTTCCTATATTATAATTATTTATAATTATTTCCTTAGGTAATAACACATTGTTGTAAATACTGTAGATTTATAGTATTTATTTCAGATAATATGTCTCTGAATGTGACTGTTTTTCATTACTGTTTTCACTAATTTAGATTCTTTGTATTTTCAATGTGCTTTAAAAATTGGCTTATCAAGTTTTACAAAGCTCTTTGCTGAAATTTTACTGAATTGTGTTGATGCTGTATATTAACCTGGGGAAAATTTACATATTAATTATATTGAATATTCTGATATGTGAACATGATAGCTCTATATTTGGGTATTCTTTAATTTTCCTCAGTACTTTCTTGAGGTCTTTCAGGGTAAGGTTTGATTTTCACTGACAGTCTATAAAAATACACATTGAGTTTTCATGTATTTGGCTTATATACTGTGGCTTCACTCAACTTATCTATTAGTTTTAGTAACGATTTCTAGACATGTTTGGATTTTCCTATTTTACAAATTATTGAGAGATTGAGAGATGGAAGTGGTTGGGTGTAGAGGGAGTCTGGTAAGATGGTGGAATAGTAAGTTCCTAGCCCTGATTCCCTTGAATAAACATCTATTTGGCAACTACCTACAGGAAAGAATGGTTTTGTGAGAACTCCAAATACCAGTGTGAGATTGCAACACCCAAAAGAGCTCAAAAGCAAACACAGACTCATTAAAAAGGATAAGAGGAATGATTTTACTTTGTTTGCTTTACCACTTCCATATCCAGAACAATACTGTGCTGAGAAGGATTCCCTCAGCCCATTATTTTTCCACTGGGAGAAAAGTAGATCAAAGTGGATATTCAACGTCTATTTGGGGAGTGCTTCCTGATGGGCACACTTCTGCTTTGCCTCAAAATGAACACTGGAAGAATTTTAATACTTAGACCACTTGAAGATAACTAGGACCAAAGAAAGGGGGTGAAACACTCAGTGACTGGTGCATACAAATCTCAGTGTGCTCCACAATGCTTCAAGTGGCCTCACCCAACAAAGCTGTCAAATCAGGGGGATTAAAACCAGCAGACATTTCTGACCATGAAGTACTGCCAGGTGGCCAAATCCATCAACAGGCTCAACCACCTGACCCAACAAGAACACCAGGCCACACTTAATGGTGAAGGACCTTTCCTGCTGAAGCCAACCTGTAAAGATTAGAGAAAGTGACCACCTTCTCAAACATACTTATACCAGCACAAGGCCACAAGAATCATGAAGAATCAGGAAAACATGACACAATTTAAATAAACCGATAAAGCTTCAATAATGGACCCTAAAGAAATAGAAATTGACAAAGTGCCTTTAAAAATTGGAAGTAATTATTTTAGATAATAAGCTCATAATGAACTATATAAGAACACTTATAGACAGCTAAACAAAATTAGGAAAGCAATACATAAATAAAATCAGAAGTTACACAAATAAATAGAAACCATAAAAATAAACACAGAAATGTTAATGGTGAAGACTATAATGACTAAACTGAAAAATTTAATAGAATGTGTTAACAGCAGATTCAGTCATGAAGAGGAAATAGCAAAGTTGGAAACAGGTATCTTGAAATTATCCTGTCAGAGGTGCAAAAAACAAAAAAAATAGCAAAAGATAAAGAGTAAAAAAAACTATGAGACTTATAAAACATCATCAAATAAAGCAATATATGCATTATGTGGAAACAAGAAGATGAAATAGAGGCAGGAATAGAAAGCTTATTTTGAGAAATACTGACTGTGAACTTGCTGAATTTGAGGTGGGAGGTGGACATCCAGACTCATGAAGTTCAAGAGTCCTTAAGTAGGTTGAACATGAAGAACCTCACACCAAGACATATTCTAATAAAACTGTCAAAAGTCAAAGGCGAAAAGTGAATTTTAAAAGCAGCAAGAGAAAATCAACTCATCACATAACTATCAGCGCAATTCTCAGAAGAAACCTTTCAGGACAGGGCAGAGTGGGATAATATATTCAAAGTATTGAAAGAAAAACTTCTATTTAAGAACACTTATATTTACTAAAACTCTCCTTCAAAATAAAGGAAAGACAAAAACGTTCCTTTATATTTCCTTTGACTCAATTTATACTACAAGGATACAGTAACCAAAACAGCATTTTGCTGGTATAAAAATAAACACATAGTCCAATGGTACAGAATGAAGAATCTAGAAATACAGGCAAACAATAACAACCTTTGACAAATCAGACAAAAACATGCACATACATAATAAATGGCTGGGAAAATTGGGTGGCCACATGTAAAGGAATGAAACTCACCATATCCAAAGATTAACTCCCGGTGGATTAGAGACTAAATTTAAGACCCGAAACCGTAAAATTCTAGAAGAAAAACCTAGAAAAAAAACTCACAATAAACCACAGAGGAAACAGACATTATATAGAATGGGAAAAAAAAATCCAAACTATACTTACGGTTAAGCGGTAACATGCAGACTCTGCAGGGAACTCAAAAAAATCAGCAAGAAAAAAGAATCATTAAAAAATGGGGAAAATGCCCTTTAACTTTGGCTTTTATTAAGAGGAAGGACTGAAAAGACCTCATATTTTTATCAGCATTTAGATAACAGAGAAATATAATTTTAATAAAAATAAATGCAAAATAATATATTTGAAGAATGGTATTCTACATATGCTTGTATACATACATGTACATACATACATACATACATACATAAACACATACAATGGAATGATATTTATTCATACAACAGGATAAAATGCTGTCATTACTGTCAACATTGATGATCCTGGAGGATATTATATTAAGTGAAATAAGCCAGGTACAGAAAGAAAAATACTGCATTATCTCATGCATATGAGGGATCTAAACAAGTTGGTCTCATAGAAGTAGAGAGTAGAATGGCGGTTACCAAAGGCTGGAGTGGTTAGAGAGGGGAACAGGATGGGGAAATGTTGGTCAGAGAACACATAGTTACAATTAGATAGATAAAATAAATTTCAAGAAATCTATTGTATAGCAAGGTGGCTGCAGTTACTGATGATATATTGCATTCTAGAAAATTGCAACTAGAGTGGATAAGTGTTCTCACAACAAAAATGATAGCTATGTTAAATAATGCATTTGTTATTAGCTAGATTTAGATTTAACCATTCAACAATCTGTATGTGGAATGTTCAAAACATCACGCTGTACGTAATAAAATCATCCAATGTCATCTTACATTTTAAAAAGTCAAAAAGCATGCTTTTGAATTACTAACATTTTATTCATTAAAATATAAAGGTCAAAGATTTTAAAGTGATCTTTAAATGATTAACAACATGTTGATTTCTTTTTCTTCTTTCTGTAAACCTTTTTGAGTCTTAAAAATACTAAACTATACAAGCAATATTAAATAGTATATAAACTTGGATTACAATATTCAAATTTACTAGAATGTGGACACTGGAAAGAATGAAAATAAACAGAAGCATAAAGCAGCAGATATAAAATTAAGAAAGCAACTAAGAGTGTTTAAAGTACATATTCATCTGTAGTCTAATGTCTACCACAAACCATGAGTCTTCTCAGTAAAACACAAATTGTTCATGAAGGGAAAAAGCATGTTGTATTAGAGAATATTCAACATAATTTTTTTTGGTACTAACTGGTGCCTGGAATATTATGGGTTTTTCTATTATGAACTCATGCACTTGATAATTTTTTTCATAAAAAATTGTATTTACAACTCCATTCAAAAGCAGTTTCTGGTGGGTTTTTTTTTTTTTTTTTTTTGAGACAGAGTTTTGCTGTTGTCACCTAGGCTGGAGTGCAATGGTGCGAACTTGGCTCACAGCAACCTAGCAACCTTCGCCTCCCAGGTTCAGGTGATTCTCTTGCCTCAGCCTCCCGAGTGGTTAGGACTACAAGCATGCACCACCATGCCTGGCTAATTTTGTGTTTTTAGTAGAGATGCGGTTTTCCCATGTTGACCAGGCTGGTCTTGAACTCCTGACCTGAGGTAATCCGCCCACCTTGGCCTCCCAAAGTGCTGGGATTAATGGCAAGATCCACCATACCCGGCCTCAAAAGCAGTTTTTAAAAGCAAACACAATATAACACCAAAGTTGAAAAATCTATGCTCACCCAAGGATGCCAGGTTTAATAAATTATTTATAGAATACTGCATCAAAAATAAGACAATATCCCAAAATATACTATTAAAGATGTATCCACTCCTACAACTAGAGATAATTAATTTATCTGGTAGCAGATGATACTTCAATCAGTTTCAGCATGTCTGAAATCTTTAAGGACAAAAGTGATAAAACATGACCTTCATTCTTCATTAGACTCTTAGAACACTTGAAGGAAAATAATTTCTGAAGCACGAAGAGGTAAAGAGGTGTAATCTTTCAAAAAGATATTCAGTGTTCAAAATCCAGGAGTGCAATATCAGGCTGGGTGCGGTGGCTTACGCCTGTAATTCCAGCACTTTGGGAGGCCATGGTGGGTGGATCACCTGAGGTCAGGAGTTTGAGACCAGCTTGGACAACAGGGTGAAACCCTGACTCTACTAAAAATGCAAACGTTAGCCAGGCATGGTGGTGTGCACCTGTAGTCCTAGCTACTTGGGGGGCTGAGACAGGAGAATTGCTTGAACCTGGGAGGTGGAGGTTGCAGTGAACCGAGATCATGCCACCTCACTCCAGCTTCAGTAACAGAATGAGATTCCATCTAAAAAAAAAAAAGAGTGTAATATCGGTATACACAGATAATATACTGAATGAAACAAATAGAATAATTTGAAGAGGTATCTTGATGAACAAGGATTCATTAGAAAGGTTGTATTCATGTCTTTGAAGGAAATTGCAATATGAGAAATTAGTACTTTGACTACTATACTAAAAGTTTATTGCTAACATGTATTGAGTTATTAACATATTAGGCAGAGTATCATATAATTTACACGTGTTATCTCATTTATTGTAGGTAAAATGTAATTTTGAACTCTTGGGAGTATAAATGAATTAGATAGAATAAATTCGATTTAAATGGCCATCAGTAAATCGGTATCTAGGAACAGGGTGATACAGTGCCCAAGTTTTCTATTCTTACTAAATGTTGTGTTTCATTTTCAATGTTTTCTTGGATATTGCTCTTTTTTGGTCATTTTTATTTTTTTTATTTTAGAAAACTAATAAATTGACTCTTCTTGGTACTGACTCTTGGGTTTTATAGAAGAAAAAGTAATTAAATTCTGTACATTTACCTTTACCTCATTTTTTCTCTTTTAAATTTATTTTAATTGACATACAATAGATGTACATGTTATGGGGTACAGAGTGATATTTTTATATATTTATGCAATGCATAAAGATCAAGTCAGAGTCATTATCATATCCATTACCTAAATCATGTATTATTTCTTTGCAGTGAGAATATTCAAAATCTTTTTAGTTATTTGAAAACACACAATAAATTCCCGTTAACTACAGTCACCCAACAGTGCTGTAGAGAACTAGAAATTCTTCCTTCTCTCCAGCTGTAATTTTGTATGTATTAACCACATTTTTCTTATACTCTTCTTTCTCCTACTCTTTCCAGGATATAGTAACCAAAACTGTACTGTTATCTACTTCTACGAGATTAAAAATTTTAACTTCCATACATAAGTGAGAACATGTAGTTATGTGGTGTTTATGTTTCTATGCCAGGCTTATTTCACCTAACATAATGCCCTCCACTTGCATTCTTGTTGCCACAAATAACAGGATTTTGTTCTTTATTATGACTAAATAATATTCCATTATATATGTATGTCACATTTCTTTATCCATTCATCTGTTGATGGACACTTATGCTGATTCCATATCTTGGCTATCGTGAATAGTGCTGTAATAAACATGGGGGTGCAGGTAACTCTTTGATATACTGATTTTCTTTCCTTTGGATATATACTGAAAACCATATGATTAAATTAATAAACACAATAAAAGCGTTTGGCAAAATTAAATATTCTTACATGACAAAAAACCTCTCAACAATTTAGTATAGAAAATATATGCCTTAACACGGAAGGACATAAAGGACAAATCTACAGCTAAGATCATACTGAGTGTGGAAAAGGTGAAAGATTTTACTGTGAACAAGAAAAAGATTTTACTGGAACAAGAAAAGGATGCCTATTTTCACCAATCATATTTCACACAGTGAAAGTCTTAGCCAGGACAATTAGGTTAGAGAAAGAAATAAAGGACATCTGAATTGGAAAGGAGACAGTCAAATTGTCCCTGTTTAAAGACAATGTGATCTTATACACGGAAAAAAATAAGACTCTACCAAAAGCTTCTTAGGGTGATAAATGAAATGAATAAAGTTGCAGGATATAAATCAACATACAAAAATCAGTATCATTTCTATATATTGATAGTAAACTAGCTGAAACAAGAAATTAAGAAAGCAATTCCTTTTACAATAGTTACAAAAATGTACTTAGAAATAAATTTAACCAAGGAAGTAAAAGATTTCTACAACAAAAATGACAAATATTAATGAAAGAAATTAAACACAAAAAAGGAAAGACATCCACATTCATAGATTGAAATAATATTCTTAAAATGACCCACTATCCTATGTGATTTACAAATTTAGTACAATCACTAGCTTGTATTTTTAAAAGCACCTTTTTTGCATATTCTTAAGATACTCAATGACAATGCCTGGATTTAAGTTTGAGGTGTTATTATATCTATTTTATATTGGGCACAATATAATGTTATCAGAGATAACAGTTTTGACTGGTCCTAGGTCATACAGTAATATATACATTGCGATTTATAGACAAGCTATCTTTTAATACTCAGGCATTTAGAAATTTCATTTAGACAAAGTCATAAAAACTTGCCTTCCATTCTGCCTATATCACCTAAAAATCCTAATTTAAGAGGTAATAACATTTTTTATTTGATATACAATTTATCAACACAATAAAAATCTAACAATTATCATGTGCTGAGTGTGAAAATCTCATCAGATTAAGGAACACAAAGTCATCCTTTTCATATTTCGGAATTAAAACTGTTTTGGAAACTGTTATTTTTAGAAACAGTTAAAAACATTTTTTCATTAGTTTTTCATGTAAAATTGTGACAACCAGTATGAAATAACTGTCATCACAGAAGCATGGTATATTCGATTCCAAAATATATTCTGTGTAAGTTTTAATATATTTATGTATTATTTATACTTAGATTGTAACCCATAATGTACAGATATTATTTTTCCTTCAACTCTTAAGAATATTCTTAAATAATAAAATTAAGATTAATGAATTATAATTTTTTTTGGTTGGGAAAATGAATAGACACACATGTGACAGTGCATCACTTCACCTCATCATTTCATCTCATCATTTCATCTCATTTCATCATTTCATCTCATCTCATCATTTCATCTCATCATTTTATCTCATCATTTCATCTCATCCCATCTCATCTCATCATTTCATCATATCATCATTTCCTCTCATTTCATCAAATCTCATCTCATTTCCATTTCATTATTTCATTTCATTTCACTATTTCATTTCATTTCATCTAATTTCATTTCATTATTTCATTGTGTCATTTCGCATCATCTCATTTCATTTCATCTCATATTTTTCATCTCATCATTTTTCATATCACTTTTCATCTCATTTCATCTCAATTCATTTCATCTCACCATTTCATCTCATTTCATCATTTCATCCTTTCATTTCAACATTTCATCTCATCATTTCATCTCATCTCATTTCATTATTTCATTTCATCTCATTTCATTATTTCACCTAATTTCATTATTTCTTTTTTAATTTAATTTTATTTTATTAGGTTTTAGGGTACATGTGCACAATGTGCAGGTTTGTTACATATGTATCCATGTGCCATGTTGGTTTGCTGCACCCATTAGCTCGTCATTTAGCGTTAGGTATATCTCGTATTTCATCTCATCTCATCTCATCTCACTTCATCTCATCTCATTTCATCTCTTCATTTCATCTCATCATTTTTCATCTCATCATTTAATCTCATTTCATTTCATCTCATCATTTCATCTCACCACATCTCTTAATTTCATCATTTCATTTCAACATTTTTCATCATTTCATCTCATCGTTTCATCTCATCTTTCAATTTCATTTCAATATCATCATTGCATTTCATCATTTCTTTTCATTTCATCTCAGTTCATTATTTCATTTTATTTCATCTCATTTCATCTCATCATTTTATCTCATTATTTTATCTCATTCCATCTCATCATCTCATTTAATTTCACCTCATTTCATTATGTCATTTCATCTCATTACATTTCGACTAATTTTATTTCATCTCATTTCATATCATTTCATTTCATCTCTTCATCTCTTTTCATCTCATCATTTCATCTCATCATCTCATCAACTCATTTCATCTTATCTCATCATTTCATCCTTTCGTCTCATCTCATACCTTCTCATCTCATTTCAATTTCATTTCATTTTTTCATTTCATTATTTCATCTCATTTCATTATTTCATCTCATCTCTTTCATCTCATCACATCTCATCATTTCATCATTTTATTTCATTATTTCATCTCATCTCATTTCAATTTTATTTCAATTTCATTTCATTATTTCATTTCATCTCATTATTTCATCTCATTATTTCATTTCATTTCATCTCATCATTTCATCTCATCATCTCAACTCATCTCATCATTCATCTCATCATTTCATATCATTTCATCTCACCATTTCATTTCATCTCATCTCATTTCATCTAATTTCATCTCATTTCATCATTACATCTCATCATTTCATCATCATTTTATGTCATCATTTCATGTCATTTCATCACATCTCATCTCATCTCATTTCATCTCATCATTTCAGCATTTCATCTCATTTCATCATTTCCATTTCATTTCCATTTCATTATTCCATTTCATCATTTCATTTCATTATGTCATTTCATCTCATTACATTTCATCTCATCTCATTTCTTCTCATCTCGTCATTTCATCTCATCATTTCATCTCATTATTTCATCTGATTTCATGTCATCATATCATGTCATCATTTCATCTTATCATTTCATCACATCTCATCTCATCATTTAATCTCATTTAATCTCATCATTTCATCTCATCTCATCATTTCATCATTTCATCTCATCATTTCGTCTCATCTCATCATTTCCATTTCATTATTTCATTTCATCTCATTTCATTATTTCATTTCATTAAGTCATTTTATTTCGTCTCATTACATTTCAGCTCATTTCATTTCATATCATTTCATTTCATCTCATCTCATTTCATTTCATCTCATCATTTCATTTCATCTCATAGTTTCATCTCATTTCATCTCATCTCATTTCATCATTTCATCTCATCATTTCATCTTATCTCATCTCATTTCAATTTCATTTCAATTTCATCATTACATTTCATAATTTCATTATTTCATTTCATTTCATCTCATTTCATTATTTCATTTCATTTCATCTCATTTCATCTCATCATTTCATCTCATTTTTCATCTCATTTCATCTCATCATTTCATCTCATCATCTCATCTCATTTCATCATTTCATCTCATCATTCATCTAATTTCATCTCATCATTTAAACTCATTTCATCTCATCTCATTTCAATTTCATTTCATTATTTCATATCATTTCATTATTTCATTTCATTTCATCTCATCATTTCATCCATCATCTCATCATTTCATCTCATTTAATCTCATCTCATCTCCTTTCAATTTCTTTTCAATTTTGTCATTTCGTCCAATCATTTCAACTCACCATTTCATCTCAAAAATTCATCTCATCTCATCTCATCATTTTGTCATTTCATCTCATCATTTCATCTCATCTCAAGTCATCTGATCATTTCATCTAAGTGAAATGATGTAATGAAATCATGAAATGAAATGGATAGGATGCCCTCAGTGATGTTAAATTTAAAAATTGTTTTCATGTATTCATTTTTATATTTATATGTATTTATATTTATATTTACTTATATTTCTTTTTACTTATTTTTATTTATATTTTTACTTCTTTCTTTATTTATAGACAAGGTCCTGTTCTGTGGCCTAGGCTGGAATGCAGTGGTGCATTCACAGTTCACTGCAGCCTCGAGCAAACCTCCCACCTCAGCCTCCCAGGTAGCTGGGACCCCAGGTGCGCACCACCACATCTGGTTAATATTTTATTATTTGTAGAGATGGAGGCTTGCTATGCTGCCCAGGCTGGTCTCAAACTCCTGGGCTCAAGCAATCCTCCTGCCTTGGCATCCCAAATTGCTGGGATTACAGACATGAGCCACAGTGCCCAACCTATTTATTTATTTATTTATCTATTTAATAAACACAAGGTCTCACACTATGTTGCCCAGGCTGGTCTTCAACTCCTGGCCACAAATGATTCTCCAAATTTGGCCTCTCAAAGTGTTGGGATTACAGGTATGAGCCACCATGCCTGGCCTAAAAATAGTATTATATTTTTGTGTTATATAATTTTCAATGAGGTAATATGAATATTCTGTACAGGAAATATGCCCTTAATTACATAGGCATAAACATTTGTTACACTGAGAAAAATCTAATAGAGCTAAAAATAAAAATTAATTTGGAAAGGTCATTAGATACTCATACATTCTTACTAAAGTTTACACATTCTTTCATATATTCATACATTCTTTTAACAGTATCAATGGTTTGGAGTTATGCATACAAAACCATGATCTATATGTAATACAACGAATAACAGGCTAATAACTAATAACTAATACAACTAATAATTACAATTCAAGGCATATTACATACAAAGCTTTAACTTCTCATCATCAGATTTTGTTTTGTTTCTTTCTGTTTTGGCAGATACTATGAACACAACATTCAACTCACAGACACTATGGAGCCCTTACTAAGCATAAAGTACTGTGAAAGGCCAGGGCTAGGACAGAACTGAGACAGGGCCAGGGATACGACAGAACTGGGGCAGGGTCATGGCCAGAGAAAAACCAGGGGCAGGGTCACAGCCAGGGACATGACAGGACCAAGGCCAGGGCCAGAAGCAGGGCAGAACCAGGGCCGGGGCAGGGACATGGCAGGGCCAGGGCCATGGCAGGATCAGGGCCAGCAGAAGGCCAGGGCAGGGCTAGGGTAGCACAGGGCCAAGGCAGGGCAGGGTCAGTGTAGAGCAAGGAACGGGCCAGGGTATGGCAGGGCAAGGACAGGGAGGTCCAGGGCCAGAGTCAGGTCCAGGACATGGACAGGGCAGGGCCAGAAACATGGCAGGACCAGAAAGGGGACAGGGCAAGGGCAAGGCCACAGAAGGACCATGGAAAAAACATGGCCAGGGAGGGTCCACGGCCAGGGCAAGTCCATGGCAGAACCAGAGCCAGGGCAGGCCAAAGGCAGGGCCAGGGCAGGGCAAGGTCAGGGTAGGGCAGGGCCAGTATAGGGTGAGGGTAGGGCCAGGGCGAGTTCAGGGCCAGGACAGGACTAAGAGAGCATACGGCCAAGGCAGGGCCGGGGCAGGGCCTGGGGATTGTCAGGGCCAGGGCCAGGGTCAAGGCTGGGCCAGGGACAGGGCCAGAGCAAGGGCAGGGCCAGGGAGAAGGCAGAACCAGAGAGGATCCAGAGCAAGGGCAGGGCCAGGGCAGAACCAGGACCAGGACAAGGCAAAGCCAAGGCCAGGGCAGGGCAAGGCCAGGGCAGGGCAAGACCAGGGAAGGGCAAGGCCAGGGAAGAAAAGACCAGGGTAGGGCCAGGCCAGGGTAGGAGAAGGCTACGGTAGGGCCAAAGCCAAGGCAGGGCAGGGCTAGGGTAGCACAGGGCATGGCCAAAAGCAGGGCAGGGCCATAGCAGTGGCAGGACTAGCAACAGGGCCAGGGGAAGCGCTGGACCAGAGCATGGTGGGGACAATACAGGGCCAGGAAAGAGAATGGCAAGGCAGGCCCAGGGCCATTTCACGGACTCAGTAGGCATGGGGTCAGGCCAGGGCAGGGCAAGGGCAAGGCCAGGGAGAAGGCAGGGCTGGGGCCAAGGCAGTGCCAGGGCAGGGCAGGACCAGTGCAGGGACAATGCAGGGTAAGGGCAAGGCCAGGGCATGGAAGGGCAGGGCACAACCAAGGAAGGGCCAGGAGAGGGCCAGGGCAAGGTCAGGGCCAGAACAAGGTTACAGCTGGGGCCAGGAATATGGTAAGACCAGGGCTGGGCCCAGGCTGGGATACGCAGGGCAGAGCATGGTCTGTGCAAGGCAGGGCCAGAGCCAGGACATAGAGAGAGTAGGGCAAATGCCTAGGCAAGGCTAGGGTAGTGCCAGGGCTGAGGCAAGGTCAGGGAAGGTCCGGGGCTGAGTCAAGGCTACAACCAATACAGGGCAAAGGACGGGGCAGATCTAGGGCACAAGCAGGACAGGCTAGGGCACGGCAATGGCAAGACCAGGCCATGGCAGGGCCAGCCCAGGATAGAACAGGGCACCGGCAGGGCAGGGCCAGGGCCACGGCTGGGGCAGGACAAGGACCAGGACCAGGGTCCAGGCCAGGGCAAGGGTATGGCCAGGGCAGAGGTAGGGCCAGAGCCAGGGTCTGGGCAGGGCCAAGGCAGGTCCATTGCAGGGCCAGGGTTCAGACCAGGGCCCAGAGCAGGGCTGGGGCAGGGCTAGGGCCAGGACCAGGAAAGGTCAATGTCAGGACAAGGGCCATGGCAGGACCAGCAACCGGGCTAGGGCCAGGACAGGGACAGGGACAGGGTCAGGGCTGGGGCTGGAATAGCACGCCAAGGTAGAGCCAGGCCGAATTAGAGCCAGGACAGTGTCAGGACCAGGGCGGGGCTAGGGTATGGCCTTAAGTAGCAAAGGGCCAGGGCCAGGGTCCACGCCAGTGCCAGCGCCGGTCCAGGGCAGAGGCAGGGCCACGGCCAGGTCTAGGACAAGGCTGGGGCAGGGCCAAGGTCTGGGTCAGGGTCAGCACAAGACCAGGACAGAGCCAGGGAGGGACAGAGCCATGTCAGGGCCAGGGTCAGGAGCAGGGGTCAATGCCGGGCCAAGGCCACAGATAGGACCAGGTCTGTGCTAGGGCCAGTATGAGGGCCAAGGCGGGGTCAGGGCAGGGCCAAAGGGAGGGCAGGGCAAGGACAGGGTGGAGCAGGCGTGGGGTAGCACAGGGTTAAGTCACGGCATGACCAACCAGGGCAGGTCTATGGCTGGGGCCGGGGCAGGGCCAAGGCAGTGGCAGCTCCAGGGCAGGGCCAGGGTTAGGACCACGGACATGTCCAAGGCCAGTGCCAGGGCAAGGGCAAGGGCAGGGGCAGGGCCAGGGTCATCTAAGAACCAGGGACAAAGCCAGACCCAGAGCAGGGCCAGGACAGGTACCTGGCAGGGCTAGGGTCTGGAACAGGGCCATGGCAGGGCCAGGGTCAGGGCCACAACCAGGTCTGTGCTATGGCCAGGTCCAACAGAGTGCCCAGGTTAGGCTAAGGTGAAGGGAAAGACAGGGCCAGGGCAGGGTCAAAGCCAGGCTAGGGCCAAGGCAGGGTCATTGCAGGCAAGGCAGGGCCAGGAAAGCATAGGGCCAAGACAGGGAAGGGCCAGGCCAGTGTCAAGACGTGGGCAGGGCCAGGGCCAGGGCCATGGCCATGACCTGGGCAGGACCAGGTTTGGGGCAGGGGCAAAACAAGGGCAAGGACAGTCCAGATTCTTGGCACAGCCAGGGTCCAGGACAGTGTCAGGGCAGGGCCAAGGCAGGGTCTGGGCCATGGTAAGACCAGCAACAGGGCTGGGGCTAGGCCAGTGACAGGACCAGAATCAGGGCAAGGGCCAGAGCAGTGCAAGGCCAGGGTAGGGTCAGGGCCAGGGGAGAACCAGGGCAAGGTCTCAAGCAGGGAAGGGCCAGGGCCAGGAGAGGTCCAGGGCAGGGCCATGACAGGGCCAGAGGCTGTGTTAGGGCAAGGGCAGGGCCAGAGCAAGGTAAGGGTCAGGGCCAAGGCCAGGCTAGGGACAGGGCAAGAAATATGGCAGGACCACGGGCAATGCCAAGGCCAGGGCTGGGCAAGGGCTGAGTCAGGGCAGGGCAGGGCATGGTATGGTATGGCCAGTGCAGGACAGGACAAGAGCCGGTCCACAGAGAGAGCAGGGCTGATGCCAAGAAAGAGCCAGGCTAGTGCCAAGGCTGTGGCAGTGTCAGAGCATGTCCAGGGCAGGGCCAGGGCCAGGGCCAGAACCGAGCCAGGGCGCAGCTAAGGCAGGGTAGGGCAGGGAAATGGCATGGCCAGGTCAGTACTGGGACAGGGCAGAGCAGGGCAAGGCGATGGTAGGGGCAGGGGAGGGACAGGCCAAGGCAGAGCCATGTCACCCCAGGGCCAGGACACCTCCAAGTCCACTTCAGGGCCAGGGCTATGGCAGGACAAAGACCAGGGCCAGGGTCAGGGCCAGGTCTGTGCTAGGGCCAGGTCCAGAGCAGGACCTAGAAGACTAGGGTGAGGGCCAAAGTAAGGCCAGGGCAGGGTCAAAGGGAGAGTAGGGCCAGGGCAGGGTGATGACACACCCAGAGCACAGCAGGGCAGGGTGATGGCAAGACTAGGGGCAGACCACTGCCAGCTCAGGGCCAGGGAAGGGCCAGGGCAGAGGCAGGAAAGAGTCTGGGTCAGGGCCAGGACCAAGGCAGAGCAGGGCCAGGGCCATGGCAGAGTCAGGGCAGGTCCTTCACAGGACCAGGCTCCAGGAGGCCAGGGCCAGGGCAGCAGCAGGGGCAGGACCTGGATAAGGGCAGGGCCAGGGATATGGCAGGACCAGGGCTAGAGTCAGGACCAGGCCATAATGAGGGCAAGGCAAAAGCCAAGGCAGGGTCAGGGCAGGTCCAGGAAGTGGCCAGCACCAAGCGGGGCCAAGGCACAACCAGCACAGGGTAAGGCAGGGCAATGGCACCACTGGGCCATGACAGGGCAAGGTCAGTGCCAGGAGAGGGCACAACAGGCAGGCCCATGGTGGGGCCAGGGCAGGGATGGGCCAAAGCAGGGCCAGGACATGTCCAAGGCCAGCTCAGGGCCAGAACAGGAGCAGGACCATGACCATTGGCAGGGCCAGTGCCATGACAGGACCAGGGTCAGCACAAGGGGCAGGGCCAGAGCCAGGGCCAGAGTCAAGGCCAGGCCAGCACAGGTTCAGGGCAGGGCCAGTGCCAGGGCAAGACCAGGGCAGGGACAGGGTAGCACAGGGCCAAGTCAGGGTCAGGATGGGACCAGAGCAGGACAGGGCTGAGACAGTCCAGGTAACAGTAGGGCAGGTACAGGGCAAGGCAAGGCAGTACAGGGCCAGATCCATGGCAGGGGCAGGGCAAAGCCAGGCCCCTTGCCAATGCACCGGCTCTCCCTACAAGGCTCCTACCACCTGGCCACTGCTGCAGCCCATCCATCGCTGTAAGCCTGACCCCAAACCCTGGCTGCAGCCACCTGCCCACCTAGCGCGGCCTCTCTCCTACGGCTCCGGTGCACTGAGGTCTCCGTCACTGCCACCCACCCGCAACGAGGCAAGCCGTAGTGTCGCAGGCTCTAGGTGTCTCCTCCTCCTGGCACGGAGCAGCTGGGCGGGCAAGGCCAGAAAAGCCTACAGGAAGATGTGAGGGGTGGAAGGGTTAGAGACTCAACTTGTCATGCTGGCCACTGGGTGGCAGGGGCCAGTTTCAGCAAAGGCACTCACACCCACCCTCCAAAGTCCAGCCTCTCCTTTTGGCCCAAGCTGGCTAGGAACTGGGGTCTGGGGTGGGTGTGGAGACACCACAGCACCCAGCTCCCCACTCCACAGGAACCATTGGGCCCATCATGGCTGCACTCGTCGGGGAGCAGGAGAAGCAGAAAAATTCAGACCCAGCCAGCCCTCTGCACCCAGGTGCCAATTCCTGTTCCAGACGCCTCCACGCACAGGGCCCTGTCCCCCGTGGTGTCCCCAGAGGTGCCTGGCAGCCTCTGAGGCACAGACTCAGAGTGCACAGGCCCAGGAACCACGGTGGGTGTGGGGGCTCTGCCATGCTCAGGATTCCCACGCAAACGCTGCGCGCCTGCCGCACTCCAGTTTGACCAAGAGTAGGTCGGCCTCTGGAGTGTGGAACCAGGGAGAGGAGAACCACTCCTTCCTTGGATGCCAACTCTGCTGACCGCCGCCAGCAGTGCAGCCCGATAGCAACGAACTCGCCCTCTCTCCACGGCTAGTCCTGCCCTCAATAGCGCCCCCCACCTCCATCCCCCAATGCTGCCAGTAGCGTATACCCGATAGTGCCCTAACCTGTCCTCCTCCATGGGCATTGCAGCCCCAGAAAGCACCCATAACCCACCCTCCCTGCCATGGGCAGTGCAGCCCTGTACAGTGCTACCAACCAGTACCCCTAATGCAGGCAATGACACCCTGGATAGCGCCCCCAACCCTCCCCACACTGCGAAAGGTGCAGCCCTGGATAGCCCCTGTCCTACCACTCTGGTCGTGCTGCAGTCTCTGTCACCGCCACCACCAACCACAGTGAGGCAAGCCAGTGGGCTGCAGGCTCTAGCATCCAGCAGCCAGGCACGGAGCAGCTCTCACTGACGGCCAGCTCCTACCACTCCCACCACGCTGCTGTCTCCATGGCCATCTTCTTTGACTATAAAGCAATGAAAATAAGTATCAATAAGAAGAGTAACTTTGGAAAGAATACAATCACAGGGAAGTTAAACACTACTCTCCTGAATAAATGACTAGCGGGTCAATGAAGATACTAAGAAATTCAAAAATTTCATGAAACAAAGGGTAATGAAAACACAGTATACCAAAATTGTTACTCAGAAAGCAGGACAAAGGCAAAGATTTATAGCTATAAAAGTCTACCATCCAAACAAAAGAGAAACTTCAAATAAACATCTTAAAGAACTAGTAAAGTAAGAACTAAACCGAAAATAAGAAAATAAATAAGATCGTAGCAGAAATAAAATTGAAATAAAAAACACACAAGATTAAACGAAAAGTTGGTTTTCTGGAAAGCTAAACAAAATTGACAAACTTTTAACCATGCTAACTAAGAAAAAAGAGACAAGATTCAAATAAATAAAATCAACAGATAAAAAAAGGAGACATTACAACTAATACTTCAGAAATTCAAAGGATCATAACTGGCTATTATGTGCCAATAAATTGGAAAGCCTAGTAGAAATTGGCAAATTCCTAGATGCATACAACCTACTTGGGCTGAACAATGAAAACATCCAAGACCAGAACAGACTGGTAACAAGTAATGAGATCGAAGCCATCAGAAAAAGTCTCCCAGTAAAGAAAAGCCCAGGAACTGATGTCTTCACTGCTAATGGCTTCACACCAAACAATTTAAAGAACTAGTACAAATCCTACTCAAACTATTTTGAAAAACTGGAGGGAATACTTCCAAACTTATTCTGAGACCATTATTACTGTGATACCAAAATCAGACAAAGCCATCAAAGAAGGAAACTACAGGCCAGTATCTCTAATATTGATGCAAAAATCCTCAACAAAATACCAGTGAATCAAATTCAGTAATACATTAAAAAGATAATTCATCATGATCAAGTGGGATGTATCCCTGGGATGCAAGGGTCACTCAACATACAATGTGATACATCATATCAACCAAATAAACGACAAAAACAGTATGATCATGTCAACTGAAATTGAAAAAGCATTTGATGAAATTCAACATCCCTTCATGCTATAAATCCTCAAAGAAATGGGTACAGAAGAAACATACCGCAACGTAATATAAACTACAGGAAAGATACCCACAGCTAGAATCATATGGAATGGGGAAAAATGGAAAGCTTTTCCTCTAAGATCTGGAACATGATAAGGATGCCCACTGTCACCACTGTTAACATAGTACCAGAAATCCTAGCTAAAGCAATCAGCGCAGCCCCTGACACCTCCCTGTTGCCAGCAATACAGTCTGGGATAGTGCCCCCAACCGGCTCCCCGTCAAGGGCAGTGCAGCCCCGGTTTGGGCCCCCAAACCGCCCCCCGCGCCCGGTGCAGGCAGCACAGCCCCAGATAGCACACCCAACCAGCCACCCAAGGCGGGCAGTGACGCCTGAGATAGGGCCCCCAACCCGTCCCAGGCCACCCGCAGTGCAGTCTGGATAGCGCACTTACCCTGACGCCTTTCTACGCTCTGGCTGGCTGTAGTGTCCATCGCTGCCACCAACCGCAAACACGACTGCAAACAGGAAGAATTTTATTCACCGTCGATGCGGCCCTGAGTTGTCCCAAAGCGAGGCAGTGCCCCAAGGTCTGTGCTGAGCCGAATGCAGCTCCGCCCTCGCGGTGCCCCCGGCCCGCCCGGGTTTGTGCTGAGGAGAACATTGCTCCGCCTTCGCTTTATCTCCGAAGTCTGTGCAGAGGAGAGCTGAGCGTGGGTGAGCACCCCAGGTGGAACGAGGTCCAGCAGCCCCCAGCCACGCGGAGGCCGGCAGAAGCGGGAAGCTGGGCCTCATCTGCCCAGATGATGGGAGCCAGGTGTGGGGAATTAAGTGGCTTCCTCGGGGGCCTGGAGTTGAAGGCACTTCTGAGGAGCAGGACAGGCAGGCGGATGCGGGGGGCGGGGTGCAAGGCGGCTGGGTTTGAATGGCTGGAGTCCCCTGTGTCTTCGGTGGGGGGAGTGGGCCTTGAACTTGGGCCTGTGGAAGGGCCTGGCTTTTGTCTGAGAGGCTTAGGGGAGACCTAGGAGAGATTAGATCACACGCTGGCAGGGCTGTCTGGCCTGGGGACTGGGGCCCAGTGGGGATCAGGCTGCAGGGTCAAGCAGCGGCCACTGGCTGGGAAGAACTGAGACCCCAGCAGGGAGACCCCAGCCCTGCTCCCTGTTCTGGCCTGGGCTCCCTCCCTGGGTCTGGGATAATAAGCCCTGCAGGAGCATAGAGACCCTGGACCCCCCCTCAGGCTCTAGGAGGGTGATGGGAGGCAGGGCCGTGACAGCTGAGTCAGCGGTGTCTGCAGGACGTGGACCATCTGAGAGCTGCTGGGTCGGGGCTCTGATGCCCAGGTCCAGGCCAGCCTGCGTCTACCACTGTCCCCGAGGGGGGCGTGTGGGACCCCAAGAAGCCATGGTTTCAGGCTCTGAGAGCAGAAGCACTGCCTGAGTTTCCCCATTTTTGAAATGGCTCAATCGGCTGGGTGCGGTGGCTCATCCCTGTAATCCTAGCACTTTGGGAGGCCGAGGCGGGTGGATCACCTGAGGTCGGGAGTTTGGGACCAGCCTGACCAACATGGAGAAACCCTGTCTCTACTAAAAAATACAAAATTAGCTGGGCATGGTGGTGCATGCCTGTAATCCCAGCTACTCAGGAGGCTGAGGCAGGAGAATCGCTTGAACCCAGGAGGCAGAGGTTGCCGTGAGCCGAGGTCACACCATTGCACTCCAGCCTGGACAACAAGAGCGAAACTCCGTCTCAAACAAAGAAACAGCTCAGAGAGACTCTGCAGAGGGCTCTGAAATAAGGATGGGGTGGGGTTGAGTGAGCCGACCCTGTAAGGTGCCCCCAGCTATGGGGTTATGCCCAGGCAGGAGCCCACGGGTCTGCAGGGCTTCTGTGAGCGGGGCTGGTGGTGGGACAGGAGGTGTCCTGCCTGGACATGCTCAGGCCCTCCTTTCCTCAGCCTTGGACCTCATGCGGGGTCCCCTTTCCCCAACACGCCCTGCCTTTGGGGTGCAGGAGGGAGCACCTGCAGGTGGGGTGGAGGTGCCGCCTGGTGGTGTGCTGCGGCCAGTCTCCCTGGACTCCAGTATCTTCTTCCTGGGCCCTCCAGGGTCACCTGGGTCTGGGTCCTGGTTCTACTTAGGGAGAGAGGCAGGCTGGGAGAGGGGGACAGAGAGTCTTTTGTCCTGTCCTTGAGTTTCTTCAGGCTTGAATGGGCCTTGGAGTCCCACCTTCATCCCTACAGGGCACAGGTGTGCCCAGATCCTCACAGGGTCCCAGGACCCTCTTCTGGGCCAGAGGGCACCTCATGACCATGTGGGCAGCCTCTATTTAAAGATGGACAAGGTGAGGCCTGAGGGCCAGCCTGGGACTGCCTTCGTGGACAGGGCTGCCTGCACCGTGTGGCCCCAGCAAGGCCTGTGTAGATGGGAAGAATGGGTGCAAAACAGCACCTGTGTCGGCTGTGGCGTGACTCCCTCTGTGTCCCCCACCAGGCCCACTGCTCCTGGAGCGTGGAGGATGAGGAGGAGGCCGTCCACGAGCAATGCCAGCGTGAGAGAGACAGGCAGCTTCCGGCCCAGGACGAGGACGGAGGTGGCCTTGTCCTCGAGAGGCCAGAGCAGGAGATGCTGTGAGCAGCCCCCTACCGCACGCCTGGGCTCTAGCCTCTATTCGTGTACCCTGGGGCCTGGGCAGAAGGGGAGGTCAAGGGCCTGGGCTTGGGGGTTCCAGTGCAGGTTGAGAGCGAGGAAGGGCCCCCAGGAGCAGGCGTGGGAGTGGGTGAGTGCTCCTGGGGTGAGGGTGGCCACAGCCCTGGATGAGGGTCTGCCAATACCTGGCTGCCTCCTGGGTGCTGACCCAGGCTCTGTGCCTGTGCCCTGGCCCTTGCTCGGACCGCCTCTGACCCCAGCCACGCAGCCTGGCCCGAGCCCCCCACCAGACTCCCCCGCCAGTGACTCACAGAGCCACGTCCAACTTGGCGGCCATGTTGGCTTGCTTCCTCCTTGGGCCCAGGAGGCCTCCGCAGCTGGACTGGGCTGTTTTTCCAACAATGCTTCCCTTCCTCCTGGCCTCTTCTTCCATTTTCTCCAAGTCAGCAGCCTTGGGCAGAGTGGGATTCAGCGGTCACCATAGTCAGGCCCTTGGCCACCCCCACCAAGGGCCCCAGCTATCCTGGGGCTCCCCCTGCCACATGGGAGGCCTGAGAAGTCAGGGCTTAGGAGGACCTCATGTAGGGTCCTCATGTGGGGACCAGGGCAGCCCTTAGGGAGCCCCAGGATGATGGGGGAGGCACAGCCCTGCCATAGGGGGCCCCAGACTGATGGGAGAAGCACAGCCCTGCTCTTAGGGAGCCACAGGCTGACGGGGAAGGCCCAGCCCTGCCCTAGCGAGTCCTGGAGTGATGGGGGAGGCACAGCCCTGCTCTTAGGGAGCCACAGGCTGACAGGGGAGGCACAGCCCTGCCCTCAGGGAGCCCTACCCTGATGGAAGAGGCATAGCCTCACCCTCAGGGAGCCCCAGACTGATGGAGGAGGCATATCCCTGCTGAGCCTCAAGGAATCCTGGACTGATAGAAGAAGCACAGTTCTCAGGCTGCCCCAGAACCGACGGGGGAGGCACAGCCCTGCCCTCAGGGATTCTGACCACAGGAGACACAGCCCAGAGCCAGCTCTGTGGCAGACAGGGTCTCCCACATTTGGAGTCCAGGGCCTGAGAGGGCGCTGTGAGGTGTGTGTGGGCCCTGGGCAGAGGAGGCAGCAGACGCCCAGTCCTAAGCTCCCTGCTGCTACCCTCAGCCTCAGCCTGCAGCCCTCGGAGGCCCCTGAACTGGATGAGGACGAGGGCTTTGGCAACTGGTCCCAGAGGCCAGAGCAGTGGCAGCAGCACGAGGGGGCACAGGGCGCCTCGGACAGTGGAGAGCCCCCCCAGTGCAGGAGTCCTGAGGGTGAGCAAGAGGACGGGTGAGTGAGGGCCTCGAGGGCGGGCGCTGGGCAGAGCGGGGCTCCCTCCGAGCCTCGAGGGCAGGTGCTCGGCAGAGCGGAGCTCCCTCTGGACCTCGAGGGCAGGCGCTGGGCAGAGCGGGGCTCCCTCTGGACCTCGAGGGCAGGTGCTGGGCGGATTGGGGCACAGCAGGGCTCCCTTCAGGCCCTCAACCTGCGCCTGAGCAGCCACCCCATCCTCCCCTTTCCAAGCAGCCCCTGAAATGCCCCCATGGCCAGGAAAGGGGGAGAAAGGAGGGAAGGGAGGAAGAAGGCGAGACAGCATGGTGGCCGGCGAGGGGCCACGAGGAAACCTCATTCTGGGGCTCCCCAGGGCCCCTGGGCCTCATCCAGGCAGCTGCAAGGCCAGGCCGGGTGCTGCCACATCAGCACACAGCTGCGGCCGCTTCTGTGATGGAGGCTGAGAGCCCGCCGCCACCCCTTCCTCCCTCGGGGCTGGCAGATCTCCATTCCCACAAAGGGGAGCAGGTATTTCCAGATGTGCACGCTGGAGAGTTGGCTGGGAGGACGCCCTTTCCAGATGTGGGGATGTGTGTGCCTGTCTCAACCCCAACAGGCCCGACAGGGGCTGCTCCCGAGCCCCACCTCACTACCCCTGCTCAGGCTCCTTGCCACTCTGTCATCTGCGGCCATGATGGGGCTGACCCCACCTGCCCTGCAGGGCCCAGGCCATCTGGGATCCCAGCCCTGCTCAGGACCCCCTTGCCTTGAGTGGGACCAGAGTTCATGGCT
>NW_026652300.1:0-89646 GCF_009828535.3 Hylobates moloch
AAAAAAAAAAAAAAAAAAAAAAAGGTGCGTTTCTACCGACATCTCTGCAAAGGAGGCATTTTCCCCGAGAAATCCTTCCTTCTACGGCACCAGACGCTTTTACGGTCCTTCCCTGTAATACGCAGGCGTAACTTGCGCAGTGGTCCCATTTTAAAAAAAGATCCGGCCATACTATTTTTATCTTGCTCTTTCGTTCCGTTGGAGTACTGTTTAACAACAGTCCAGCGACTGCTCTGTGAGTGTTTTTCTGTCGTAAAATCGGTCTTGCGTCCTCAGCTTTTATCTAAGGTGCAGAAGGTCTCACAGGTTTGGAAATAGCGCCGGAAAAAGTCGATCCGCGGAGGGAGACGTCTCGTACAGCGGCTGACGGCTGTCAAGATGGCGGTTGTAAGACTGGGCGCTCTGACGATTGGTAAGCAGCCACGGGATTAAAGTAACCTTGAAGTTCTCAAGAAAATGAAATTTCCATAGGCCTTTTAGTAGGAGGAACCAGCGCATCATTAAAGACAATGTGATTCTTATTTTACAGCTTAGCATTAAGGCCTGACATGGAACCGGGGTGTGACGAGTTCCTACCGCCTCCCGAGTGCCCGGTTTTTGAGCCTAGCTGGGCTGAATTCCAAGACCCGCTAGGCTACATTGCGAAAATAAGGCCTATAGCAGAGAAGTCTGGCATCTGCAAAATCCGCCCACCCGCGGTAAGTCTTTGAAACAAAACTTGAGAGTGGGTAGCCTTTGATTTGAACGTTGGGGCAGTTTACCGCTTGGCGAGGCGTTATTTACACTTATGACCGGAAACCCTTAGCACCAAATTTCTCAGTTTAACTTTTCTGACCAAAACAAGCTGGCATCAGAAAATTAGTATCAGATCGCAACATTGCACGGGGTTCTAAAGATCTGACTTCCGTAGGGACAAAAATAAAAGATTCAGATACTTATGCGTTTTGCTGTTATTAAGTATAGTTTAGGCATACACAAGCTTTCGTTACACTTAACCGCAAAAAAATTAGCTTACTCAGAAGTACTTGATCTATGACAGAAGCAAGTTATATAAGCTTGTGGTGTTAACCACTTGGACTGGTGTTTTCATTCTTTCATATGACCTTAGATGTATGTAACAAATATAGCAAAGAATGGGAATGTTGTAGCATCCTTTGCCATCAATTAAATTTATATTATTAAACGTAGACCAACTTGGCTTGCTATACTGAAAAGTACTAAATGAACCTCATAGAAGTTTGTCTGAATTAAGAATGTAAACTGAAATGAGCCTGGGCTGCCGTCGTTAAACAACTAACAAAATATTCAGAGAAGTCAAAAAGTTTTCGCAGAACAAACAGCTTTTTTCTCATATATTTGAACCAGGCTGCAACGTTATTTTTATTTGGATGTTCAGACTTCTCAGCATTCACAATTAATTTTCATACTGCTGGGAGTGGGAAGAGATAATGGCTTAGGTTTTAAAAAATGAAACAATGTTTTATCTGCATTACATTTATCTTCATTTTAGTAAGGACTCATAACCCAAATAGCATAGTGTTTCTTCAGATGTGCGTCATTCCTTGGAAGTCGCTTTCTAGCCTTGTCTGTTACGACGGACACATATCAAGGAGGGTTTTGGATTTGCAGGGTTTTTCCTTTTTTTTTTTTTCCAGTTAATCTTGATTATGAAGAAGGAATCATTTGAGGCTCTTGTGTACAAAAACGGTTACCAGAAGACTTTAAAAGAGTGGGAACAAATGATTGTGGTTTTCATTGTCTTCATGCTTTACTGTGCCATAGTTACCAGGTCCTTACACTTTCTTCTAGGACTGGCAGCCTCCTTTTGCAGTAGAAGTTGACAATTTCAGATTTACCCCTCGCATCCAAAGGCTAAATGAACTGGAGGTAAGATTGGGAGGCACACTTTTATTAAAGGAATCTGATCTCTAATCTTGCCGTTGTAGTTTCATAATGTAGACCTTAGGTTTTGAAATCTAATGTATTAAATTTGAAGCTGAACTCCACCATTTTCCAGAGTACTGATTTTGGAGAAAGTCTTAGAAAGTATATAAATGATTTGTCATTTTCCTTTACTTTTAGGATTTTGACTATGATCAGTAGCTAGAAGCTGCGTATCAGTTAGGTTAGGAAAGCAGTGATTCAGAAACTAGTTTCATGTCCAAATTTTTTGCGTGAACTAGAAGAATATTTTAATTCTTTGAATTATATATCAGTACATTCTAAATGAGTGTCTTAATGATAATATTGAGTCTAAATACTCTTGGAGCCTACGTATTTTTGGTCAAGCCACCTTTAAGTCCAAGAATAATTCCTTAAATTTAGATACGATTTTGATACTAAGACAGCATGTTCTTAGCTCTTTATAGATTAAAGACTCAGCTTATTTGAGCTTTTTGTGGACACCACTGGTGAGATAAGACAGTGGAGCTGGGGCTCCGGCACATTAGTAGAGAAGTGTAGATAGCATAGAATAATACTTGTTCATTTACTGCATACTCGACGAAGTCAGGTTAAGTATGCCAATCTTATAACGCCCTCTCTTTCCCAGGCCCAGACTAGAGTGAAATTGAACTATTTGGATCAGATTGCAAAATTCTGGGAAATTCAAGGCTCCTCATTAAAGATTCCCAATGTGGAGCGGAAGATCTTGGACCTCTACAGCCTTAGTAAGGTAAGAGTATTCTACTTTCTAAAGGAAAAACGAAAAGCCTTGCCTCAAGGATCTTCTGTAATAGAAACACTAGGCAGGAAAAGAAAACACAGAGCAGCGTTTCTTGACATAATCTTTGAGTCTTGGAATGATTGGTGATGGGGGAAAGGCACAGCCCCCGATATTCAAGTCTCATTGCTGTGTTGGTAGCCCTTTCCTCTGTTCACAGTTCATCCATATTGTTTCTTATACTTTCAGATTGTGATAGAGGAAGGTGGCTATGAAGCCATCTGCAAGGATCGTCGGTGGGCTCGAGTTGCCCAGCGTCTCCACTACCCACCAGGCAAAAACATTGGCTCCCTGCTACGATCACATTATGAACGTATTATTTACCCCTATGAAATGTTTCAGTCTGGAGCCAACCATGTGGTGAGTGCCCTTAAACTGGTTTGTGGCCTGATATGATTTTGTTTTCTTTTGTATTTTCTATTTGAATTGGACTTTTCTCTTGAGTAGTCAGGGCTATAGATTCTAAATCTCTAGAGTGAAGATGTTCCAGGAATTGGGCCTAGAAAATATTTTGCAGCCTCTTTATGTGGCATAGTTTTATTCTTGCTGTACATAAGTAAGAACTAGAGTGACCTTTCTATCTTATGAGGTTAATGTTTACTAAGATCTTTTTATGGGGAAGATCTTAAACTAGAAGTTAGAGGAAACCGTTTCCTATTTTAAGTATCTTACGTGAAAAAGATAATTTTTTTTTCTGAAATGGAGTCTCGCTGTGTTGCCCAGGCTGGAGTGCACTGGTAGGATCTTGGCTCACTACCAGCTCCCCCCGGGTTCACGCCATTCTTCTGCTTCAGCCTCCCAAGTAGCTGGGACTACAGGGGACTGCCACCAGGCCTGGCTAATTTTTTTGTATTTTTGGTAGAGACAGGGTTTCACCGTGTGAGCCAGGATGGTCTTGATCTCCTGACCTTGTGATCCACCTGCCTCGGCCTCCCAAAGTGCTGGGATTACAGGTGTGAGCCACCATGCCTGGCTGAAAAAGATAATGAAGTTCCTAAGCTTTCATGAGGCTGGTTCACTTGAAGATAGTTTAGGTTAAAAGCTTGGTGTGACTTGGGTTTAACTCACGGTATGGAAACTGATTTAGCAGGGTATTTTTACATAATAAGTTTTTAATTGTTTCGTTTGTTTGTTTTTTTGAGGCAGCGTATCACTCTCGCCAGGCGATCTCAGCTCATTGCAACCTCTACCTCCTGGGTTAAAGTGATTCCCCTGCCTCTGCCTCCTGAGTAGCTGGGGCTACAAGTGCATGACCATGCCCACTAATTTTTGTATTTTTTGTAGAGATGGGGTTTCACCATGTTGGCCAGGACAGTCTCTATCCTTTGACCTCGTGATCCACCTGACTCAGCCTCCCAAAGTGTTGGGATTACAGGCGTGAGCCACCACGACTGGCCAGTTTCACTTAGTGTACATAATTCTAAAGATTCAGTATTTTTGTTTTGTTTTGTTTTTTGAGACAGAGTCTCACTCTGTCACCCAGGCTGTACTAACTTTTGTATTTTACTGAGACAGGGTTTCACCATTTGGCCAGAATGGTCTTGACCTCTTGACCCTATGATCCACCTGCCTCGACCTCCCAAAGTTCTGGGGTTACAGGCTTGAGCCACCACACCCAGCCAGATTGAGTATTTTTATTACTTGTTTTTCATCCAGGATATTGAGGTTCATCCAGAGAGAGGTTCAGGATGTTCGCTGAAAGCACACAAAGAATGAGTAAAAACCCAGACTGACATCAAGACAGTCCAAAGACCATGTTCTTTCATATTCTGTGCTGCTCATTCATAAGCAAAGGCACAAGAATTTTCAGGATATGTGTTCTATCCAAAGAACAAGAGGAGTGGACCTGTGTAATTTAGAACTACAGCTTTTTTTGCTAGAGTTGTAAATGAAGGAATCACTAATTACAAATATGACTCAATTTCTGATTCTACATTTTTTTTTCTCTCTAGCAGTGTAACACACAACCGTTTGACAATGAGGTAAAAGATAAGGAATACAAGCCCCACAGCATCCCCCTTAGACAGTCTGTGCAACCTTCAAAGTTCAGCAGCTACAGTCGACGGGCAAAAAGGCTACAGCCTGATGTGAGTGACTTATTGCTGTTATTCTTTCTATAGCTGAGAAGGTTCATCTAGACCTTGATATTGGGGAAAATTCATTGCTGAATGCATTGTTTTACATATGCCTGGTTCAAGATAAAATTAGTTGAAATGAATTATGAGTTATTTTGTTCATAGGTATGGTTTATGATATTTTGTCTTCGTAGTTTTGCTTTTATACATTTTAAAAGAAAACGTATTGCCATTGTTTTAAGTGATGGGGTCTTGCTGTGTTGCCAGGCTGTTCTCGAACTTCTAGGTGTGATTCTCCCTCTACAGCCTTTGGAGTAGCTGGGGTTACAGGGGTTAGCTGTTATGCCACGTTATATGGTATTGTTAATTTCTGTGAATCTTGGAATGATTTTTCCAAAGCACACTGTGCAAGTTAGTTATTGTTAACTGTTGGCTTTATTCTGTGGTCTTCCATGTGATGGTCAGTAGGTGTGACCACAGAAACTGAGGAAAGCAAAGTTTATTATTATCACAGGCCTTAGAGAGGTGGTCACTATATGCTACACAGTGCTAGAGGGGAAAACCCATCTTGGACATGCAGAAGAAGCAGGAATAAGAAAAGCACCTAGGCCATAGGCTATATTGGGTTTACCAAGGGAAAGGCAAGACAGAGCAGGATAAGAAGTATAGGATTGGCTAGTTTGAATAATTTTGGCAGGCTCTAGGCTATAGCAGTATTCCCTAGTTGCCTGACCCTAGAATTAAGGCAGAGGAACTTTACCTCATGAATTGTATGGGCTGAATAGATGAGGATTAGCTTTGGATTTGTCAATGAACATATTAAAGACACATTAAAGGCATACTCCTGGGTGAGCCATTTGGTATTTGTAGGAGTAGGTAACCCTGGGAGGACCATCTCTCCTAGCCAGAAAGATTTAAGATGTTAAAACATCATAATATTTAGAAAATGAAAAATACAAACAATATGTTTTTAATAACTTTTATGTAAGTGTGTTTTCGCTGCTCCATATACAACATTTTCATAAGATTTGGATGTTTTTATTTGTGAAATACATTAAAATAAGACAATGTTGTGTATCCTTAGGTGTTTTCTGGATAATTCTAACAATATTTAAATTTTGAGATATTGTAATATTAGAAATTAGACCAAAGTGAGAAATTTTATCTAGTTAAGATTATCAAAATGCAGATGGATTCTGTATTAGTACTTTAGTTCTTTATAGTAAGAACTATGTCTGGAAAAAACTGAATAAGAAAAATGAACATATAATAACTAGGAAACCAGTAAAATTTATTTCAAGTTGTAAATACCAGTAAAAGGTCTAAACATTTTTCCAGATAAAATGATTCCTTAGACACTTTTTTGGCAGGAGGAGTTCGTTGTCCACTTTGCAGGAAAGGTTTTAAAAATTGTTGGGCCAGGCACAGTGGCTCTGAGCCTATAATCCCAGAATTTTGGGAGGCTGGGTTGGTGGATAACCTGAGGTCTGCAGTTCGAGAACAGCCTGACCCATGTGGTGAAACCCTATCTCTACTAAAAATATGAAAATTAAGTGGGTGTGGTGGCAGGCAATTGTAATCCTAGCTTCTCAGGAGGCTGAGACATGAGAATCTCTTGAGCCTGGAAGACAGAGGTTGCAGTGAGCCCAGATCATTCCACTGCACTTCAGCCTGGGTGACTAAGCAAGACTGTGTCAAAAACAAAAACAAAATTGAAAACTGTACGGTTTACAAAAATCTGTAGTACTTCCAAAATATAAAGAAAAACTTAAAATTTCTGCATAAAGCAAGAAAGGAGACATGAGGACTAACACATCTTTTCTATTTTATGTGTATTTGTAATTCAAGAATGGGTAGTAGACTGTCCGAAATGTAGAGTAGTATGGTATTACTTTATTTTAAAACAAGCAAATGTCAGCTCTTTTAAAAAGTATTTAATAGTTAGAAACAACCTATGTAACATTAATGTAAAACATATAATGTGCATGTGTATAAAATTATATATTGTGCCTAAAAGTTGTAGAAGCACAAAACTGATTGAATCTTTTCTTTTTTATCATAGCTTATTTTCAGGTTTCCCTTTCTAGCAACCCTGATGAATAATAAATCAAAAGTGTTTAACCTCACTTATAAATTGAAAATATGAAGTAACCACATATCCCTTTCACATAACTGATTAGGAAAAGGTCAAAATGTGTCAAGGATATGAGGAACTAGGCATTGTATGCACTCTTTGTAGTAGTGAAGGGTTGTATTAAAATTTGAAGTTACTAAAATTTTAAATGTTTATTTTCTCCTGCTTAACTTCTGTTAATTATCTTTTGAGAAGAAAAATGCAGCAAGTACATGGGTACTAATGATTTGTGCCCAAGTCTTAATTTATAAAGATGATTCAGTAATGAATGAGATGGAGAGGTCAATGCCAAAAGTTTAGCATTGCTGACTGTTTCTTTCCAAATGAGATGTATGACATACACCACAGAGCCACAGTAGTCAGTCAGGAGGTAAGAGGTAAGGTGAAAGGCACAGATCACAGCCTTTATTGGTATTTCTGTGAGACAGGCAAGGCAGGGCAATCAAATGTCAGAATTGGCTAGTTTGTTAGAATAATTCCAGTGCTGTGTGGGGCATAGTGGATGCCGGTAGGTTTCTGGTACATGGCTCTGAGTTGGTTTACAGGAGGGGAAATACTGGCAGAATATGATAGTTAAATAAAGCAAATAGTTAGAGGTTTGGACTCGGGATTGTTTGGTTTATATGGTAAAGGTATGGTTTAGTTTAGCTTAGCCGCCTCTGAAAGAGCTGGTCTGCCTAGCCCACAGGGTACCCCAGAAATGTCAAAACAATATAAGGTATATAAAATAAAAATTAGATTAATACAGTTAGTTACTTAGCTCTTCAGAATGTCAAAAAGTAGGAAACAGCCTCAATGTTGTATAATTAAAAAGTTAAATGATTTCTGGAACAGTATTATAGTAAGCTATGTATTCTCATAGACATTGTAATACAGTGTATGTGTCTGCTTGCAGAAATTGCCATGGGAATAAAAGAAAAGCATAAAATATGTTACTGTGTCTCTCTGTGTATATGAGTGTGTGTTTATATAAATAGAAGAAAACTTACCTCTGTATACAAGAAAATTTGTAAGAATAAAGCTTTAAAATAAATGGAAAATGTAATAGAGCTTAATTTCAAAATATAAGAAATTATTTTAAACATTGATAAAATGTATTTTACAATGTCCTCTAATAAGAGACAAGTGCTGAAAATGGTATATAATATATATGGCATATGATTTGTATTTTGATACTCAATGGGTTTCCATTTTCCCAGGTTTGTGATTATATTGTGGTCTAAAAACAGTTATTATTCTAATGATGTGAGTTTAAATGGAATAGAATTTTTCTTGTCTTAACCATTTCCATCTTCAACTCAGTTGGACAGGGGGGCTTATTTTTAATCACAAAATTCTGTGTTGTAAGGTATAAATTTCTGACATTTAAGCTTCACTAGCCTTGCAAGCCTAGGAGTATTTTGTCATTTTTTTCATAACATGGAAAAAGTTGAGAAACTTCCTTGCTTTCCAAATTTATCCATTTGCTCCTACCTGGCCATACCACACTCACAGTAAAAATGTGATTAATAAACCTTCAGAAATGGATGAAGGCTGTTAGTTGATTTTAGCCCATATGACTTGTCTAGACCTTGCCTGTATTTATGCCTGTTTATGTAAAGCTAACTTCGTTGTTTGAATCTTTTTTAAACAGCCAGAGCCTACAGAGGAGGACATTGAGAAGAATCCAGAGCTAAAGAAGTTACAGATCTATGGGCCAGGTCCCAAAATGATGGGCTTGGGCCTTATGGCTAAGGACAAGGATAAGACTGTGCATAAGAAAGGTGAGGAACTTTAACAGATTGGGGAAGTGTGAGGGGTAAAATAGTAAAGTTTCATGGGAGAAATAGTTTGGTAATCTGGATGCAGGAGAGGATTGTTTTCAGAGTTGTTTTTCACTTCCCTAGTCACATGCCCCCCAACTGTTACGGTGAAGGATGAGCGAAGTGGAGGTGGGAACGTGTCATCAACATTGCTCAAGCAGCACTTGAGCCTAGAGCCCTGCACTAAGACGACGATGCAGCTACGAAAGAATCACAGCAGTGCCCAGTTTGTAAGGACTCACGATTTTGTAATATTCTACTTTGAACTGTCAAGATTAGATTGAACCTAAAATGAATTCATCATACTTTTCTTTTTTCTTTCCTTCTTCTTATTTATGAGCCCTTTATCTGAAGAGATGGGTGGCTAGAAAGGGGAGAACATTTATTCAAGATAAACTAAAGTCAAAAGCAAAATTTTTATGTCTTTTTAGATAGAACTTTTCACCAAACTATACTCTGTTTTTCAACTCTATTAGCATTTTCTGAACTTTACAGCTTAATACAGGAGATAATGTGATCCAATATAAATTATGTTAAAGAGCTATTTATTTTTGGCAAATTCTTCCAGACTTTCAAATCATCACATTTCATATAGTAGTGACAGTTTTCTATTAATCTTGTTTTACTTTTGTGCCTTGTATGTTTACATCTTCTTTTACTCTTTCTACTCTCACTTGAAAGATTTTTATAATGTCTTACATATTTAAGTCTGACTACAAGAAAAAAAAAGACAAAAATTCCTACCTTCCTCCTTACTCTTTAGCTAATTTCACCTGGTTTTGATAATTTTTATTTGCCTTTCCCTTATGTAAATGTTGTTTCCAGAAATTTTGTTCTCAAGAAGACTTCTGTTTTGAGCTGCAAATTCCTTTGTTTCTCTTAGTCATTTCCACCTAATGATTGGGAGATCATGTTTACTACCATTGTCCTGTTCCCGCTTGTCTCACTGTTTCTGATTTTATAGATACAAGGTAGAGCTGTCATCAAGCTTGAAGTCTGGGAGTCATTGATCACTACTTTCTAACCCTTACAGCTAGTAGTTCAGTTCATTCCATTGCTTTTGTTTTTATTTCTGTATATCACGCATACACAAAAATATCTGGATTAGTTTTACTTGTTTGTGTACTTTGAATTAATCGCCCGTTTTGTATTATTGGCTTCTTCATTTAGTGGTTCAAAAAATTCATTTATATGGTTCTATTAATGCTCACGCTTGTGTTCTATTAAGTGTAGTTTTGTTAGGCATAGCTTTTTTTCTATCTGTTTTACCATTCAACTTTTGGTAGTTACCAATTTTTGGCTATTTCAAATAATTCTGTGAATATTAAAGTATATGTTTCTAGGTAACGTATGTAGACATTTCTGTTACCTAAGTAGACAGGATTGAATTGCTGTGACTGAGAGTATGTATATTTTCAGTAGTGGATTATTGTCAGACTATTTTTACAAATGATTGACCAGTTTATCAGCTAGTATTGGATGCCAGTTCTGGTTACCACATGTCCTCACTAACACTTAAAATTGACAGTTTCATTTTCATTTTAGCCATTCTGGGAGATGTGTAGTATTTCATTGTAATTTTTATTTGCATTTCCCTGGTTTACAATTTTGTGTATTGAGCATCTTTGGTAAGTTTAAAATATTTTTATTTTATGAAATATTTCCTTGATAATTCTGTTGAATTTTTTTTCTTTTTCGTGATGGAATGTCACTGTCGCCCAGGCTGGACTGCACTGGCGCACTCCGCTCACTGCAATCTCTGCCTCCAGGATTCAAGCAATTCTCCTGCCTCAGCCTCCCAAGTAGCCAGGACTGTAGGTGCACGCCGCCATACCCTGCTATTTTTTTTTTTATTTTAGTAGAGATGAGGTTTGACCATGTTGTCCAGGCTGGTCGTGAACTCGTGAGCTCAAGCAATCCACCCACCTTGGCCTCCTGAAGTGCTGGGATTACAAGCTTGAGCCACCGCACCTGGCCTCTTATGTTTATAAATATTCTGATTTGTAATGTGCATGTGTGTATATGCATGCATATGTATGTATATATATGCATGTATATATGTATATATACACATACATAATTTGTGTATGTGTGTATATATTTAAAAATATATTTTCACACAGTTTCTTCTGCTCTTGAGTTATCTTTAAAATTTTCTCTACTGATCAGTTTACTTCTAGATTCTTGTAGAAAAGCCCATCCTACTTGTTGAAGGTAATTTTTTCAGAATGTGAGTGGTACCCTGTTAAAAATTTTATCACTGCGTTTTCTTTTTAAACTCTTAATTATTACTAGTTTTTTTCAATAGTATGTAAGAATCAAGTTATTTAGGCTGGGCGTGGTGGCTCACGCTTGTAATCCCAGCACTTTGGGAGGACAGGGCGGGCGGATCACGAGGTCAGGAGATCGAGACCACAGTGAAACCCCATCTCTACTAAAAATACAAAAGATTAGCCGGGCGTGGTGGCGGGCACCTGTAGTCCCAGCTACTTGGAGAGGCTGAGGCAGGAGAATGGCGTGAACCCAGGAGGCGGAGCTTGTGTTGAGCCGAGACTGCGCTCCAGCCTGGGCAACAGAGTGAGACTCCGTCTCAAAAAAGAATCAAGTTATTTAGCCTTTGCTTCATGTTTCTCTTCTGTGACATACTACTTGAGTGACTATTTATAATTCATCAGCTAATCTAAGATAAGATACTCTTTATAATGAAAGTAGACACCTACCAAACTTTTCACCAGAGGAACAAATATTGCTGGATACTCAGTGACTTGACGTTTTTATGTTCAACTTGCCCTCTGTGGCAGTTAAATTTTTAACTGTATGTAATTCTGTGATCTGTGCTGCTTCATACCTGTGTGATTTTTGTTTACACCATTGAACCTCTATAAAAAGTCTACTTTGCCCCCATGGTTTCTTTATTAACTTACTGTATTATAGTGTAATTATCTCCTGTCATAATTTGCACTAGGTAGTAAACTCAAATACAACACTGTATAGTTATTGACCAATGATAGATGTTCATGAATGGTCTAGAAACCTGCGATAAAGTATCATGGAACAAGCAGCTAATTGTTTTACTTTTTTTTTTTTGGTAGATCGACTCATATATTTGCCAGGTGTGCTCCCGTGGGGATGAAGATGATAAGCTTCTTTTCTGTGATAGCTGTGATGACAATTACCACATCTTCTGCTTGTTACCACCCCTTCCTGAAATCCCCAGAGGCATCTGGAGGTGCCCAAAATGTATCTTGGTGGTAAGATCTGTCTGTCACAGATGCTTTATTTTTGGTTGGCGATTTTCTGTAATCTAACTTTCTGGATTTTGGGGAGGTAGTTTCTCCCCTTTTATAAGTTAATATTTGTGTTACGTTTTGATTAAGCTCTCAGTGAGTTACTATGCAAGAATGATTGGACACACTGACTCTAGAGTGATAGAGACTTGAGTGAACCAGAGGCAAGGGATTGTAATTCAAGTGGCATGAAGTATATTAGGAAATAATGTTTAATACCTACTGATGAAAGAAACCTACCTGGAAACATATGAAAATGCAGAATTATCGCATGAGATATTGAATGTAACATGAAAAATTGATCTCCCCTTAGCTCTCCTCTTTTTGGATCTTTATTCCCTTTGTCTTGTTGAAATATATTTTATTTCAGGAGTGTAAACAGCCTCCTGAAGCTTTTGGATTTGAACAGGCTACCCAGGAGTACACTTTGCAGAGTTTTGGTGAAATGGCTGATTCCTTCAAGTCTGACTACTTCAACATGCCTGTACATGTATGTGAGCTGAGGGCTGGACTATAGGGATTCTGTTGTGGTGGTCTTAGTTCTTATGGAGACATGAGTCCAAAGTATAGTGGGCTATGATAATCTTTTACACGTGTTTTCGCAGATGGTACCTACAGAACTTGTAGAGAAGGAATTCTGGAGGCTGGTGAGCAGCATTGAGGAAGATGTGACAGTTGAATATGGAGCTGATATTCATTCCAAAGAATTTGGCAGTGGCTTTCCTGTCAGCAATAGCAAACGAAACTTATCTCCTGAGGAGAAGGTAATACGGTTGGTAGTTCATGTTAACATTAACTAAGGAAACTCATTACTTTGATAGGTTCTCCCACACAGTTGTCTTCACATATTTGGGATAATGATGAGGTGTGATGATATTGGATGATCTGTCAGTGAACCAGAATATGGACAGTCATCATATTTTTTTTTTTTTTCTTGAAACTCTGATGGAGACAGATAAAAGGAACAGTATAAATCTTGATTATCAATGAAGAGCTATAGTGTTCCTTCACCTTTATTTAAATCTAAATATTGGAAGCTTACCATCTTTTTATGAAAAACAAGTACTATGACCAGCTTATTTTGAAATATTTGGAAGGGCGGAAAGAAGTGCATTTGTTAAGTGTATCAATTTGTGTTCATGTTGAACACATGGAGTAATGTAGAAACCACTGATTTCATTCTTCATGACAAGGTGATTTCTTGTATTAGTCAGAGAAACCCATACAGTCATCCTAAATTCTGACTCATCTTACATTTCTCCCATAGTGGAGAACCAAAAAAATAATGCCTGAAGTAACATAATTTGGGGAGAGAAACCTAAAATGTAACTGTCCTTATGCATTATTTGAACATTTGAGAAATTAATTCTATTATAATTGCTGTTTTACCATGTTGGCCAGAACCAAAAGGATTAGTATTTGGCATTGTATATAGATTAGTCTTATAAGAGGGTTGATCCAGACAGAAATAATAGTGGTTTGAGGGTAAACTTAGCTAATAGCTGTGACAGACATTTTTAGGAAGCCTTACTCTGATTTTTCTGTATATATACTGTTTATTTATGGAGATGTCTGTACCTGTAAAAGTGCTATTATGTAGTCGGTCATATGCTGCATAAGTTTTCAGTTTAATAAAGGAGCAATACTGTACTTTCACTATATCTTTTCTGTGTTTAGAGGCACAGATACTTAAACCACTGTGTTACATGGCCTACAATATTCAGTACAATGATGTCGCACTAATTTGTAGCCTAGGAGCAATAGTTATATACTATATAGCGTAGGTGTGTAGTAGATTGTTTCTTCTTGGTTTGTGTGAGTATACTCTATGATGTTCACATAAGGACAAAATTGCCTAAGGACATATTTCTCAGAATATGTCCTTTTGTTAAGAGATGTGTAGCTAAGTATGGTAGTACTTAAACGTCTTACAGATAGTTTGCTTATAGTTCTTAAAATAGAAGTAAGTTAAAATTACTGAGGATTGAAACTATAAATTAAGTAATTGGAAGGCCTCCATTGGTAACTTTGGTCTGTTTCTAATTCCCTTTTTGAAACAACCAAAAAAAAAAAATTGTGTTTTGAAGCCATAGACAAGTCCTTTTGTCAGTATAAAGCATAGTATTAAGTAATATCCATGAACTAACTTTTGAACATAAGAATTGAAGTTTTGTGATATAATATCTTTTCACAGGCATTTCTGCAAGTCATACCTCCCTCTTTCTCTCCACTAACACCTAGATGTTGCACTGTCATGGGTTTGTCATAATAAAGAGTGTAGTGTTTGATTACATATGTATATATTTTTAAAAAGGATATTAATTTTCAAGCTTTGCTAATGTTATGTTGTGTGTTTTCTGACTTGTTTTGTCAGTATTGTTATGAAAATTCATTTATATTGTTGCTCATGGCTTTAAATTATCTGTTTTTTCACTATTATGTAATATTGCATGCTGGGATTGTATCTCATTTATCTTTCTGTTGGATTGCTTCTGGTGTTTAGCTGTTACTAACAGTATGAGCATTGTTTTACAGGTCTGTTAAAGCAACAGTTTCTAGATTCTGTGTTTAGAAGTGGAATTGAATGATACTCTGAATTGTTTTACAAAGGATTCTGACAGGTTACAATGAAACTAATGAGAAAACTAGTCATCCATATGTTTAACAGAGCACTTCATACTGTTAATCTAATTTTGTGGGTATGATATGTTCCCACGTAGCACTATTTCATTGATTACTAAGGTCAAACACTTTGCATTAGCTTATTCCAATTTCAAGCCTTTAAGAGCATCATATTATCCTGTCTGCTAAATTATTGGACGCATGATTTATACTTAACTAATACATAAATATGTATATCGATATTTGAGTATATGCAGAATATTTGTATTAACCCCTTTCATGATGAATTTATACTGCTATTAATTTTTGAACTTTTATAAAACAAATAAATACCTTGATCTCTATCCTGCCTCTCAGTCCCATTTCTCCTAGTTTCCTTTGGATCTTTGATCTAGTTTATCTTTCTGTGTACATAGGGTTTAAATGTTTAACTTGTAACTAATGCAGAATTGATTATTTTAATCTAGTGAGTTTTTACTTTTTAATTAGTTAATTTTCATTTATTGTGACTGATGATTGCATCCATTTTTTGCCATCTTATTTTGAACTTAGTTTCTGCTGCCTTTTCTGTTTTCTTTTTTTGGCCTTTCTTGTTCCATTTTAGCCACTTGTAAGTTTAGCAACTTTCGTATGCTAGTTTTAATACTATTTTATTTTATTTTTTTTTTTTTGAGACGTAGTCTCACTCTGTTGCCCAGGCTGGAGTGCAGTGGCATGATCTCGGCTCACTGCAACCTCCACCTCCCAGGTTCAAGCAATTCTCCTGCCTCAGCCTCCCAAGTAGCTGGGATCACAGGCACCCACCACCACGCCCAGCTAATTTTGTGTATTTTTAGTAGAGATGGGGTTTCGCCATGTTGGCCAGGCTGGTCTCGAACTCCTGACCCCAGGTCATCCACCCGCCTGGGCCTTCCAAAGTGCTGGGATTACAGGCGTGAGCCACGGCACTCGGCCTAATACTTTATTTTAAATATAACCTAACATTTATTTTTTTTTTTTTTTGCTTCTCCCAAGTAATATTAGACTATATAACTGTTACTCTTCAGTTCTCTTCTGACCTATAAAATTTTGTGCATGTTTTTAAAGCTTTTTGCTCAACAAAATGGATGTTGTTTTTGTTTTCATACTACATATAGATTTATCCACACATGATTTTTTCTTTTGATTATTTGCCATTCTGGCAACAATTTTCTTTGTTTCTGAAGTAAATTCTTTAGAAATTTCTTAAAAAGCCCAGGCGCAGTGGCTCACGCCTGTGTCAGCACTTTGGGAGGCCAAGGCAGGTGGATCACGAGGTCAGGAGATCGAGACCATCCTGGCTAACAGGTGAAACGCCGTCTCTATTAAAAATACAAAAAATTAGCTGGGCATGGTGGCGGACGCCTGTAGTCCCAGCTACTAGGGAGGCTGAGGTGGAAGAGCGGCGTGAACTTGAGAGGCAGAGCTTGCAGTGAGCTGAGATCGCACCACTATAGTCCAGCCTGGGTGACAGAGCAAGTCTCTGCCTAGAAAAAAAAAGAAATTTATTGAACAGAGGTATTTGTGAATTTTTATTCTTATAAAGGTATTTCTCTGTATATATACAAATGTGGTTTGAGAATTGTCTTTTCTCAGTACATTAGAAATCTGTTTTGGCTTTTGACAAGTCAATTCTGAATCTTACATTAATTTGTAATAGTGTATTCTGTTTTTTCTATTTGACTGCTGTAATATCTCTTTGTTTTAGTGTCTTGCAAGTTTTCTTGATGTGTGGAATGTGACCTTTTTACTTAATATTTCTGGGAATAGATAGGAATTCTCAAACTTGAGAATTCAGCTTTTACCACTTCTGAAAAATTCTTGGTCATCAACTTTTAGAGTCTGCAATTTATTTCTCCCATTAGCTAGAACCTTACTATTCTAGTCTCTTCTATATGTTTCTTCACCTGTCTTTCATTTTTTTATTCTTTCGCTGCTATTGTCTTTTAAGTAACTTAAAACAACTTAAAAATGCACCAGTTTTTAAAATACCTCATCTATTAAACAACTTAGTTTATAATTTTTAATGTTATATTTTATCTTTAGAATGTCTGATTATTTTTCAGACCTTCCTAGTTAATATTGAAACTTTTTTCTGCTTCGTACTACTTTCATCCTTTTATTTAAATTAAACTGATTTTATCTTCAACACCTAGTTATTATAGCATATTCTGAGAACTAATTATAGCTTGATGTTTTCTCAACAAATTTTTACTCGTTTTACAACCCCCCCTCCATATTTTATGGCTTTGATGTAGTTAGTGTTTTTTGTTGCTGTTGTTTTTGTTTTCTGATGAACTTGTATTTCTTTGAACAACATATATGGGAATTTTTTCAGAAACCTAGATTTTAATGTCCGGCTACAGAATAGAATATTTCTGTTAAATGTCAGGGATTCTCCTAAGACGATAAAAAATTTTTAGCTTCGCATTCCAAAGTAAATATGAATAGTTGTGTTTTTAAGTAAATGTGAATTCTTGTGTGGATGGCTGATAGATAAGAACTCTTAGGAGTATCTTTCCTTTTCTTGTGGAGGCAGTACCAAGATAGGGAAAGTATTTAATATCTATTTCTTCAGGGTGTTTTTCACTTCCTTCAGTTTTACAGCTAAAAGGATAATACAACTGTCATGTTTTAAGTTAAAGATCCTAATATGACCTTTGGAAGCTCCAAATTTTGTCTTTTATGGGGACGCAGATTGTCATCAGTTTCAGAACTTTAATTTGTACATGTTATTTCTTAGTTTTATTCTCTGAAGATTTTCCTTATTTTCTAAGCAGCTGAGGCAAAACATTTAAAAAATACATTTTCTTATCTAGCATGTTGAGGCACTTTGTCATTCCTCTGAACATCTAACCACAGTGTAATTGAAAATTGAAGTTGTATGTATTAAACTTGTAGTTCAGAAGTTTTTGAAACTATTGTTTTATAATACTGCAGATGAGTAGAATCATATAATTTTCTTAGTTTGTATATTTAGCTTTTTTTTGGAATTTTTTTTCAGATATATACCTGTCATGTTAATTATTTCAGATAATAAACATTGAACATGATACTTTTATCAAAAGAAATATAATACGGCCTTTTATTTGATCAAAAATTCTATTATTCTGTAGTTTATTTTTTAATTATACGTTAAGTTCTGGGTGCATGTGCAGAACGTGCAGGTTTTTTACATAGGTATACATGTGCCATGGTGGTTTGCTGCACCCATCAATCCATGATCTACCTATCTTAGGTATTTTCCCTAATGTTGTCCCTCCCCTAGCCCCCCGGCCCTGACAGGCAGATGTTTCCTGCCCTGTGTCCATGTGTTCTCATTGTTTAACCCCCACTTAGGAGTGAGAACATACGGTGTTTGGTCTTCTCTGTTCTTGTGTTAGTTTGCTGAGAATGCTATTTCCAGCTTCATCCATGTCCCTGCAAAGGTCATGAACTCATTGTTTTTCATGACTGCATAGTATTCCATGGTGTATATGTGCCACATTTTTTTAATCCAGTCTATCATTGACAGACATTTGGGTTGGTTCCCAGTCTTTGCTATTGTGAACAGTGCTGCATTAAACATACATTTGCATGTGGCTTTATAGTAGAATGATTTATAATCCTCTGGGTGTATACCCAGTAATGGGATTGCTGGGTCAAATGATATTTCTAGTTCTAGGTCCTTGAGGAATCACCACATTGTCTTCCACAATGGTTGAACTAATTTATACTCCTACCAACAGTGTAAAAGTGTTGTTTGTCCACATCCTCTCCAGCATCTGTTGTTTCCTGACTTTTTAATGATTGCCATTATAACTGGTGTGAGATGGTATCTCATTGCGATTTTGATTTGCATTTCTCTAATGACCATTGATGATTACCTTTTTTTTAATATATTTGTTGGCTGTATAAATGTCTTTTGAGAAGTGTCTGTTCATATCTTTCGGTCACTTTTTCATGGTTCTTTTTTTCTTGTAAAGTTGTTTAAGCGCTTTGTAGATTCTCAATATTAGCCCTTTGTCGGATGGATAGATCGCAAAAATTTTCTCCTATTCTGTAGGTTCCTGGCCTGTCACTCTGATGATAGTTTCTTTTGCTGTGCGGAAGCTCTTTAGTTTAATTAGATCCCATTTGTTAATTTTGGCTTTTGTTGCCATTGTTTTTGGTGTTTTAGACATGAAGTCTTTGTCCATGCCTATGTCCTGAATGGTATTGCCTAGGTTTTCTTCTAGGGTTTTTATGGTTTTAGGTCTTAATGTTTAAGTCTTTAATCCGTCTTGGGTTAATTTTTGTATAAGGTGTAAGGAAGGGATCCAGTTCTAGCTTTCTGCATGTGGCTAGCCAGTTTTCCCAACACCATTTATTAAACCCATTGCTTGTTTGTGTCAGGTGTATTAAATATCAGATGGTTGTAGATGAGTGGTGTTATTTCTGAGGCCTCTCATTGGTTCAGTTGGTCTATATATCTGTTTTGGTACCAATACCATGCTGTTTTTCTTGCTGTAGCCTTGTACTGTAGTTTGAAGTCAGGTAGTGTGATGCTTCCAGCTTTGTTCTTTTGGCTTAGGATTGTCTGTTGGCAATGTGGGCTCTTTTTTGGTTCTGTATGAAATTGAAAGTAGTTTGTTCCAGTTTTGTGAAGAAAGTCAATGGTAGCTTGATGGGTATAGCATTGAATCTGTAAGTTACTTTGAGCAGTATGGCCATTTTCACGATATTGATTCTTCCTATTCATGAGCATGGAATGTTTTTCCATTTGTTTTTGTCCTCTCTGGTTTCCTTGAGCAGTGGTTTGTAGTCCTCCTTGAGTAGGTCTTCATATCCCTTGTAAGTTGTATTCATAGGTATTTTATTCTCTTTGTAGCAATAGTGAATGGGAGTTCACTCATGATTTGGCTCTTTGTCTGTTATTTGTCTACAGGGATGCTTGTGATTTTGGCACATTGATTTTGTATCCTGATAAAGTAGTTTATCAGCTTAAGGAGATTTTGGGCTGAGACGATGGGGTTTTCTAAATATACAACCATGTCATCTGCAGAGACAATTTGACTTCCTCTTTTCCTAATTGAATATCCTTTATTTCTTTCTCTTGACTGATTGCCCTGGCCAGAACTTCCAATACTATGTTGAATAAGAGTGCTGAGAGAGGGCAACCTTGTCTCGTGCCAGTTTTCAAAAGGAATGCTTCCAGTTTTTGCCCATTCAGTATGACATTGGCTGCGGGTTTGTCATAAATAGCTGTTATTATTTTGAGACAGTGTTCCATCAATACCTAATTTATTGAGAATTTTTAGCAGGAAGGACTGTTGAATTATTTTGAAGGCCTTTTCTGAATCTATTGAGATAATCATGTGGTTTTTGTCATTGGTTCTGCTTATGTAATGGATTGTGTTTATTGATTTGTGTATGTTGAACCAGTCTTGTATCCCAGGGATGAAGCTGACTTGATCATGGTGGATAAGCTTTTATTTTAAGTTCAGGGGTACAAGTGTAGTTTTATTACATAGGTAAACTTGTGTCACGGGGATTTGTTGTACAGATTATTTTATCACCCAGATATTAAGCCTAGTACCCATTAGTTATTTTTCTTGATCCTGTCTCTCCCCACACCCTCCAAACTCCAAATGTCCCCTATGTGTCTGCATATTCTTTCATCATTTAGCCCCTACTCATAAGAGAGAACATGCAGTATTTGGTTTTCTGTTCTTGTATTACTTGCTAAGGATAATGGCCTCCAGCTCCCTCCATGTCTTAGCAAAGGACATGATCTATTTATATGCTTGTTGGCCACTTGTATATATTTTAAGAGGAGTGTCTACTGATGTCCTTTGCCTATTTTTAATAGAGTGATTGTTTTTTGTTTGTTGATTTGTATGTTTGCTATAGATTGTGAATATCAGGCCTTTATCAGATGTATAGCAAATATCTTCTCCATTCTATAGGTTGTTTATTCTGTTGACAGTTTCTTTTGCTATGGGAAGCTCTTTCACTTAATTAGGTCCCACTGACCTATTTTTGTTGCATTTGCTCTTGGGGGCTTAGCCAAAAATTATTTGCCAAGGCCACTGTCGAGAAGACTGTTTCCCTAGGATTACTGTAGTTTGAGGTTTTACATTTAAATAAATCTTGTTTCGTTCCAAGTTAATTTCTTTTGAGACATGATTTCGCTGTCACACATGCTGGCGTGCAGTAGCACAGTCATGACTCACCTCATTGCAGCCTAGAACTTCTGGGCTCAAACATCCCTCACACTTCAGCCTCCCTAGTAGCTGGGAGCTACCACAAAAAAAGTTTTATAAAATAAGAAATTTTTACAGAGTTATTATTTTTTATATTAGTAGCTATTATGCTTTGCTAATATTTTTTAAATTTTTTTTAGAGACAAAGTCACTGTGTTGACCAGGCTGATCTGAAGCTTCTGGGCTCAAGCAGTCCTCCTACCTTGGCCTCCCAAAGTGTTGGGGTTACAGGTATAAGCCATCATACCTGGCCTTGAGTTAATTTTTGCACATGGTGAAGTGTAGGTATCCATCTTCAGTCTTCAGCATGTGGGTAGCCAGTTACTCCAGCACCATTTATTGAATAGGAAGCCCTTTCCCATTACTTATTTTTGTTGGCCTTGTCCAATAACAGATGGTAGTATGTGTCTGGCTTTATTTCTGGGTTTTCTGTTCTGTTCCATTGGTCTTTTTGTTGGTCTTTGTTACAGTACCATGCTGTTTTGGTTACTGTCGCTTCATATTATAGTTCAAAATTTGGGTAGAGTGATGTCTACATCTTTGTCTTTTGGCTTAGGTTTGCTTGGCTAGTTGGTGCCCTTTTTTTAAGTTCCAAATAAATTTTAGAATTTTTTTCAACTTCTGTGAAGAATGATGTTGACGGTTTGGTAGAAATAGCATTGAATCTGTAAATTGCTTTGGGTGGTATGGCCATTTTAATTACATTGATTCTTTTTAATATATGGGCATGGAATGGTTTTCCATTTATCTGTGTTATCTCTGATCTTTTTTAGCAGTGTTTTCTGGATTTCCTTGTAGAGCTTTTTTACCTACTTGGTTAGCTGTATTTCATAGTATTTCATGTTCTTTGTCTTCTGCTCATTTTTAATTAGTTCAGTTTCTTACGTTTTGGATATTAACCTTTTATCAGATGCATAGTTTGCAAATACATTCTTCCATTCTGTAGTTCGTTGCCTTATTCTGTTGATGTTTCCTTCATTGTGCAGAAGCTTTTTAGCTTAATGTAATACCATTTGTCTGTTTTTGCTTTTGTTGGTTATGCTTTTGAGGTCTTAATCCAGAAAATTCTTGCCAAGATCAATGTCGTGGAGCTTTCCTCTTATGTCTTCTTTTAGTAGTTTGATAATTTTGGATTTTACATGTAAGTTTTTACTTCCTTTGGGGTTGGTTTTTGTACATGGTGAAAGACGGGTCAAGTTTCATCGTTTTGCATGTGGATATCCAGGTTTTCCAACAACAGATACTGAAGAGACTTTCCTTTCCTCCCTGTGTGTTCTTGGTGTCTTTGTGGAACTTCTGTTGGCTGAAAATGCAGATTTATTTCTGGGCTATTATTCTCCATGGAGCTGTGTGTTTTGTTTTTAATGGCAATACTAAGCCCTTTTAGTTACTGTAGCTTTGTGATATAGTAAATTAATGTGAATGCTCACCTTTTTTGTTTGTTGGTTTTGTTTCACATACTGCTTTGGGTATTTTGAGTCTTTGGGGTTCCATATAAATTTAAGGGTTGTTTTTTCGAAAATTTCTGTGAAGGATGCTGTTATTTTTGATGGATTAAATTGAATTTCTAGATCAGTTTGGATAGTATGGACATTTTGGCAATATTCTTCTGGTCTGTGAGGACAAGGTATCTTAAAATTTGTGTCTTCTTCAGTTTACTTCATCATTATTTATATAGTTTTCAGTGTAGTGATTTTTTACCTCCTTAAATTTATTGCTAGAGATTTTTTTCAACTGTTACAAATGGAATTTTTATTTTTTTCAGATAATTTTCTACTAATGTATAGAAACACCACTGATTTTTGTATTTATTTTGTATCCTGCAAATTTACGGAATTTGTTAGTTCTAACACCATTTTTATGGAGGCCTTAACATCCTCTTAAAAAGAAGTGTTTTCATTAAGACTTTCTTATAAATCTTCAAACAAGGATAACATAAATTTTTCTTTTCCAATTTGAATGCCTTTTTAATTTCTTTTCCTGCCTCATTGCTCTGGCTGGGACCTCTGGCACTATGTTGGTTGACATTGGCAAAACAGGGCATTATTTTTGAGTTTACAACATGGACCTCTTGAATGACCGGGAATACCAGAGGCAGCACGTTCTAAGACACAGTTGTCTTCTTATGTACGTTTTGCTCAGTTTGCCTCTCCTCAGCCTATCCTACTCCGTACTCATTCTGGCAAATCTCTTACCCAACAGGAGTATGCGACCAGTGGTTGGAACCTGAATGTGATGCCGGTGCTAGATCAGTCTGTTCTCTGTCACATCAATGCAGACATCTCAGGCATGAAGGTGCCCTGGCTGTATGTGGGCATGGTTTTCTCAGCATTTTGTTGGCATATTGAGGATCACTGGAGTTACTCTATTAACTATCTGCATTGGTGAGCATGACCCCAATGGCTGGGTTGGATATCAAGACTGCCCTCATATGCAAGGATGTATATAGACTTGACGTGTCTTCTCTCTGCGTGAGCAGGGGTGAGCCGAAGACCTGGTATGGTGTACCCTCCCTGGCAGCAGAGCATTTGGAGGAGGTGATGAAGAGGCTGACACCTGAGCTGTTTGATAGCCAGCCTGATCTCCTACACCAGCTTGTCACTCTCATGAATCCCAACACTTTGATGTCCCATGGTGTGCCAGTGAGTACCAAGGATCAAAACAATTTTAATTTTCTTCCCTGGGGTGAGAAGGGAATGAGAAAGAACTTAGTTTGGGAAGAAATAAAACCATATCCATTTTGCTATTGAGATTAGGCTTACCATCACACCTCATTGCCTTCCCTTGCTGACATCAAGTTGCAGATCAGTACCATTAGCTGGGACACTTAAGAGAACAAGTAAAAGAGATTAGATAATTACTTAACAGAATAGGAATTAAAACTTGGACCCTGGCCTTTTTATCTGCCTCCTAGTCTAGGATTGGTTTTCTCTTAATATTTCTGAATATAATTCTTACTTTGCAAAACCCACATGGGGGTGAGGGACTGGTTTCAGACTTTGGAGTATTTCTAGGATTGAGTTATATCAGCTCATTTTGCTAACGAATAAACTAGCAATGTGTATGTGATACATGGACTGGGTCACTGTCTTGTAACATGCTATGCCTTTTCTCATTTGAAATTCTGTAAGCTTTGAGTTAACTGCTTTATAAGCTTTTATAACTTTCCTGGCCATCTTCCTCAGTTTTTTCATCTCAATGAAATGCGCTTCATGTCTCCAAAGGCCTTCTTCGTTTCCTGACATTTTATATGTTTTATGAATTCTAACTTGTACCTTTCTTTTTTATCCAGTATTCCTCTTGTCTCATAAGAAAAAGATATTGATGATAATGAGCTCATCAAGCAATCTAATTACACCATTTGTCTTGCTTTCTGATTCTAGTTCTGAACTAACTATATTTTTTGTCTCTCTTGTATTGTATATGTAATACTGACTTTTATATATTTTGTTTATAGTTGCCTTTCCCAGGGGTATTACTTTCTTTATATAGCTCTGAACTACTCAGTAATATCCTTTCGTGTCAGCCTGAAGGAGTCCTTCTGTATTCCCTGTAGGCACATCTTCTGAAGACATAATTCCACAATTTTTAATTCTCTATCAATTTATTTAATTTTTTTTCCCATTGCATGACTTTAAACGTGTCATGCAACTGCTTCTGGCCTCTGTTATTTCTAATGAGAAATCTATTGATAATTCTGTTTAGCATCCATTATATTTGAAGAATCATGTCTGTCATGCTGCTTTCAAACTCCATCTTGGTGTCCTACCTTTTGATGGTTCGACTATATTGTGTCTCCTGGAGTTTATCTAGTTGGAGTGCACTGAGCTTCTTGGTTGTAGACTTTCAGGGCTATCCACAAATTGGAAATTGTTTAACCGTTTTTGCTTCAACTGTTCTGCCTTTTTCTTTCTCTTATGAAATTCCCATTCTGCATATATGGGTGCACTTGATGGTGTTACACAGGTCTCTTAGGATCTGATTAATCTTCTTCTCTTTTTGCCCCCTGCTGATTTATTTCAATTGACACGTCTTAGAGTTTTCTGATTCTTTCTTCTGCCTGCTCAAAGTTCCCGTTGAAACCATCTTGTGAGTTTTTCGCTTTTGCTATGGGACTGAGAGCTTCAGAATTTTGACTTGTTTCATTTTTGTAATTTTAATGCCTTTCTTGGAACTCTATTTGGAGGGACATTATTCTCCTGATATCCGCTGGTCCTTTGTGCGTTGCTTCTTAAGGCATTTAAGCCTTTTTAAGAGAGTTGATAGACTTTAGTAAGTAAGTAAGCAAGCCTGGGCTGAGAGTTTTTTTCTTTTAACCGAAGGGCTATATTTCTGCTGTCTTTGTATGCCTCCTAATGTTTTAAACTGAACACTTTTCAGAGTATTGCTTCAACTCTGAAAATCGTGTTATCCCACTTGTCTTCTCAGAAAATTTGTTGTTGCTTTTATGTACAACAGTTGTTGTTTGGTTAGTAAATTTTCTGAACTAGTATTTTTGGGTGATATGTTTTAAAGGTGAAATTCACATAACACAAAACGAACTATCTTAAACTGAACAATTTGGTCTCATTTAGTATATTCACAGTGTTGTGCAACCACCATGTCTACTTACTTCTGAAACATTTTTATTACTCCAGAAAAGTCTGAAAACAATGAAGTTATTTCTCATTCATCCCTGCTTCTAACCTTGGACCACAGGTTTACTTTCTGTTTCTGTGAATTTATTCTGCATATTTCTTTTTTTTTTTTTTGAGATGGAGTCTCGCTCTGTCGCCCAGGCTGGAGTGTAGTGGCGCAATCTCGGCTCACTGCAAGTTCCACCTCCCGGGTTCACGCCATTCTCCTGCCTCAGCCTCTCCGAGTAGCTGGGACTACAGGCGCCCACCGCCACTCTAATTTTTTTGTATTTTTAGTAGAGACGGGGTTTCACCGTAGTCTCAATCTCCTGACCTCATGATCCACCTGCCTCGGCCTCCCAAAGTGCTGGGATTACAAGCGTGAGCCACCGCGCCCGGCCATATTCTGCATATTTCTTAGAAATGGAATCATATAATATGTGATCTTTTGTATCTGATTTCTCAAAGCTTATCTGTGCTATGGCATGTGTCAGAGTTTTATTCCTTTTCCATGGCTGAATAATATTGCATTGTATGGACAGACCACATTATACTTACCCATGGGTCTGTTAAAGCACATTTGTGTTGTTTCCACCACTTAGCTGTTGTGAATATTTCTACTGTGAACATCTGTGTGCAAATATTTGTTCAAGTTCTTTCTTTCAGAGAAGTGGTATTGGACAGTCATACGGTAGTTCTCTGTTTTAACTTTTTGAGGAACTTAGATACTGTTTTCCATAGCAGTTTCATAGCCATTTTGCATTCTTACCAGCCATGCTCAAGGGTTCTAATATGTCTACATTCTTGCCAACGCTGTTATTTTATGCCTCTTTTTGTATGGCAAGAAATAGTATCTTGTGTGGCAAAAAATAGTATTTTGTGGTTTTGATTTGCGTTTTCCTAACAACTAAAGATGGTGAGCAATTCTTTGTATACGTGAGTGATCTTTTAATTTTATATTCTTTTTCTGCTTTCTGTTAGCCTGTTGGTCATCTACCAACCTAAGAAACTCTTAAGCCAAAATAATAATGATAATAACTAGTAATAGTATTAACCACCCAGTCTTTACAGATTGTGTCTGATTGGTAAAACTTTTTCAGGGCTGTTTTAAAAAGTGTTTTAGACTCCACCTTCTGCTTAGGAAGAGTATGAAAGTCAGACAGAGGTGAACTGAGGGTCTTAGATCTTTTCTGAGCATGTATCTTGCCCTGGATGTTTAATGTGGCTTTCTCAGTTCTCAAATACTACGTGGAACCTTTTTGAGAGTCCTTTTTTCCCCAAATCTCTCTTTCTCTAGGATTTGCCTCCCAGGCACTTAAAATTATCTGTTTGTTTTTCTAGTCTCTCTCTCTCTCTCTCTCTCTCTCTCTCTCTCTCTCTCTCTCTCCCCCTCCTCCCCACCCCCACCACCCCATTTTAAAGACAGAGATGACTGTGACTAATACGTTTGCTTTTTTTTACTTTCCGAAAACACAGCCTGGGAAGTCTCCTCTCTTCTGAGCGAACTGTCAGGCAGGTGAAAGAAAATCAGGCCCTTGAGGTAGTCCTCCGGGAAACCACCAGACAGGTCAAAACATACCACCTTAGTTCTTCGGGAAAAAGGTTCACATCATGGTTCCTGGCACCAGTCAGCTGCACCAGCATCTCAGGTTGCTTTCCCACAGTAGCTGCTGACATAGGAGTTGGGGGAAGTGTGTATGCAGGGAACTTACTACATTATAGCACTCTTGTACCACAATTTAAAGGCTTTTAAAAATTCATTAAGTGTTCTCTTGATTTGGTTTTTTTTTTTTTTTTGTTACACTGCTCTGAACATCTCAGCACTAGATCATTGTTTGAGTAGAGGGACAAAATTGTGGAGTTTCCAACTTCATCATTTTTGGTGACTTTAAAAATTTACATGTCTTTTATAATAGAAGGAAACAATCTTTTCACTTGTTTGTGTACCCCTCTATATATATTTGTTTCTTGAATTACACATATTTTGAGTACTTTTCTATGAATACCAATTTTTTTTTTTTTTTTTTTTTGAGATGGAATTTCGCTCTTATTGCCCAGGCTGGAATGCAATGGCACGATCTCAGTTCACCACAACCTCCACCTCACAGGTTCAAGCAATGCTCTCGCCTCAGCCTCCCAAGTAGCTTAGATTACAGGCACACTCCACCACGCCCAGCTAATTTTTTTTGTATTTTTAGTAGAGACGGGGTTTCACCATGTTAGTTAGGCTGATCTGGAACTCCTGACCTCGTTATCCGTCCGCCTCGGCCTCCCAAAGTGCTGGGATTACAGGCATGAGCCATCATGCCCGTCCTGAATACCACTTTTAAACTTCACAATCTTATTTTTCTTTAGGACACGTACTTGCAGATAGAGCCTTTCCACTCTTCCTACATCCATTACAGCATCTAGAGACATCTTTGAGTTCACATCTGGCCCATTAGTTCTGACCCACACCTCTTTCTGTTTTTTTCTGTTTTAGGTTGTCCGCACAAACCAGTGTGCAGGGGAATTTGTCATCACTTTTCCTCGTGCTTACCACAGTGGTTTTAACCAAGGCTACAATTTCGCTGAAGCTGTCAACTTTTGCACTGCTGACTGGGTGAGTGAGCATGCAATGGGCCTGCAGGTAGAAAGTATAAAGAATATGGGTAAGGATTATTGTGGAGAAGCTAAGCATTGTGATCTCCAGATAGCCACACACAATCTTGAACGCACTTGCAGCTACCTGCTGGACGCCAGTGCATTGAACACTATCGCCGGCTCCGGCGCTATTGTGTCTTCTCCCACGAGGAGCTCATCTGCAAGATGGCTGCCTTCCCAGAGACGCTGGATCTCAATCTAGCAGTAGCTGTGCACAAGGAGATGTTCATTATGGTTCAGGAGGAGCGACGTCTACGAAAGGCCCTTTTGGAGAAGGTGGGTGGTCAAGAGCAGAGCTTAGGGATTTAGTCACATACATTACGTTACAGAGACACAGACCAACATTGAGTAACCACTGTGTGCCTTATCTTTAAGTCATGCATTTTGAAATGTAAAAACAGTGTCTGTATGTGTTTATATTTTTTCTTCCAATTTCTCTGCAGCTATCCTTGCAAGGTTGAGTCCACATCAGGGCTCAGTGTTGGCTGAGGTGGGGTGTCCACAACCCTACTCCTAGTCTTTACAGTATATGTGGGTTGAACACCCCCAGGGCGTCACGGAGGCTGAGCGAGAGGCTTTTGAGCTGCTCCCAGATGATGAACGCCAGTGTATCAAGTGCAAGACTACATGCTTCTTGTCAGCCCTGGCCTGCTACGACTGCCCAGATGGCCTTGTATGCCTTTCCCACATCAACGACCTCTGCAAGTGCTCTAGTAGCCGACAGTACCTACGGTGAGCATGGGAACACTGTGAGGACATGGAGGAGGTTACAGAGCTGGGCCAGATGTGTACCCTTCCCGGCTTTCTTCCTCTAGGTATCGGTACACCTTGGATGAGCTCCCCACCATGCTGCATAAACTGAAGATTCGGGCTGAGTCTTTTGACATCTGGGCCAACAAAGTGCGAGTGGCCTTGGAGGTGGAGGATGGTCGTAAGCGCAGTGAGTGACGGGAAATGGAAGGAACCCTTGCGTAAGCCTTATTTCTTTCTTTTAGCTATTCTCAACCTTCCTTTTCTGCTAACACTGCCTACCTGTTGCAACTTACAATCTCTCTAGGCTTTGAAGAGCTAAGGGCCCTGGAGTCTGAGGCTCGTGAGAGGAGGTTTCCTAATAGTGAGCTGCTTCAGCGACTGAAGAACTGCCTGAGTGAGGTGGAGGCTTGTATTTCTCAAGTCCTGGGGCTGGTCAGTGGTCAGGTGGCCAGGTACGTGAGAGGAGAAGGCAAAGAAGGGTGTCAGTGTGTGAAAATGAGTAACAAAAATGAGTAGACTAGAAACACACAATCCTGTTCAAGGCTAAGGCAGGAGAATTACTGAACCCAGGAGGCAGAGGTTGCAGTGAGCCGAGATGGTGTCATTGCACTCCAGCCTGGGCAGCAAGAGCAAAACTCCATCTCAAAACAACAATAGCAAAAAAAAAAAAAAAAGCAGCACAGACTCAGATTTTACTGAGAAAGAGTAGATAACACATGGACAAAAAACAGTATAATATGAACTAGAATTTACTGAACTAAAGAATTTCTAACAAAATAATGTGGCAATAAGATATAAATATATACTAGCAAATTGCAGTGTTTTCCTACTTCTTAGGAAATCTCGTAGCATTATGCAGACATCAGAATTTCCACAAAATTTACTTTTGGCTGTGTAGTTAGGTAAAACTTTTGAGGTTAAAATAATCCTATTAATTTATTTAACTGTTAGTTTCCAAATGTGTAAGACAATAGATACATATACTTTTTAGATTGAAAAATCAAGTAAATAATTATGTACAGTCAGGCATCACTTAATGGTGGAGATGTGTTAGGAGAAAAGCGTCATTAGGCGGTTTTGTCATTGTTGCATACCCACCGTCTACTTACATAAACCTGGATGCTGCGACCTCCTACACACCTGGGCTGTGTGGTAGAGCCTGTTGTTCCTAGGCCGCAAACCTGCACAGCGTGATACTGTACTGAATATTGTCAGCTGTAACACCATGGCAAGTATTTGTGTATCAAAATACGCAAACGTAGAATTACTACAATAAAATAATTGTGGAAGACATAAAATATGGGGCACTTACCGTGAATGAAACTTGCAGGACAGGAAGTTTCTCTGGGTGAGGAACTGCCTAGTAAGAGAATGTGAAGACCTTGGACATGACTGTACACTACTGTAGACCTAATAAACACTTTACACTTCGGCTATGTTAAATTTATGTAAAGGTATCTTAAAAAAAGATAGTAAATTAGCCTCAGCTACTGTAAATTTTTAAAACTTTTTTTCAGGGTACCTGTGCAGGTTTGTTATGTAAGTACACTTGTGTCATGGGGGTTTGTTAACACCATTTACATGGGGGTATTATCACCCAGGTATTAAGTCCAGTACCCCTTAGTTATTTCTCCTGATCCTCTCCCTCCTCCCACCTTCCACCCTCTGATAGTCCCTAGTATGTGCTGTTCCCTCTATGCATGTGTCATGTGTTCTCATCATTTAGCTTCCACATATTAGTGAGAACATGTGGTATTTGATTTTCTCTTCCTATGTTAGTTTGCTAAGGATAATGGCCTCCAAGCTCCATCCGTGTTTCTTCAAAGGGCATGATCCCATTCTTGTAATATCTGCATTGTAATTCCATGGTGTATATGTACCACTTTTTCTTTATCCAGTCTATCATTAATGGCCATTTAGGTTGATTTCATGTCTTTGCTTTTGTGAATGGTGCTGCAGTGAACAAAACATGTGCATATGTCTTCATGATAGAACAATTTATATACCTTTGGGTATATACTCAGTAATGGGTTAGCTGGGTCAAATGATATTTCTGCCTCTAGATCTCTGAGGAATTGCCACACTGTCTTCTACAACGGTTGAATTAATTTTACACCACCGCCAACCCTATATAGCAGTTACTTTTTCTCCGCCACCTCACCAACACCTGCTATTTCCTGACTTTTTCATAATTGCCATTCTGACAGGTGTTATCAGGTGGTACCTCACTGTGGTTTTCTTTTGCATTTCTCTAATGATCACTGATGTTGAGCTTTTTTTCTTATATCTGTTGGCTGCATGTATGTCTCCGTTTGAAAAGTGTCTGTTTGTGTCCTTTGCCCACTTTGTAATGGGGTCGTTTTCTTCTTGTAAATTTGATTAGGTTCCTTTATAGATGCTGGGTATTAGACCCTTGTCAGATGTATAATTTGCAAAAACTTTCTCCCGTTCTGTAGATTGTCTGTTCACCCTGTGTGTAGACAGTTTATTTGTGCAGGAGCTCTTTAATTAGGACTTGTGTCAATTTTTGCTTTTGCCGCAGTTGCTTTTGGTGTCTTCATCGTGAAATCTTTGCCCATGCCTGTGTCCGGTTATCTTCCAGGGCATTTATGGTTTCAGGTTTTAAATTTATGTCTTTAATCCATCTTGAACTGATTTTTCTTTCATTTTTCTGCATATGGCTCAGCCAGATTTCTCAACAAGATTTACTGAATAGGGAGTCCTTTCCCCATTGCTTGTTTTTGTCAGCTTTGTCAAAGATCAGATGGTTGTAGGTATGCAGCCTCATTTCTGGGCTTTCTATCGTGTTTCATTGGTCTATGAGTCTGTTTTTGTAAATTGTTTATTTCATGAACATTTAATTTCTATTTGAATGTTTTACTCTTTGCTAATAACAGTTAGCTTAAAACACAAATGCATCATAGAGTTGTACAAAAATATTTTCTTTCCTCATATTGTCATTCTGTAAACTTTTCTCTGTAAACAATTTTTAGGTTTGTTTTCCATTTTAAACATTTTTATTAAAATCTAAGATGTAAAGACACACATTGGCCTAGGCCTACACAGAGTCAGATTCTGAATGTCACCGTCTTCCCCCATCTATATCTTATTTTAGTGGAAGGTCTTGAGGGCACTGACACATGTAGAAAGGGATCTGTTAAGATAACCGTGCCTCTTCCTGGAATACTTCCTGAAATACTTTTGAGGCTGCCTGACAGTTAACTTTTGTTTATAGTAGGAGTATATTCTAAAATAATAGTTTAGAAAAATGTGGTGTCAAGCATTAACCAGTATATGGCTGTTTGTTATCAGCTATTATGTTATACATGTGCTAGACAGACTCTTACATGATGGACCGCACAGTGGGTTGTTTACACGAGCATCACCACAGACACATGAGGAATGTGTTGCTACTTCACAACTGCTACGATGTCAGCAGGTGATAGGAATGTTTCAGTACTGTTTTAATCTTACAGGCCTACTATCATATATGTGGTTTGTCATTGAAATGTCATATGTTGCATGACAATGTTAAATCATGTATTTTTAAAAACTCTATTTAAAAAATAATAAAGCAGTGTTAGTAGGAAGGAATTTTAGATAAACTACTCAATTTAAAAAAAATAAAGGTGTGTTAGTAGGAAGGAATTGTAGATAGAGAAGGGATTTTTTTGTCATTAGGTTTAAGGGTCAGAATAAAGGTATCAAGACTATAAAGCAAGGGTATACATTTGAACCAGTTTCTACCTCAGAATATAAGTAATTTTTTCAATAAACTTTAAGAAAACATAGATTTTGAAGTGGAGAAGTACATAGCAAAATGGATATTTCAAGTTTATTATTTTGGGCCTATTTGGAGGATAGGTCCCACAGGATGTGGCATGGTCTGATTTAAATTAAATAAACTGATGAGAAAGCTTTTTAAATAGTCCATCACATAATTATTAGCCTAAGCTATAACTGAGATGCCAGATTGCCTTTTTGGCTTTTCTGTGCCACCTAGATACCCAGTGACCCATACTTACTCAGCTTAGTTTCTTGTGTTTTGTCTTCATTCTCATGTCTGTCATATTTTAGAGACACATTATTTCTAATATTCTTTTTTTTTTTTTTTTTTGAGACGGAGTCTCACTCTGTCACCGTGGCTGGAGTGCAGTGGCATGATCTCAGCTCATTGCAAGCTCCACCTCCTGGGTTCAGGCCATTATCCTGCCTCAGCCTCTCAAGTAGCTGGGTCTACAGGTGTGTGCCACCACACCCAGCTAATTTTTTTGTATTTTTAGTAGAGATGTGGTTTCACCATGTTAGCCAGGATGGTTTCGATCTCCTGACCTCGTGATCTGCCTGCCTTGGCCTCCCAAAGTGCTGGGATTACAGGCATGAGCCATCGCACCTGGCCCATTATTTCAGTATTTCCTACTTGTTCTTAACCTTTTTTCTCATTGCTGCCTCTCTTTAAAACATGGAAACTTAAAATTTTAGAATAAATTTCACTTTTATGGATAACTCCTTTCCCTATTCTGGTTCAAGAGAAATAAGGCTTTTCCAGATTGAACCCATGATACCTAAATAACATGCCTTGGGTTTCCATTTTAATCTGTCTCAAGTTTTCCTCATGCATTTAACTTCTTGGCCTCTTCAGTTTTCTTTGTCTTGTAGGCAGTTGGAACCAAAGAGTAAATCTTAGAAGTTGTCATCCTGTAGTACTGTTTGGCGTCTGACATAATGAACTCTCATTTCTTGTCTAGAATAGATTTATTATTCTGACCATACTTATCATCACTTAGCCCTCCTTCCTTCTTAATCCTTCCATTGCATTTGTACTTCAGTTTCTGGCTTAATAGATGTTTTGTCTCACTGTGAAAGCTACTACTTCTGAATCCTATTGGCTATTTGTTTTTACATCTCTTCCTCATTCTTTAACATTTAACTGGATGACTGATGAAAATATAACTTAAACTATCTGGGGGCCATTTCACATTTTTGTTTTCTCTTGCCACCTATTCGTATTCATTTCTGTTCTTCTATCGAATGGTACTAGCCAGCTTGTACCATGGTATTAGTAGCCATAGTGGTAGCAGATTAATACTGTTATGTTTTCTCAGGAAGCTGGACTCTCTCACTTTGATATCTGTGGTATCTGTAGTCTCTATTAACTGCTGTCAAACACCTACAGGTGTTTTTTCAAATCTTAACTTGTCAGTATCTCTGAACTTAGAAAAAACCCTTTGTGGGTGTTACTGAAATATGAAAGGGAAGGAAGTATGTTAAAAGTCTCAAATTGTTTGAAATGTGGCCTTACGAGGTGTTCCTTCTGGCTTCTACAGGATGGACACTCCACAGCTGACCTTGACTGAACTCCGGGTCCTTCTTGAGCAAATGGGCAGCCTACCCTGTGCCATGCATCAGATTGGGGATGTCAAGGTAAGGAGGGGCCTGGAAAGATGGAATTTTTGTTAATAGCAAATACTCAGGAAGTCCGACATGTCAGGAAAGCTTGAGAACCTAATTATTCTAAACATTCTTCTCATAATAATAGGTTCTTTCCTGGAAGTGGCAGAGATAAGTGTTCCCATACCATCTCTGTCTTTACAGTGTGCAAGGAAATATCCCTCCAGACTGAAATAATTAAAAACTCTAAACAGGGCCTACATAAGACACTGGCTCTTGGGAATGGGATGGAGAGGATTAATTGATTGATTGATTGGTTGGTTGATTGATTTCCCTCCAGACACTAGAGTCTTAGAAAGCTTACTAGAGGGATAAGATTGTATTAAAGTAGGTTTGGAAAAAAATTTTGGTAATTAAAGGAGAAAAATGTCATTCTAGGTAAACAGAGGGCCTTTGTTATTATCAAATAGATCATGTTTTAGGATGTGGTTGAGAATAAATGTTAAGCAATAGGAAATGCCTATAAGAGAATATGAGAAGTGGAGCAAATCTAGGTGGTTGAGTATTTCTGTGGCTAAAGAATCTGCATTTTATCCTATGTCCTTGCAGGATGTCCTGGAACAGGTGGAGGCCTATCAAGCTGAGGCTCGTGAGGCTCTGGCCACACTGCCCTCTAGTCCAGGGCTATTGCAGTCCCTGTTGGAGAGGGGGCAGCAGCTGGGTGTAGAAGTGCCTGAAGCCCATCAGCTTCAGCAGCAGGTGGAGCAGGCGCAATGGCTAGATGAAGTGAAGCAGGCCCTGGCCCCTTCTGCTCACAGGGGCTCTCTGGTCATCATGCAGGGGCTTTTGGTTATGGGTGCCAAGATAGCCTCCAGCCCTTCTGTGGACAAGGCCCGAGCTGAGCTGCAAGAACTGCTGACCATTGCAGAGCGCTGGGAAGAAAAGGCTCATTTCTGCCTGGAGGCAAGGTGGGGCATAGTCTCTCCCTGTCTGTATCTTGACTATAATCTTCAAAGTTTTGTGGTGACCCTAAGTATTTCTGTGGTGACCCTAAGTATTTCTATGGTGACCCTTGGGCAACAGACTCCCAGTTGGGTATCTGCTAACCTCTGAAGGATTGGCATGACATATCATGTAGTCCCATCTATATGACATGTCATGTTGATGTTTCACTGTTGTAAAGGCAACAATTGGGGAAATGTTCCTTGGATGACTTAGTTCTCAGGTGAATGGATGCAGCATGTGACTTACAAGAGACCTATGTACCCCCCTGCAATGTTAGAGAATTCCTTAGTGTGGCTTCCTTACTCTGTCGCTCACACTTTTTATTGCTTATGTTTTTAGCAAGGAAACCTAGGACTTAAAAAAGAGGCGTGTAAACCTGTAACATGTAATCATGGCTTTCTCTTTTTTTACAAATTTTAGGCAAAAACATCCACCAGCCACATTGGAAGCCATAATTCGTGAGACAGAAAACATCCCTGTTCACCTGCCTAACATCCAGGCTCTCAAAGAAGCTCTGACTAAGGCACAAGCTTGGATTGCTGATGTGGATGAGATCCAAGTGAGGATCAGTATTTCTGCTTTACTACATCAGGCCAGCAGTTGGAAGAGAGACAGATATACTTTATAGTTTTTACTCGGTTGGGTTGTGCTAGAAAGTGAAGGTGGGAAGTTGGAGGATTCCTTGAGGGACCTGAGCATGTCAGAATAGGAACCAAGGGAAGAGAAGCATGAATATGGGTGTAGAGCTAAGCAGAGACTATTGATATATAGAAGTGTACAGAGGAAGCAGGATACAACAGAGTCACTTGCGTATGTGGAATTTTTTTTCTGAGCCAATTGAAAGTAGGAGTTCTGAGAGAAAAGAATTTCTATCACATTTTTCTGTTGCAGAAAACATCTCCAAATTTTCAGTCTTGTGATTATGCAGTATAATACCCAGTATTACTCAGGACAAATTTAGACACAATATTGTTGACATAATTTATATGTTCTTTCCCTTATTCCAGAATGGTGACCACTACCCCTGTCTGGATGACTTGGAGGGCCTGGTGGCTGTGGGCCGGGACCTGCCTGTGGGGCTGGAACAGCTGAGACAGCTAGAGCTGCAGGTATTGACAGCACATTCCTGGAGAGAGAAGGCCTCCAAGACCTTTCTCAAGAAGAATTCTTGCTACACACTGCTTGAGGTGAGGTCTGGGACCCTGACCCACAGCCTCTTCTGCATCTGGCCTGGTTGCTGTGGGATGGCGCATATAATGAGAACATAGATTTTTTAGGGGGCACCTGGGTAGGAAGGAGAGGGTGTGGGAGGTGAGGGAAGCCTGGTTATTTCCTGTCTGTCTGCCTGCCTGCCTCAGGTGCTTTGCCCATGTGCAGACGCTGGCTCAGACAGCACCAAGCGTAGCCGGTGGAGGGAGAAGGCGCTGGGGTTGTACCAATGTGACACAGAGCTGCTGGGGCTGTCTGCACAGGACCTCAGAGACCCAGGCTCTGTGGTAAGGAACATGGCCCAGATGGGGAAAAGATGGGTTCTGGGTTTCTCTCTGAAAAGAGGAGAGCCGGTGGCGATAGGGTGTCTGAGCCCTGTTACAGTTCTTCTGGTTGGGGAGCCGGGCATTAGGATGCCAGACGAGGGCAAAGGGTGGACTGCTGACCTACTTTCCCCCTTCCTTGTAGGTTGTGGCCTTCAAGGAAGGGGAACAGAAGGAGAAGGAGGGTATCCTGCAGCTGCGTCGCACCAACTCAGCCAAGCCCAGTCCACTGGCACCATCCCTCATGGCCTCTTCTCCGACTTCTATCTGTGTGTGTGGGCAGGTGCCAGCTGGGGTGGGAGCTCTGCAGTGTGACTTGTGTCAGGACTGGTTCCATGGGCAGTGTGTGTCAGTGCCCCATCTCCTTACCTCTCCAAAGCCCAGTCTCACTTCATCTTCACTGCTAGCCTGGTGGGAATGGGACACAAAATTCCTGTGTCCACTGTGTATGCGCTCACGGCGGCCACGCCTAGAGACAATCCTAGCCTTGCTGGTTGCCCTGCAGAGGCTGCCTGTGCGGCTGCCTGAGGGTGAGGCCCTTCAGTGTCTCACAGAGAGGGCCATTGGCTGGCAAGACCGTGCCAGAAAGGCTCTGGCCTCTGAGGAAGTGACTGCTCTGTTGAGACAGCTAGCTGAGCTTCGCCAACAGCTACAGGCCAAACCCAGACCAGAGGAGGCCTCAGTCTACACTTCAGCCACTTCCTGTGACCCTATCAGAGAAGGCAGTGGCAACACTATTTCTAAGGTGAGCTTTCCAGGCCAGCTATTGTCCTCGTATTTCTGTCTTCTAGCCCCTGTCCTTCTTTTGGCTCCAGTCTTGTCCCTGTTCCCCAGTTTTCAATCTCCTTTGGCCTAGTCTCTTTGCCCCATTCTACACCTATCCAGATCCCTAGACTCTGATCCCTGTTGGAAGCCTGTGTCTACTCTCCTTCAGGAGATAGAGGCTCCCAAGTTTCGGGGTTGTGGGAGGAAAGATAGGACCTGGTTCATCAGCTCAATCATTGTTACCCATTCTTTTTTTCCCTGATAGGTCCAAGGGCTGCTAGAGAATGGAGACAGTGTGACCAGTCCTGAGAACATAGCACCAGGAAAGGGCTCTGGTAAGACAGGTGTGGTTTGGGTAGGCTGTTGGGTAAACATAACCGAGTGACCCATGTATTTGTCACCTCTGTTGTGGCCATGGAGGATAAGACCAAGAGTGGCCTCTAACCCAGTCTGTCCCCGCACCCCTCACCCCACCACCTTCCGCCCAGACCTGGAGCTACTGTCCTCACTGTTGCCGCAGTTGACTGGCCCTGTGTTGGAGCTGCCTGAGGCAATCCGGGCTCCCCTGGAGGAGCTCATGATGGAAGGGGACCTGCTTGAGGTGACCCTGGATGAGAACCACAGCATCTGGCAGCTGCTGCAGGCTGGACAGCCTCCAGACCTGGACAGAATTCGCACACTCCTGGAGGTAGGAAGCTGGGTTATGGACAGGGCAAGAGATCAGGTCCAGCAGGCAGGGATCCCATTACTGACGTTTTTCTCCTTGTGTGGGTATGATTGCAGCTGGAAAAGCTTGAACATCAAGGGAGTCGGACGAGGAGCCAGGCTCTGGAGAGGCGACGGCGGCGGCAGAAGGTGGTTCAAGGTAGAAACGTTGAGGATCTTGTTCAACAGGAGCTTCAGTCAAAAAGGGCTCGGAGCTCAGGGATTATATCTCAGGTGGGCTGAGAAGAGGAACATTATCAGGAGAAAGCAGATGGTGAAAATATGTTCCTGACACCTTCCACAGACCACAGCCGTTTCTTGAAAGGAAACCAAAATAGCTTACAACACAAGGATTCAGGCTTCTCGGCTGCTTGTCCTTCTTTAATGCCTTTGCTACAACTCTCCTGCTCTGATGAGCAAGAGTTGTGACAGCGGCACCAAAGGTCATTTGTGGTTGTTTTTGTTTGTTTGTTTCTTAAATCCTACTGTTCCCTGGCCCGGACATCAGAAGGAGCTTATTGCCTATCTGTAATTTTTCACTGCCAATTTTTGATATCCTCTCTCCTAGAGTTACTGTTAAAAGGTTCTTTTTTTTTTTTAGTAGAGTGGATTCACCGTGGTCTCGATCTCTGACCTCGTGATCCTCCGCTTGACCTCCAAAGTGTGGTTACGAGTGGGGCCCGAGTGCGTACCTTTATTTTTGCCCCCACCACCCTCTATTTCTGTACTTCAATTTTTGTTTGTTTTTTGTTTTTTTGTCCCTGTCATAAAATATTTTGGTGCTTCAAAACTTGTACCTTCATTGTACCTCCTTTTCTTTTCTCCCCTTGGGTCCTTATTGTAAAAAAAGACAGTGTATGGTGTAATTACTTGTAAAGACCAAAAAGAATAGAAAAAAAACAAGAATTTTGTGACTCTGTGGTCTATTTTTAATTTCATTTCTTTGGTTAAAAATAAAACAATGAGTATGTTTGGATACTATGAATATGATTTGAACTTCTTAAAGTGTAAAAGTGAAGGACTGAGGTTAGGAAACAACAGTAGCATGGGTCAACATAATTTTTAATAGTCTTTTTTTGGGGGAGTGGGGAAGGGTAGATTTTACTTAGAAAACATACATGAGACTTAAGCCAAGGTTAACGTTTTCTCAAAGGGATGTCCAATTGACCTAGCACCAGCAATAGAACACTTATCTGTCCTACACTTAATTGCTTTGTGCTTTTTATTGAAAATCTGTTGGCTGAACTTGCGTGTGCCAATATCTGAGTTACTCGTTGCGTTGCATCATTGAACTATGTGTCTGTCCCCTGTGGCCAGATCACAATGTCTTGGTTACAGTCGCTTTATAGTAAGTCTTACAATAGGGTAGACAGATTCATCTCACTTTTTTGTTTTTCAGATTGTTTTAGCAATTTAAGTCACCAGCTCTCTTTCTCATTATGTAGTTGCTTTTGTGTCCTAAATCTGATTGAGTTGCACCAACACAAGTTATCTCCCTCAGTATTTTCTGTTCTTTCAACTGGTGAATACAATAGCTCATCTAAATCATTTGTTGTAAGAATTGAGTAGGATTGATGTGTGAATATTTCAGGTAAAACCACTATATCAGTATACCACTAATTGACTTCACGGTTCTTGTTTTGTGTGTCTCTGGGTGATCTAATAATATAGGCTGTATTATACTTCTCTTAATCCCTTTTAGTGAACACATTCTGTCTTCCTGGATTGAATCTCTTGCTTTTCCACCTACTCCTTGCTGACTTGAGTCAGTGTAGATCACGTGATTACCCATAGTATTTCTCATGCCTGTAATCATACCAACCTTCCTTATTGTCTACTCTTTTCACCTCTCTCTTTCTTTGATACTGTCACAGGGAACTGTAATTAGCTTTCCCAGTAACAAAGCTATGCTTGGTGATGACCTAGTAGAGTAGAAATTTCTTCACCTGTCAAAATACAATGTACTTTACCTTACCACACCATAGAGACCAGGTAAAATAAATAGAAAATCCTGAGATAATTTATCTAAATATGAGAATTGTCTTCTAAACTTCTTTTTTCTCCTCTTCCATAAATAGGAGGAAAATCATGATTCTCAAGCCATTACAGATTGTCTGACACTTGTTAACGGAAAATTCTGATGAGGCATGATGAGAACTTCTGCCTACAAAAATCTCACTAAAGTTCTGAGTCACAAATTGTTCACATACTTCACAGTAAGCAGGCAATCCAAAGTCAGGACAGTTGTATACCTTTCTTAGGTTGCCTCCCCTAATTGGGGCTGTATTAGACATGAGGGGCCAGTTCTGACACTTTTAAAACCATACACAAGGATGCAGCAGTAAGTTTTTGCACATAGGCGAGAATTTACCTTGTGATTAAAAGTTAGTTGTATGTTCATTAAGAAACATGATGAAATCTGCAGCAAAAATTTAATTTCACAGGCTATTCAGTGTTCTCTGAGATAATTCGAATTGAGAAAAAAATTTAATCTTGGTTTAAAAAAATTGTAATAAAACTTGACCACTGGTAAGTCTTGGTCTCTTCTGCTGTGAGAAAAAATATCTCAAGACTGGGCAATTTATAAACTTAAATGTATTGCTCCCAGTTCACATTGTAAACATAAACAGCACAAACTTCTGGAGGTACCTGCGCCATACCTGGGCCCATTTCAGCCACAGCTGACAGAGCCAAGGAGTGCTGCACCAGAATTCAGGAAATCAAGGTTTGGGGTGGTACTGCGCAGTGAGCCCCAGGTCCAAGGGCACTCTGGGCCTCCTCTTTAAAACTTTCTACTTTCAAGACCCTAACTAACACTCTGAGCCTGTAATGGGTATGACCTTATCAAAGAACTCCAAAATGTCTTATTCATCTGACTCCCTTATTCTGCTAGTCTCAACGAAATGTTCCCATGGACACATGCCTATCTTCTCCTGAACACGCTTTTTCATGCTTAACATGGCCCAACTGAGAACTTTCTAAATCTTTAAGTTCTGCTTCTTTTTCAATTACAAATTTGATCTGTAATTTATTTCTCCTCACATTTTACTGTAAGCAATCATGAGAACCATGCAACACCCTTAACCCTTTGCTTAGTTACTTCTTCCACGTGTCTTAGTTTCATCACTGTTCATTTCTGCCCTTCAGAAACACTAGGACACAAAACTCAGCCAAGTTCATTGCCACTTTCTAACAAGGATGGCCTTTTTCTAGTTTCCAATGAGATAATCTTTATTCATCTAATGCTATCAGATTTTTTTCTTCACCCAGTTTTTTATTTTGAAAAATTTTAAGATTTCATAATTTGAACAGGACAATGAACATCTCTGTCCTTCACATAAATGTACCAGTTAATATTCTGTGCCCATGGACTCACTCCTCTCTCTCTTTCTCTGTCACTCTCTCTCTCTGTGTCTTACACGCACAAACACACACACACACTTTTTGATGAACCATTTGTAAGGAAGTTCCAAAACCTGTGTAATTCATTCCTAACTTCTTAAGTGTCTCCTAAGAATAAGAACATTCTCCTACCTGTTTTCATTTATCGTCAAGATAATGATGTTCAGCTCGCAGATGCTATGATTCTTACAAGCCAGTAAGAAAAATGGTATCTGTTTTCGCTGTAACACAGGATTCACTCAATGGAATTAATTCTACTCTGCCTACTTCACAGGGTGCATTGCCAGAGGCCGGCTCTCTGTAAGCCTCTCGAAGAATAGGAAAGTATTTCTGCCCTCCAAAAGCTTACGGTGCTGTGGAAAATGTTGGCAAATCAGATGAAATAATACATATGCAAGTACTTAAGTTTTATCAACTTTTAATGCCATTATATACATGAAAGATACTATTTTTCTCTCTGTTAATTCGTTTTCTCAAAGAAAATGGGATTTAGGAAAATGGGAAAGCGTGAAAAAACATCAGAGGGACTGTAGTAGCATTTGGAAAACAATGACAGTTTTTTTAAGATGTTTGAAGGCATAGTATGTCTTAAAACTTATTTTTTTCTTATCAGAGGAATATATTGTGATTGTACTGCCTTGTAATTTCAAGTATTGTGTACCCTATTAACTGGTGTTCTTTTTTTAAAATACTTATTTCTCTGCATATACCCTGGCTTTTTTCCTTCAACTTTTAAGTTCTGGGGTGCACATAGAGGAGGTGCACGTTCGTTACATAGGTAAACGTGTGCCATGGTGGTTTGCAGCACACATAGTTCCATCATCTGGGTATTAAGGCCTGCATGCATTAATTCTTCCTGATGCTCTCCCTCCCTGATGCCGGAACCCCTTGCCACTGACAGGTCCCGGTGTGTGTTATTCCCCTGTCCTCACCCATGTGTTTTTACCATTCACCCGCCACTTGTGAGAATATGCAGTGTTGGTTTCTTGTTCCTGCATTAGTTTGCTGAGGAAAACAGCTTCCAAGTCCATCTGTGTCCCTATAAAGGAGGTGATCTTGTACTTTTTATGGCTGCATAGTATTCCACAGTGTATATGTACCACATTTTATTTATTTAGTCTATCATTTATGGGCATTTGGGTTGATACTATGTCTTTGCTATTGTGAACAGTGCTGGACAGAACATACACGTGCATGTATCTGTATAAAAGAATAATTTATATTCCTTGGGGTTATATAACCTGTCCCTTCCACTGTGTGAGAACACAGTGAGATCCTGTGTGAACCAGGAAGTTCACACTCCACAGATACCAAGTTAATCACCTCTTTGCAGTTGCCAACATTTGGAGCTATGAGAAATAAATGCAGCATCCAGAACTGTGAGAAATAAGTATCTTTTGCTTATAGGCCACCTAGTCTAAGGTAAGTTTTTATAACAGCCCAAATGGTGTAGCATGTTGCTTGTTATTGTTTCATACAAAGCATACAAGGCTAATTCTATAGTTACTTCCAGCTTTGCAATGGCTTCCCAAAAACAAAAATGAGCAATATCAGTAATGTCTGTCAACTTAAAAGTGAAGGAAATTAATTTGCCATTATTTATTTTATTTTTATTGCATTTCTCCATGTTTTCAACTCTTCAATCAACTGTTTTTTCCAAAACACTAATTGTCTTTATTTTCTTGGGGCACAGTTCTTAAGCTGCTGCAATCACAGTGTAATAGATTCAATATTGGTAAATTGCCATGCCTCCTTGGCCACCAAATCGGCTGGCTATTTGTAAACATACTTTAGTTCCATGCTGATACTCATTTTTTTATTTTTGTGAATAAATTCTGCTTTGATGAGATAGAAATGTTCTGCTTTTTCTAATGACAGCTTTCCTGTGAATTGAAAATATGAGTGCTTAATTGGTGATCTCCTTTTTTCTTTTCAGTGCTTCTCTTTTCTTTCCTTTTTTCTTTTATTTGCCCTACCTGTGCTTGCATTCCTTTATTTACAGTATCTTATTTGTTACAATTCACATTTTGCACAATAGGTTACTAAAACTAACTGCACCTGTTTAAAACTTTGTCCCACATTGATCAACATATTTACTTTTTCATACTCCCCCTCCACCCACCCTTTGCTTTCTGGTAACCATCAATCAGCTCTTTACTTACATGAGTTGAACTTTCTTAGATTTCATGTATAAGTGAGATACTGTGATATTTGTTTTTCTGTGTCTGGCTTATTTCACTTAACATAATATCTTCCAGGTTTATTCTTGTCCCAAATGAGAGAATCTGTTTCTGCCTCCTATTTTAAGGATAATAATAATTTCATTGCAAATACTATTATATAATATTATTCCATTACTGTTAGGAATACATAAATGTCCACCATCACATGAATGGTTTTCTAACAGTGGACACTTATGGTAGCCTCCATATCTTAGGTACTGTGAATAGTGCAGCCGTGAATATGGGCGCACAGAAATGTCTCCAACATAACCAATTTCATTGTTTTCACATGTCCCCAGAAATGGCATTGCTGAATTATTTGATAATTCTATTTTTAATTTTTAGGAAATTCAGTGCTGTTTTTCGTAGTGGCTGTATTAACTTCCATTCCCACAAATTGCACACAAGAGTTCCCTTTGCTGCACACTTTCACCAACACTTGTTATCCTTTGTCTTTTTTATAATAACCATTCTATCAGGTATGAACGGTAGTAACTCACTGTGGTTTTGACTTGCATTTTTGTAACAATTAGTTACAATGAGCATTTTGTCATATGCCGGTTGCCTTTTCTTTGGCTTTTTGGAGAACTGTCCGTTTTTGTCCTTTGCCCATATTTTGATTGGCTTATTTATTTTCCTGGCATTAAAGATGTTTCAGTTTTTTATACATTTTGGATACTAGCCTCATACCAGATGTATGGCTTGGAAACATTTTCCTTCAGTTGATGGGTGGTCTCTTTAGTCTGTAGTTTTCTTTATTGTGCAGAAGCCATTCTGTTTGTTTTCGCTTTTGTTCTCTGTGTGTTGAGGTCATGTCCAAGAAATGCTTTCCCAGACCAATTGTTGTGGAGCATTTCTTCTCTGTTTTCCTTCAGTGCTTTCACGGTTGCATGTCTTAACTTTAAAAGTCTTTAGTCCATGTTCCATTGATTTTCCTATATGGTATGAGATAAGAGTCCAGTGCTAGTCTTCTGCTCGTGGGTATCAAGTTCTCTCAACACAGTTTCTTAAAGAGACTGTACTTTTCTCGTTTTGTGGTCTTGACATCTGTCAAAAATCACTCCATCACAAATGCATGAGTTTATTTCTGGGCTCTACATGTGTCTGTGTTATACCAATACCATGAAGTTTAGTTAACCATTCCTTTGTAATCATTTTTGAGATCAGGTGCTGTGATTCCTCCAGCTTTGTTGTTTTTGCTCATGATCGTTTTTACTGTTTGAGGTCTTTCATTGTTACATACAAATTTGGGGGTCATTTTATTCTATCTCTGTGAATAAAGACATTTGGAATTTTGATAGGGGTTGCATTGTGTCTGAAGACCTCTCGGGATAGTATAGAATTTTTTTTTTTTTTTTTTAAATGATGGAGTTTTGCTTTTGTTGCCCAGTCTGGAGTGCAGTGATGCAGTCAGCTCGCTGCAACCTCTGCCTTTGCCATTCTCCTGCCTTAGCCTCGCAAGTAGGGATTAAAGGCGCTTGCCACCACGCCTGACCAGTTTTTGTATTTTTAGTAGAGATGGGGTTTCATCTTGTTGGCCAGGCTGGTCTTGAACTCCTGACCTTGTGATCTGCCCACCTCAATTTCCCAAAGTGCTGGGATTACAAGTGTGAGCCACTGCACCTAGCTGATAGTATGGACATTTTAACAGTACTTTTTCCTGACCACAAAAGGGGTATGTTGTATATTTGTATCATCTACCACTTCTCTTTTCAAAGTTTTACAGTTTTCAGTTTGCAGATCTTTCACCTTCTTGGTTAAATTTACTACTAGGTATTTTTTAAGATGATACTATTATTCAAGTTGTTTCTTAATTTTTTAAAAAAATAATTCTTTATTACTGTGCAGAAATGCTGCTGATTTTTATGTATAGATTTTGAACCCTGCAACTTTACTGCATTCACTTATCAGTTCCAACAGTTGTTTAGTGGAGGCCTTAGGGGTTTCTATACACCAGATTAGGTCATTGACAGAGACCATTTTAATTCTTCCTTTTCTATCTGAATGTCTTCTAGTCCTTACTTTTGTTGGTGGTGGTTATAGTGAGTGTCTAATTACTGTGATTAGATCTTCCAGTAAGGTGTTCAACACAGTACCACCACTTCTATTCAGTACATTAGAATACAAGTGATGAGAGTGGGTGTCTTTGTTTTGTTCTTGATCTTCCAGAAAAAAAACCTTGTTTTACTGTTGAGTATTATGAGTAGGCTGTGGGTTTTGTATTCTTTCGTTCCTCATTTATTGAAAATTTATATTTTGAAAGTATGAGAAATTGTTGAAATGCTTTCTTTGCATCTATTGAGATGATTGTATGGTTTTTTTGTTCTTCATTATGTGAAAATGGTCCTATCAGGTTTTTTTCTTTGCATACATTGAACCACTGTTTGCATCCCAGGGATGAATCCCACTTGATCATGGTGAATGACCCTATCAGTGTGCTGTTGAATTCAGTTTTCTAGTATGTTCTTGAGGATGTTTACATCAAACTTTATCAGAGATACTGGCCTACAATTTTCTTTTCTTGTAGTGTCCTGCTTTGCCTTTTATATCAGACTGGTATCTAGCCTTATAAAATTAGTGAGGAAGTCTTCCTTCAGTTTTTTTGGAAAACCTTGAAAAAGATTGGTCTTAGTGAGAGACCAGACTAGCTGGATTTCCCAGGCCTACTAAGAATTCCTAAGCCTAGCTGGGGAAGTTGACTGCACCTACCTTTAAACATGGGGCTTGTAACTCAGCTCACACCCAACAAATCAGGTAGTAAAGAGGGCTCACTAAACTACAAATCCAGCTAAAAGCAGGAGGTAAAGAAATAGTCAAATCATATATCGCCTGAGAGCACAGGGGGAGGGACAATGATCGGGATATAAACCCAGGCATTCGAGCAGGAAGTGCGCAGCCCCTTTTGGGTCCCCTCCCATTGTGTGAGAGCTCTGTTTTCACTCTATTAAATCTTGCAACTGCACACTTTTCTGGTCCGTGTTTGTTCAGGCTTGAGCTTAACTTTGACTTGCTGTCCAGTCCAGCACTGCTGAATGCTGTGACCCACTGTTGACTCTCATCCCTCTGGATCCAGCAGGGTGTCTGCTGTGAGGCGCCCATTGCCACTCCTGATTAGGCTAAAGGCTCGCCATTGTTCCTGCATGGCTAAGTGCCCAGGTTCATCCTACTCAAGCTGAGCACTAGTCGCAGGGTCCTACAGTTCTCTTCCATGACCCACGGCTTCTAATAGAACTATAACACCCACCACGTGGCCCAATGTTCCATTCCTTGGAATCTGTGAGGCCAAGAACCCCAGGTCAGAGAACAAAAGGCTTGCCTCCATCTTGGGAGTGTCCCACCACCATCTTGGGAGCTCTAAGAACAAAGATCTACCAATAACATTAGGTCCTCATTAAACGTTTGCTAAGATTTACTCATGAAGTCAACAGGCTTTGCTTTTGTGGAAGACTTGCATTGCTAATTCCGCCTCCTTATTTATATGATCTGTTCAGATTTTCTATTTTCTGATTCAGGTGGTAGATTTTGCTTGTATATGCATTTACCCATTTCTTGAGGATTTTCCAGTGGAGGAGCATGTAGTTGTTCATAGTAGTCTCATGATTCTTTCTGTTTTTGTGGTATCAGTTGCAGTGTCTTCTCTTTTGAATTGTGTTCATTTGACACATCTTTTTCTTCTTTTTAAGTTAGTCTGGCTAACGTATGCTGTTTTATCATCTTAGTGAACCAATGCTTAGTTGCTTAGTTGCATTGATCTTTTCTGTTGTCTTTCTACTCCCTATTTGTGTATTTGTGCGCTCTCATTTTCCTCTGATTTTCGGTTATGTCGGTTTTTCTTTTTTATATTCTTGAGATGTAACAGTAAGTTATCTATTTGATATCTTTTTTGATGTAGGCATTTATTGCTATAAACTTCCCTCTTGGAACTGCTTTTTCTTCATTCTTTAAATTCTGATGTGTTGTGATTTTATTTGTATTCATCTCATTAGACTTACCTTTTACAGTTAAGATGTTCTAATTTAAGCTGATAGTACCTTAATTTTATTACCTCATGAAGACTCTTCATTTGTTTCATATTTTGTATATTCTGCTGTTGAAGGAAAAATTCTATTATCTGCTAGGTATATCTAGTCTAAAGTATTGTTCTAATCCACTAATTCAATAGAACTGTTGGTTCTATTGAAATGTCCCATTGTTACTAAATTGAAGTTCATAGAATCTTTCCAATCTATTACATCGTTTATATATATAGGTATGCTGATGAAGGGAGTGTGCATTTTTACAATTGGTACAGAATTTTAATTAACTGACTCCATTATCATAATTTAATAATATTTCCCCACTCTCTTTACAGCTTTTGACTGGAAGCCTTTTTTTCTGATACGAATATAGCAACATCTCCTCTTTTGTGATCAACATTTGCTTGGAATAGTTTTTTTAATCTCTTTACTCTCAGTCTCTGTGTGTTGTTAAGTCTAATGTGAGTGTCTGGTTAGTAGCACCATATTGTTTAATATTTTTTGTTTTTTTTTAATCTAACTTGCCTTTCTGTGTCTTTTGATTGAAGAATCTGTATAGTTAACAACTTACTACTTGCATTTTGTTAATTTTTGACTGGACTGTTTTGTTCTCTTCTACACTTGCAGTCTTTGTTTTTGATTAGTTGTGTTTTCTCAGTGGTATATTTTTGTCTCTTGTGTAACTACTAGAGATTTTTTTTCTATTACCTAGCATGGTTCTTATGTAAAACGTCTTGTTTTGTTCTAATTTAAGCTGATAGTACGTTAATTACTATATGAAGACTCTACCTTTTCATTTCCCACGTTTTATGCTATTAATGTTATACTATGCAACTATTTGTATTGGGTATCCACTAAGGAGTTCTGTGTAATATAGTTGTTACTAATACATTTGTTTTTTATATTTGTATACTAATTTTAATAGTAATTTAAACATTACTTTTAGAGTAGAAGAGTATACTGTATTGTTCATTTAACTTTACTGGAGAGCCATTTTTTTTTTATTATTATTTATCATGGTTTTGTTTCACATGGAAAAACTCTTTAGACATTTCTTGTAAGTCTTGTCTCATGGTGACAAACTCAGATTTTGTTTGTGTTAAAATATACTTACGTGTTTTTTATTGCTGAAATACAGCTTTGCAGTTTAGAGTATTTTTAATAAGCTTTTTAAAATTTTATTTTAGCACTTTCAACATGTCATCTCACTTTCTCTTCACTTGCAAGTATTTTGTTGAGAAGTTTCCTGATAGGCTTACCTAGAAGACCCCTTTGAGTTTATCCTCTTGCTGCTTTCATCTTTGATTTTTACAATTTGATTAATGTATCTTGGAGTATTCTCTTTTAAATTGATCCTAATTGTGGCATTTTTGAATTTGTTAAGTTAATATCCCTCCTAGAATTCGGTAAGTGTTTGTACAGTACATATTTAAATAAGCTTTCTGCTCTTCTTTCTCTCCTCTTTTGGGTGCACTCATAATTGTTATATTTATGCATGGATGTGGTGCCACAGATCACTTTTAACTTTTTCCTCTTTTTTTTTCCAATCTTTTTGTTGTTGTTGTTCCTCTAATTGGCTAATTTCATCTGACCGCTGTTTGAGCTTGTCAGTTCTTTCTTCTGCATGATCAGCTATGCTGTTGTAACTATTGAAATTTTAAATCTAGTATTAAATTGTAAATATTTAAAATTCTTTCTTTGCATTTATGTAGCCGTAGGAGTCCTGGTTACTTCTTTTTAAAAAAATCTGTTTCTTAATTTTTAAATTGTACTCACGCATTCTTTCCTTAATAAACTTTTTTCTTTTTTTTTTTTTTTTGACGGGTCTCTGTCATCCATGCTGTAATGCAGTGGTGCAACCTCGGCTCACTGCATCACTGCAACCTCCACCTCCCAGGTTCAAGTGATTCTCCTGCCTCAGCCTCCCGAGTAGCTGAGACTACAGATGTTTGCCACCACTCCTGGCTAATTTTGGGGGTTTTTTTTGTTTCTTCTGAGTAGAGATGGGATTTCACCATGTTGGCCAGGCTAGTCTCGAATTCCTGACCTCTGGTGATCCACCTGCCTCAACATGCCAAAGTACTGGCATTATAGGTGTGAGCCATCACTCCTGGCCCCTAATAACCTTTTATTGTCTGTATTTTTTCTCATGCATGGAGTTTATGACTCTCATTTTGAATTCTTAGGAATTTCATAAATCTCCATTAGTTTATGTCAGTTTTTATGTCAGTAATTAATTTGCTTTGTTGGTATCATGTGTACCTGTATAGCTTGTGTTGTTGTTTGTGCATTTGGAGGAGCAAAACAACATTTTGAGTCTTGCATGATGATTTTGGTTAAAGTCTTCTTTTGTTAGGTCTGTGAGCTGATAATTTTGCCTCTGAGATCACAGTTGAGTTGATTTGATATAGATCTTCTGGCTGATTCTGGGTCCAAAGAAACTGACTTTGCCAGGCCTATCTTGGACACTACCAGCATTTTACAGCCTCGTACTGGAATCCCATGATTCTAACAGAGAGACAAGAGATTGTCTGTAAATGAGAGCAGAATTCCTTTTGTCGTGGTGGGATATGAGTGGGTGACCTTTTATCTGACTACTGTCACCCTCTATCACCATGGCTCACACTTGTAATCCCAGGACTTTGGGAGGCCAAGGTGGTTGGATCACATGGTCAGGAGTTTGAGACCAGCCTGGCCAACAGGGTGAAACCCCGTCTGTACTAAACATATAAAATTAGACTGAGGCTGACAAGATGGCCGAATAGGAACACCTTTGGTCTGCAGCTCCCAGCAAGATCAACCTAGAAGGTGGGTGATTTCTGTATTTCCAACTGAAGTATCCAGCTCATCTCACTGGGACTGGTTAGACAGTGGGTGCAGCCCATGGAGGGTAAGCCAAAGCAGGGTGGGGCGTCACCTCACCCAGGAAGCAAAATGGATCAGGGAACTCCCTCCGCTAACCAAGGGAAAACGTGAAGGATTGTGCCTTGAGCACTGGGCCCCTGGGATTCCAGCACAAAACTGGGTGGCAATTTGGGTAAACACTGAGCTAGCTGCAGGAGTTTTTTGTCATAACCCAGTGGCGTGTGGAATGCCAGGAAGTCAGAATCTTTCACTCCCCTAGAAAGGGGGCTGAAGACAGGGAGCCAAGTGGTCTAGCTCAATGGATCCCATCCCCACTGAGCCCAAAAAGCTAAGATCTACTGGCTTCAAATTCTTCTCGCTAGCACAGCAGTCTGAAGTGGACCTGGGATGCTTAAGCTTGGAGGGGGATGGGTATCCGCTGTTACTAAGGCTTGAGTAGGTGGTTTTCCCCTCACAGTGTAAACAAAGCCATGGCGAGGTTTCAACTAAGCGGAGCCCTCTGCAACTCAGCAAAGCCGCTGTAGCCAGACTGCCTCTATACATTCCTCCTCTCTGGGCAGGGCATCTCTGAAAAAAAGCAGCAGTGCCAGTCAGGGTGTTAGAGATAAAACTCCCATCTCATGGGAGTTTGCACCTGGGGGAAGGGGCAACTGTGGGCACAGCTTCAGCAGAAGATCTGAAGAGAGCAATCTCCCAGCACAACATTTGAGCTCTGCCAAGGGCAAGACTGCCTTCTTAAGTGGTCTGTGAATCCCACATATCCTGACTGGGAGACACCTCCCAGCAGAGATCGACAAACTCCTCATGCAGGAGAGCTCTGGCTGGCATCTGGCGGGTGCCCCTCTGGGAGGAAGCTTCCGGAGGAAGGAACAGGCAGCAATCTGTGCTGTTCTGCGGCCTCTGCTAGTGATAGCCATGCAAACAAGGTGTGCAGTAGACCTCTAGCAAACTCCAGCAGACCTGCAACAGAGTGGCTGACTGTTGGAATGAAAACTAAGAAACGGGAATAGTGTCAACATCAACAAAAAGGACATTCATTCAGAGGCCCCATTCAAAGGCCACCAAATCAAATGCCACCAACATCAAATGCCAAAGGTAGATAAATCCATGAAGATGAGGAGAAGCCAGCACAAAAAGGCTGAAAATTCCAAAAACCAGAATGCCTTTTCTCCTCCAAAAGATCACAATTCCTCACCAGCAAGGAGACAAAACTGGATAGAGTATGAGTTTGACAAATTGACAGAAGTAGGCTTCAGAAGGTGGGTGAGAACAAACTCCTCCAAGCTAAAGGAGCATGTTCTAACCCAATGCAAGGAAGCTAAGAACCTCGAAGAAAGGTTAGAGGAATTGCTAACTAGAATAACCAGTTTAGAGAAGAACATAAATGACCTGATGAAGCTGAAAAACAGCAGGAGAACTTCACAAAGCATACATGAGTATAAATAGCTGAATAGATCAAGAGGAAGAAAGGATATCAGATTGAAGATCAACTTAATGAAATAAAGTGTGAAGAAAATATTAGAAAAAAAAGGAAAAGGAATGAGCAAAGCCTCCAAGAAATGTGGGACTATCTGAAAAGACCCAAACTATGTTTGATTGGTGTACCTGTAAGTGACAGGAAAAGTGGAACAAAGTTGGAAAACACTCTTCAATGTATTATCCAGGAGAACTTCCCAACCTAGCAAGACAGACCAACATTCAAATTCAGAAAATACAGAGAACACCACAAAGATACTCTGCAAAGGGAAACACATCAGACTAACAGTGGGTCTCTCTGCGGAAATGCTACAAGCCAGAAGAGAGTGGGGGCCAATATTCAACATTCATAAAGAAAATAATTTTCAACCCAGAGTTTCATATTCCACTAAACTAAGCTTCATAAGCAAAAGAGAAATAAAATCGCTTACAGACAAGTAAATACCAAGAGATTTTTTCACCACCAAGCCTGCCCTACAAGATTTCCGGAAGGAAGCACTAAACATGGAAAGGAACAACTGGTACTAGCCAGTGCAAAAACAGAGCAAATTGTAAAGCCCATCAACACTATGAAGAAACTATGTCAACTAACGGGCAAAATAGCCAGCTAGCATCATAATGACAGACTCAAATTCACACATAACAGTATTAACCTTAAATGTAAACAGCTGAATGTCCCAATTAATAGACTGGCAAATTGGTTAAGGAGTCAAGATGCTTCATTTTGCTATATTCAGGAGACACGTCTCACACACAGAGACACACATAGGCTCAAAATAAAGAGATGGAGGAATATTTATCAAGAAATGGAAAGCCAAAAAAATCCTAGTCTGACAAAACAGACATTAAACCAACAAAGATCAAAAGAGATAAGGGCATTCCACAATGGTAAAGGGATCAATGCAGCAAGAATAAGTATCTTAAATATGTATGCACCCAATGCCAGAGCACCCAGATTCATAAAGCAAGTTCTTAGAGACCTACAAAGAGATTTAGATTCCCACACAATAATAGTGTGAGATTTTAACACCCCACTGACAATATTAGATACAACAAGACAGAAAATTCACAGGATTATTCAGGTCTTGAACTCAGCTCTGGACCAAGTGGACCCAATAGCTACAGAACTCCACTCCAAGTCAACATAATATACATTATTCTCAGCACCACATCGTACTTATCTAAAATTGGCCATGTAATTGGAAGTAAAGTACTCCTCAGCAAAAGCAAAAGAACCGAATTCATAAAAAGCAATCTCTCAGACCACAGTGCAATCAAATTAGAACTCAGGATTAAGAAACTCATTCAAAACTGCACAACTACATGGAAACTGAACAACCTGCTCCTAAATGATTACTGTGTAAATAACGAAATGAAGGCAGAAATAAAGATGTTCTTTGAAACCAGTGACAACAAGGTCACAATCTACCAGGATCTCTTGGAATCCAAGAGCTTGTTTTTTGAAAAGATCAACAAAATAGACTGCTGGCCAGACTAATGAAGAAAACAGAGAATAATCAAATAGATGCAATAAAAAATGATATAGGGGATATCATCACTGATCCCACAGAAATACAAACTACCATGAGAGAATACTATAAATACCTCTATGCAAATAAACTAAAAAATCTAGAAGAAATGGACAAATTCTGGGACACATACACCCTCTGAGTCTAAACCAGGAAGAAGTTGAATCCCTGAATATTCCAGTAACGAGTTCTGAAATTGAGACAGTAATTAATAGCCTCCCAACCAAAAAAAGTCCAGGACAAGATAAATCCACAGTTGAATTCTACCAGAGGTACAAGGAGGAGCTGGTACCATTCCTCCTGAAATTATTCCAGACAATAGAAAAAGAGGGATTCCTCCCTAACTCATTTTATGAGGCCAGCATCATCATGATACAAAAACTTGGCAGAGACAGAACAAGAAAAGTTTAGGCCAGTATCCCTGATGAATCTTGATGCAAAAATTCTCAATAAAATACTGGCAAACTGAATCCAACAGGACATCAAAAAGCTACCCACCATGATCAAGTCAGCTTCATACCTAGATGAAAGGCTGGTTCAAACATACAGAAATCAATAAATGTAATCCATCACATAAACAGAATTAATCACAAAAGCCACATGTTTATCTCCATAGATGCAGAACAGTCCTTCAACAAATTCAGTGCCCCTTCATGCTAAAAACTCTCAATAAACTAAATATTGATGGAAGGTACCTCAAAATAATAAGGGCTATTTATGACAAACTTACAGCCAATGTTATACAGAATGGGCAATAACTGGAAGCATTCCCTTTGAAAACTGGCATAAGACAAAGCATAAGACAACATAATATTGGAAGTTCTGGCCAGAGATATCAGGCAAGAGAAAGAAATAAAGGGTATTAAAATTGTAAGAGAGGAAGTTAAATTGTCTCTGCTTGCAGATGACATGATTATATATTTAGAAAACCCCATCGTCTCAGCCCAAAATCTCCTTAAGCTGATAAGCAACTTTATCAAAGTCTCAGGATACAAAATCAGTGTGCAAAAATCACAAGCATTCTTATACACCAATAATAAACAGAGTCAAATCATGAGTGAACTCCCATTTACAACAAAAAGAATAAAATGCCTAGGAATACAACTTAGAAATGATGTGAATGACATATTCAAGGAGGACTACACACCACTGCTCAATGAAATAAGGAAGGACACAAACAAATGGAAAAACATCCCATGCTCATGGATTGGAAGAATCAATATCATGAAAATGTCCATACTTCCCAAAGTAATTTATAGATCACTTCTATTCCCGTCAAGCTACCGTTGACTTTTTTTTTTTTTTTTCACAGAATTAGAAAAAGCTACTTTAAAATTCATATGGAACCAAAACCCACATGGCCAAGACGATCCTAAGCAAAAAGAACAAAGCTGGAGTCATGATGCTACCTGACCTCAAACTACACTACAAGGTTACAGTATCAAAAACAGCATGGTAGATACATAGATACATAGAACAATGTGACAATGAACAATGATACGTAGATACATAGAACAATGTAACAACGGAGGCCTCAGAAATAATGCCACACATCTACAACCATCTGATCTTTGAAAAACTTGACAAAAACAAGCAATGGGGAAAGAATTTCCTATTTAATAAATGGCACTGAGGAAAACTAGTTAGTTAGATGCAGAAAGCTGAAACTAGACCCCTTTCTTACACCTTACCAAAAAATTAAGATGGATTAAAGATTATGTAAGAGGCTGGGCGCGGTGGCTCACACCTGTAATCCCAGCACTTTGGGAGGCTGAGGTGGGTGGATCACGAGGACAGGAGATCAAGACCACGGTGAAACCCCGTCTCTACTAAAAATACAAAAAAATTAGCTGGGCACGGTGGTGGGCGCCTGTAGTCCCAGCTACTCAGGAGGCTGAGGCAGGAGAATGGCGTGAACCCGGGAGGCAGAGCTTTGCAGTGAGCAGAGGTCGCACCACTGCACTCCAGCCTGGGCAACAGCGAGACTCCGTCTCAAAAAAAAAGAAAAAAAACTTACGTAAGACCTGAAACCATAAAAATCTTAGAAGAAAACCTAAGCAGTACCATTCAGGACATTGGCATGGGCAAAGACTTCATGACTAGAACACCAAAAGCAATGGCAATAAAAGCCAAAATTGAGAGATGGGATCTAATTAAACTAAAGATCTTCTGCATAGCAAAATAAACTATCTTCAGAGTGAAAAAGCAAACTACACAATGGGAGAAAAATTTTGCAATCTATCCATCTGACAAAGGTCTGATATCCAGAATCTACAAAGAATTTAACCATATTTACAAGAACAGAACAATTCTATCAACGAGTTGGTGAAGGATATAAACAGACACTTGTCAAAAGAAGACATTTATGCAGCCAACAAACATGAAAAAAAAGCTCATCACTGGTCAGTAGAGAAATGCAAATTAATACCACAATGAGATACTATCTCAGGCCAGTTAGAATCACAGTCATTGAAAAGCCAGGAAACAACAGGTGCTGGAGAGGATATGGAGAAATAACACTTTTACACTGTTGGTGGGAGTGTAAATTAGTTCAACCATTGTGGAAGACTGTGGTGATTCCTCGGATCCAGAACCAGAAATACCATTTGACCCAGCAATCCCATTGCTGGGTATATATCCAAAGTATTATAAATCATTCTACTATAAAAAGAAACATGTTTATTGTGGCACTATTCACAATAGCAAAGACTGGGAACCAACCCAGTGCCCATCAATGGTAGTTGATTAACATCATGGGATTCTATGCAGCCATAAAAAAGGATGAGTTTTATGTTCTTTGCAGGGTCATGGATGAAGTTGGAAACCATTCTCAGCAAACTAACACAAGAACAGATAACCAAACACAATGTTCTCAGGCATAATTGAGATTTGAACAATGAGAACACGTGGACATGGAGGGGAACCTCACTCACCGGGGCCTGTCATGACATGGGGGGCTTGGGGAGGGATAGCATTAGGAGAAAAACTTAATGTAGATGATGAGTTGATGGATGCAGCAAATGACCATGGCACATATATACCTATGTAACAAAACTGCACATTCTGCACATGTACCCCAGAACTTAGTATAAAAAATAAATAAAAATATTTGTCTTGGGTGCTTGTCATCCCAGATACTTGGGAGGCTGAGGCAGGAGAATTGCTTGAAATCAGGGCAATCAGGCGAGAGAAAGAAATAAAGTATATTCAAATAGAAAAAAAGCCAATTGTGTCTGTTTGCAGATGACATGATTGTATATTTAGAAGACCTCATCATCTCAGCCCAAAATCTCCCTAAGCTGATAAGCAACTTCCAAAGCCTCCGGATACAAAATAAATGTGCAAAAATCACAAGCATTCTTATACACTAATAAGGGAGGCAGAAGTTGCAATAAGCCCAGATTGCTGCCACTGCCCTTCAGCCTGACGACAGTGAGACCCCGTCTAAAAAAAAAAAAAAAAAAAAAAGCAGAAAAGGAATATAAATAATATAAATACTATTGTATCATGGACTTACACAATAAACATATAGATTTGCCATCTAATAACAAAATGACTCCCTCTGCAGCACATTTGACATTTTTCATCCAGTGTGTGTGTGTGTGATTGGTATACAGTATGTAGAAGGAAGAGATTAAATGAAGCCCTATGTGATACATATGCCTTTGAATACATATGGCCTTTGAAACATTTTTGAGTTATAACTGGGGACTACTCAGCTCTCCATATATGATTGGAGATACATAATCCAATATAATATAATTTTATTTATGACCATGTAATTTGAATATGATGAAAATAAATGATTCTGCTTCAGAAATGAATTTTTTCCCCCAACGATTTTAAACTAGAAAATATTGTTTATTTCTTAGGCATTAAAAATAGGTAGTGGGAGAAGTGGCTGCAGGCCAACATTTTGTGGCTCCTTGTCTAAGAGATCAAAGAATATAACTAAATATCACAAACCATCTTTGTCATGACAGCAGATTTCTTAAGAAGACCTAACAAAATTTGTATTTCATTTGGAAATTTCTGTTTCCTTTTTCCTTTAGAAACTGGGCATTGTTTCACTTGCAGTTTTTTTTGGTGGTGATAATTACCTGCAAGGTAAATGCAAGTTTTCCTTGCCTTTCAGTGGTTTCCCCCCCCCCAAATATTTATCTGTTGTCTAAAACTTTCCATATCTGTTAAGCATATGCTTTTGCTACCTCTGAATTAAATACATATGGTAAAATTGCATCTTATCCCCATCCAAGCCATAACTAGTTTTTTTTTGTTGTTTTTTTTTGTTTGTTTTTTTCCCCATCTGGGTGCCCAGCCTTGTCTAGTGTTGCCTTTATTTTTTCCTCCCAGTCCTGAACAGCATCCTGTGGTTCTGCTGTTATTGCTAAAATCTTATTTATAAATAATTGATATGTAAATGAGTTAAAGATAGTCTTTGTGTACTGGCCCTAAGTTGTTGTTAATTTTTTAATGCAAATTGTGAGCTGGTTGTTCAAACCCCCTAGCACAAGAGTCCAATTCTAATACAAGTTATATATTTAAGATAGCACAAATGAACAAAATCTAGTCATTATATTTTCCTAGTGTGCAACTGAAAAACTGCTCAGCATCTGCTGCAGATAAAATATAACTTTTGCATATAAGACCCCAAACCAGCACTTAACACAGAGCTTTTGGAACTGAATTCCTGGTAGGCCTGTTAAGCAACTCATGTATACGTTCTTCCTGTTTGAACCTCCTATCCCCCAGAAATCACCTTCTACTTTTCAGCATCTGAAGAGTAATCCCTGCACCTTAATCTTGTGTACAGTTTCATACTGTGAATATCTCCTTTTATGCTACCCTGTTACTGCCTCCCAAAATATCTTTTTCTCTGACCAGCTTCCAGATCCTTAATCCCCCAACATGATTCTTTTTTTACCTGTCACAGATACATTGCCAAATTCAGATACTTACACATGCTATATTTTTTAATGTGTAAACAACAGGTCTTAAGCATTATACTTCTGCTTTTGATACCCCACAAGCTTTACCCAGCATCTGCTAGCTGTTGATAATATGTTGCTAAGTGGCATCACCTACATATAATTCTCTTCTTGGATACTCCTTTCCATGGGAGTTCTCTTGCCCTCCTCCCCTTCAGGATGATGATCCCTCTTCTGAGAGAGGAGGTAGAGAGAAGATACAAATGAAAGGAGTAGTGAGATAAAAGCTGATCACTGTGATATGAGAGCTGCCCTCTTCACCAGTTTCTCCCTCAGGAGCTCTGTCTTCTTCCACCGGAGATGCCCACCACAGTCATATCCCTCGATGTTATCACTGGGAAAATTGAGCAAGTAAAGCAGGGAGGGGTTAGCAGAACAAAGACTGGAGGAGGACTCTCCTCTCTGGATGGGTGGGTCAAGTTGGGGTCAGACAGAAACAATATCCAGCAGCTTAACTGGGCTATGGTGTTAGTCTCTGGTGTTTGGAAACCCCTGCCACAAATACATGAGCGTGTCATCTGCCTTATCGCCTCAGAAACAAATTCACAGCTGACTTAGTGATTCTCTGGATTAGACATAGTGGTGACCAGAGTCTGCTAGAGCACTCTTCTTGGAATTCACATGGCACTTTTGGGACTGGCCTTTGCCCAAGAGGGAGGAAAACAAGGAAGAAGGTAGGGGTAGTGACAGGGGAGAGCATTTGGATCAAGTCAGAAGGAGCAGTGCTTTGGCCATGTCCATAAGGAAGCTACCCCAGTCAACCATGTTTTGCTCCAGGCTTCCCCTCCACCCTTTACACGTGCTTAACGATGCCCCACAGGAAGTCAGTGTCTTCTCTGCTTAAGCACAGGTAGAAGCAGAATTACCATCCTTACAAGGCACAGCCCAAGCGTAACCATATGTTGAGCTTTGCTTTTCTATCAGAACTTCCCATGAGAAGTGCTGTAGGGAAGTGTTTGATGAGGTAAGAGTTCTGGGGGGTTCTGAGGAAGAGCAACAGTACAGCATAGAGACCCTCTAGGGCACTGGCAGCTGATGGAGAGAAAATCAATATGATGCCTAGAAGAGTGATGGTCAAGTGCTGACCTGGGATCTCTCCAGGGTTCCAGAAAGCTTCAAGGACTGTGGGCCCCAAACTCTGAGCATTTTTTAAATTGTGGGATTTTGGAAGTCAAGCAAAAATGCATTTAATCAATGCCCATATAGGAAACAGCCTGGAGTCTCTGATATCAAATGCTTTTGGTTTTGGATATAGGACTCTGGGATACCTTCCAGCCAACTTCTCCATGGATACACAGTGAAAGTGGCATGCAGGTGACATGCCAGCTATTTGGTGCTGTGTTCTGACCTGTTTTTTTAGGCCAGCCTGGAGTGAAGTCTGGATAAGAATTCCTTAGCTCACATCCACTGTCCTGGGGATTGCAGGGTCACATATCATAGGCCCTTGCATATGGAATGGGACTATGGATGTCTATGGTCTTAACACCCTGAATATGTTGGTTCTCTTGTTATCTTCTGGCCTCAGAAGATAAGCAGAATCCCACCACCTTGACGTCGTCCTAGGTGTTTGGAATTTTGTCATGTGGCTTCCAGCTGTAGAACCCTTCTCTGCATAATGTGGCACTTCCAAAATGTCTTCCTGACATGTTTTTCTTTTTTTTTTTTTTCCATCATTGTCTGGAGGAAGATCCTAGTCGGCTGACAAGGTCTCCTTTGTTTGCTGATAAGAACTTCTTAGCATGCAGCTCTCCTGCATACCATATCTTGGCAATATGCACCCTTGCTCAAGGACCAAATGAGACACTGCTGGGCCCAATGTCCCCCAATGTAACCTTTGTTTCTACCTGACACTACTTTTTCAGTAAATGACATTCTCTACCCACCATAGAGAATCACTTGGTTAACAATCTTCTCTGTTTCTATACCCAATCCTACAAAGTGTGTAAACACTCAAGGCTCCAGGTCACTAAATAGAGCCTGTCCCTGGTGGCAAGCTAATCTCTAGGTCTCTCAGAGAAGGTCAAAGCAGTTTCAGCAAGTATGTAGTTTCCTCACAGAGGCAGAAAATACAAAAGAATGAAAAGAAACAAGAACTATCTCAGAAGACATTCATATTTATGATACCTATTGGCATAAATAGGTCCAAAGGCCTCCAGAGGTCTTTGCTGAACAATCTGGTTCCACTCCCTGGGTCCACGAAGGTTACTTTCAGCCCCATGTCAGAACCTTCATGTGCTAGCCAAGCCCAGAGCAGTACAATGCTTCTTTGAGATCTGCCCTCTTCAGCAGAGCCTATTTCCCAAAGAGAGAGAGGCACTGAGGAAGGGTCCTGGTCTCGGTGGTACTGGGGGTGCTTCTGAGAAAGGGTGAAAGGATGAACCAGTATTCCTTAGCCTCTCTAGCATCTCCTGGTGAATGCAGCAGATTGAAGCTGGGGGAAAGTAAAGCCACAGCCAGGGCAGCGCTGAGCTGCATACTTAATCTCCGGGATCACTGAAGCCAAGCTTCCAGAGGCTTCAAGAAAATTACAATGGGAGACAGCTGTAACCTAAATGCTGGAGTGTTTCCCCTGAGTGGGCAGAAAGGCACTGCTGGGACTGAGTCCTCATGCTATTCCCCTTCACTGTTTCAGTCAGGGTGTACACTAGCAGGGTATAAGAAACAGTGAATCTGTCTAAGCATGGAGTGGCCAGGCTTGTGGCAGCACACTGCTCTTGTTAGAAGTGGCCTAATAGAAGTGCCAGGCAGACTGTACCATGTGATAGGCAGCTAGTGGAGATGCTCTGGACTGCAGGACTGCAGGGGCAATAGAAGTGGGACATAGCAGGTCAGGGTCTTGAGGCTGTCAGTCAGAATAACTAATATTTCAGTAGGTATTGCCATGTATACCTAATCAAATCTAGAGCTGTCACATCTATCCAGCCAGGACTTAGACGGGAAATCACCTGGTAACACTGCATGTTTTGCCTTCAGCTAGCATCACAATAGCTATCTGCTGAAGCAGAGATGCCTCCAAATACTTGCTGACTTGTGCTAGAACCCACCAAGATCTCCAACAAGTGGTTATCTGAAGCCCACTGTAGCAGTCAGTTGGCAGCACTCGAGCCCTTCAAACTTGCACAACCCCTACTTCCCAGTATCCAGGGCCAACCAAGGGTGGGCAAAACTGAGACTCCATGAGTGTGGGCTCCCTAGTTTTAGGTCTCTTTGTCATACATACTGGACACTGGGAGTTGACAGCCAGCCACGAAAGTCAAAAACAGGAACTTCCTGCCCCAACTTAAGGCACAGTAGTCCTCTACGCAAGATCTCAGCTACATTCCAGAAAGGAATGCAATTTTTTTCTTTTACACTAAAGGGAAGAGCCCTGGAATTTGTACCTGCACCCCATTGTTCCCTTCAGTATGCACTGCTTACCACAGAAACTCTGCCAAAGTTCCATTTCGCATGACCTTTGCCACTACTCTCAACAAAAGATAATGCTTATTCATTAATTGTGCACTTTATGTAGAAAGAGGAATATTAAAGTAAAGAAATAATGACATCCCCAGAAATAATTGTGCCATGTTTATCGGAACCACCAAGGAATAGGAAAGGAAACACCTGCTTGCAAACGCATCACTGCTGTTCTTTGGTTTTGAGGGTGGCTGCCAACCCAAGGCAAATGACTTTTTGTCTTGGCCTAGTATAGGCACAGCCATACTTCTTACTAAGTTGTTTTTATCAGGAGTGCTTTTATTTTTCCAACTACTGGCACTCACAGGTAAGATTTTGATACTGGTAGATGGTGTGGAGTGGTTCTGAAAAAAGGTTGCTTGGCCAGTGACCTTTGTTCTGAAAAAAGGTTGCTGGGCCAGTGACCTGTGTGTAGAGTGTCAGTGCATTTTGAAATGTTAGAGTTGGGCAGGAGGTTTGGCCTAGGGTTGAGCTGAGCTCTACCTATGATAGGAGAAGTCTGTGAGGGTCCTGAGTTTAGGTGTTAGGTTCTCAGGCCAAAGCCACTAATTTTGCAGAATCTGATCAGCAGTAGGGAGGCCTAGTTGTATGATCCGTGTGAATGCATATCTACCTCAGGTTCTCCATGAGAGAGAGTAGTGGAAGCATTTTGGCACCACTGTGACTAGCAGGTTATTGCTGGCTGCCTGCAGCTTTCCCACTAATGTTACATCTGAGCTGTTAGAACATAACGAGGGTCTCAAGGAAACTTTTGAATAAGCCTTTGGGCTTTCTGGGTCAGAGGGCTGGTAGTGGTGCAAGAGTGGTAAGTTTTTTCAAGACCCCTTACACAGTGGTTGCCTAACACCTTGTGATCCTATGAACTTAATACTTTGAAATACAGTTGTGTGTCAAATGGCTAAATATAGATCAATGGCTGACAGCATATACCATGGTAACCTCATATGATCATAATGGAACTGAAAAAATTTTGTTGCCTAATGACATCATACTTGTTGTAAGGTAGCAATTTATTTTTCACATAACATTAATGTACAAAGCACACTATGCTGCTAAGCATAAACTGGAAGACAGCTTCAGAGAAGTCCTCCAGGTGGCTTCAGAAGGAGGCAGTGTTATATGTGATAACAGTTCTATGACTGTTAACTGCAATGAATACCTTCCCACTGGACAAGATGTAGAGAGCGTAGAGAGTGATATTGATGATTCGGTGTAGGCCTTACTTTCTAACAGACATGGAGCTCATTTAATCCCCTTACCTACCAGGTTATTGCACCTTGCCAGATAGTTCCTAGGAAGATTGAGAGTGGTTTTGTTTGTTTGTTTGTTTGTTTTTTTCTGAGTGACATCAAGTAATGCTGATGAAAATTGTCCATACTTCCAGCATCTTTGTTTCTTACTAGAGTATGATTAGTAACAGGTCAGGAAAGTTCTAATCATTGTTTCTCTGAGACAAGGCCTATGTGGCTATTTGGGAAAAAAAAAAAATGTGAGTAAGATAAGTAGATAGCCTATGCTGTAAATGATTTACAGGTGCTAGAGGAAATGAGCCAGAAAATAGTTTTGTATGATAAATAACAAGGAGGGGCCACTGGAAGAAAGAAAGTATAACCAAATTTATAGTATAATGTGGGAGAGGGTCAAGTGTCGTTTTGATTTAGGATCAAGCCAGCTCATTATTTGCAAGTATGTTCCAGATAAGGGAAAGTGGAGGCTCACTCAAAACTGGGAAATAAAATGGCAAACCTTTATGTCTGTGAAAAATAAAACCATGGGTTGCTAATCTCTCATCAGACCTCCCTCACCCCTGCTAGGTCAATACCAAGTCGGTTTCCATTGTTACTTTCCCAAAGCCTTCTTTCCAACTTCATTAGAATCTCATCATGCCTAAACTTCTGCGTTTCGTTGACATTGTACTTTCTCATTGCCCTCTGGCTGTGGAAGAAACAGTGCTGTGGAATAGACAATGGTTTAGATGGAGGAAGCCACTAGCTCCATGCAGTATTTGTGCAGGTTGAAGGAAAAAAGTCATAATACAAAATGTCAGAATTATATTTCCTGACTACCAAGCTAATGTTCTCCCATTGTATAATTATAGATGTATGTGCGAAGAAAAAAGTGACAGTCTATGAGAGGTAGGGTTATATGATTTCATAATTAAAATATGTTTAGAACAACCTAGAAATAACTTAGACCCTGTATCTTACTCTACTAGCTCTGCCGAATGTGGAAACCAGTTATTTCCCATATAAAATGGTTTTCCCGAATTTCTAAGCAATAACACTGCAATTAGTGCACTCTAGAAGCCTGAGATATTCATGTGGTAAAGGCTGATTAAGGCCAGATAATAGTTTATTATATATTGATATATATCTCCATTACCTGCAAGTGGTTCATGGGCAGCTTCTACCATCCAAAAAAGGCAAATTTTGGTGTGTATTCTCTTCCTGATTCTCTTCATCCTCTCCAATTTTTATCACTAACTTGTATGACATTCTGCCTTTTGTCCTGAAGGGATTCTTTTTTTTTTTTTTCATTTTTGTTATTGCAGACCACGTCCTCCTGCTCCTGCTCCTGCTCCAGCAGAGTGTGGCTGTCATTCATACTCTGGACTGTCTGCTGTTTGAATAGAACTGCGTGTTGGGTAACTATTGGAGGAGATAGACCAGTTTGCACTGAAAACTCTTTATTCCATACCACAGAGGTACCTTCACTGCCTTGTCCATCTGTTCCAGTGTACTTAGATATTTAATACACTCCTCTTGGTCATTTGGAAAATAGACATTGTCTGTCTAGTTTTGACACCAAAGCCTGTTAATGTGGCTTTACTTTTGGTTTGACTCTTTTTCAAGAATTTCTATGCCTTATCCTAGTGGCTCCAAACATTTATAGATGAGTATCATCGATCTGAGATGCAACAGTAAGAAAGCCTGAATTTTGGGGTTGGCCAGGTTTTAAGACTGGGAAGTCTTATTTCTTGAGTTGACTTTGGAGTTCAAGTCTGTGTTGTTGGTTGAGATTGGACTGGCATTGCTGCAGTCACAGTCATTAATTATGAGTTTTTCTTGGGCTGTGGTTGCTCTTTGAAAGGGCCCTGATTGAGGTTGATAATCATGCACTTCTCCAGATATTGGAGCCTCTTTTGTGCTGAGTTGGAGTTTGGCTTTTCTTATACTTATGGCTTGCACACTAGAATTGTGGTCTTTAGGAATTCACAGAAGACCAGATGTTTAGTGGTGGTAGTAGTGGCCACAGATTACAGATTCCATGAATAAGGTGACTCTAAGTCTCTTGACAAACTGATTGAGATGTGAAGGTGATTCACATGGCTTGGGAGGGCTTGTGGTCCTCTAGGGCAGGGGTTCCCAACCACCAGTTTATGGCCTGTTAGAAATCAGGCTGCACAACAATAAGTGACTTTCCTGCATTGCCCCCAGAGCTCTGCATTTTGTGTGATCAGCAGCAGCATTTGATTCTCAAAGGAGCATAAACCCTATTAACTGCTCGTGTCAGAGATCTGCATTCTAAGCTCTTTATGGGAATCTAACACATGATGATCTGAGGTGAAACAGTTTCATCTGGAAACCAGACACCCCCTCGCACCATCTGTTTATGGAAAAATTGACTTCCACAAAATTGGTTGGGGACCACTGCTTTAGGATGCCCCATGGCCACTCCAGCCAAATGTCAAAGTTTAGGAGAGTAGGTGGCTGATAGGACTGTATAGCTTTGTAACATTTTTGAAGCAATGACCAGCAATTCCTATGGCAATACCTTATTATTTATTAGGACTTTAGGAACAGATTTTTCTAAGACCGGAAGAGAGATAAGTTTTCTCATCCTGACGTAATTTTTTCTTAAGTGTCTCTCTTCTTCTACTGTTTTTTAAATAAAGAGAAAAAGCGATACTCATTATTCCATATTGCTTTCTTGGAATGTATTTATGTTGCCTCTGAAACATGGAGGAGCTACAGGTCAGTCAGTGATTGAAGGGCATAGAGAAGTTTCTTGGAAGTCATCAGGGAATGGTGTGACTTGTCAAACTAAGCATAGTTCTTTCTCTGTTTCCTTTCCTGTGGGATCTATGTATAAAAACATAGTAAGTCTCTCAAAAAAAAAAAAAACCATTATATCATTGTATTACTCTATCTAGACTTCCATAACAAAATACCACCTTCTGGATGACTTAAATAACATATACTCTCTTACAGTTCTGGAGGCCAGAAACCAAAAAAACAGGATGGCAGATTAAGTTTCTCTTTCAACTTTTAGATGACCTCCTTCTTTCTGGATCTTCATATGAACATCCCTCTTTTTTTTCTGTTGTTAGAGTCATATTATTCTGTATTCCTAAAGACATCAGTTATACTAGGTTAGGAGACATTCATCTGCCATCATCATTTTACCTTAATTCTCTGAGTAAAGGCGCAGTCTACAAAAAAAGGCACATTTTGAGCTTCTAGGTGTGAGGGATCTGACATAACAATTTGCAGGAAAACACAGTTTAGTCTGTTGTATGTTTCTGTCTTCCCTGATACCTGATAGCGCTAGATCTATGTCTCCCTTGCAGGGGAATTCAGGTCAGCTAAGCCTTCTCTTCATCTAGAAAGTACCTTCTTTTGAAAGGCAGTTGGTTTCAGTAAAATGTAATTAAACATAAAATATCCTGCCAACCCAGAAAACTCTTTACAAAAGTAGAGAAGGAAAACAGTTTTATATTTGAATATGCATTCAACTGTAATGTGATACACATCAGAGGCAATCCATTTAGGAGACTTGATAGAAGAAAATGCTTTCTTTCAAATAACCAGTCACAGAAAACCTGTTATATACATATTCTTGAGATAATTACTGATTTTAAATAAGAACTTGAGAGAAGCTTTTGTCACACATAATATATTATAAATTCTCCTTGGAATGAGGGTCGCCATCTGTGTTTGCTGACTGACTTTATATAGAGAAATATATGCATATCTTTAAGATAGTCTCAAAGTGAGGTACCTACTGGAGATAAGATTTTTTAAAGTTGAAAGATAGGGGTTTTGTCTTCCTTGATGATGTCATTTTAAAGAGATGTGACTCATGTCCTTGAGAAGAACATTTGTTGCTTGAAAAGCTTGCAAGACAGTCCTTTATATTTTAAAAAGATTTGTATACACTAAGTCTTCACTTACTGTATCAATAGATTTCAAAACTCTAACTTTAAAGAAAAGGAAGTATAATTTAACCAATTTTACCATAGCCTAACTGATATAAACAAGACAGGATCCTATGGAATTGTCCCAGTCACAGAAACATCACCAATATTCAAACAAAAAATGCAGAATACTTGTGTTATTAAAAACTAAAATAGTGGCTCATGCCTGTGATCCTAGCACCTTGGGAGGCCAAGGTATGTAGATCACGAGGTCAGGAGATTTAGGCTATCCTGGCTAACATGGTGAAACCCCATCTCTACTGAAAATACAAACAGTATGGCATGGTGGCATGTGCCTGTAATCTCAGATACTTAGGAGACTGAGGCAGGAGAATCACTTGAACAAGGGAGGCAGATGTTGCAGTGAGCCAAGATCATACCACCTGGGCAATAGAGTGAGACTGCATCTCCAAAAAAAAAAATAGAAAAAGAAAAACTCAAATGTGAGCTCTTGTGTACATTTATTAATTTTAAAAATCAAGATATATATATGTACCTATATATATTTATACACACACACACATATATATGTATATAAACACAAATGTTTAATTTTAAGTTCTGGGATACATGTGCAGGACCTGGAGATTTGTTACATAAGTAAATGTGTGCCATGGGGGTTCCTGCACATATTAACCCACCACCTAGGTATTAAGCCCTGCATGCATTAGCTCTTTTTCCTGATGCTCTCCCTTTCCCAGCATCCATGACAAGACATAGTTGCATTATTCCCCTCCTTATGTCCATATGATCTCATTTTTCAGCTCCCACTTATAAGTGAGAACATGTGGTATTTAAATGGATTTCTGTTCCTGTGTTAGTGTTCTAAGGACAGTGGCTTCAGGCTCCGTCTATGTCACTGCAAAGACATGATCTCATTCCTTTTTATGACTGCATAGTATTCCTTTGTGTATATGTACCACATTATCTTTATCCAGTCTATCATTGATGAGCATTTGGAATGGTTACATATCTTTGCTATTGCGAATACTTCTGCAGTGAACATACAGGTTCATGTATCTTTATAAGAGAATGATTTATATCCATTTGCATATATACCCAGTAATGGGATTGCTGGGTCAAATAGTATTTCTGGTTCTAGGTCCTTAAAATTGCTGTACTGTCTTCCACAATGGTTGGAATTATTTAAATTCCCACCAACAGTGTAAATATATTCCTATTTATCCACAGCCTCACTAGCCTCTGTTGTTTCTTGACTTTAATAATCACAATTCTGACTAGTGTGAGGTGGTATCTCATTGTGGTTTTGATTTGCATTTCTCTAATCATCAGTGATTTTGAGCTTATTTTCATTATTGGCCACATGAATGTCTTCTTTTGAAAAGTGTATGTTCATGTCCATGCCCTCTTTTTAACCGGGTTGTTTTTATCTTGTAAATTTGCTTAAGCTCTTTGTAGATCCTGGTTAGTAGACCTTTGTCAAATGGATAGATTGTAAACATTTTATTCCATTCTGTAGTTTGTCTGTTCACTCTGATGATAGTTTCTTTTGCTGTGCAGAAGCTCTTTAGTTTAATTAGATCCCATTTGTCAATTTTTACTTTTGTGGCAATTGTTTTTGGTGTTTTCCTCATGAAACCTTTGGCCATGTTTATGTCCTGAATGGTATTGCCTAGATTTTCTTTTAGGAATTTTATAATTTTTTATTTTACATTGAAGTCTTTAATCCATGTTGAGTTAATTTTTGTATAAGGTGTAAAGAAGGAGTCCAGTTTCAATTTTCTGCGTATGGCTAACCAGTTTTCCAGGCATTACTAAATAGAGTATCCATTCCCTATTGCTGTTTCTTGGTCAGGGTTGTTGAAGATCAGATGGTTAAATATGTGTGGTCTTATTTCTGAGATCTCTATTTTGTTCCAAAGTCTGTGTGTCTTTTTTTGTATTAGTACCATGCTGTTTTCATTACTGTAATCCTGTAATATTGTTTGAAGTCAGATGGCAGGATTCCTTCATCTTTGTTCTTTTTGCTGAGGATTGTCTTAGCTCTAAAGACTGTTTTTTGGTTCCATATTAATTTTAAAGTTTTTTTTTATTTCTGTGAAGAATGTCACCTGTAGTTTTGTGGGAATAACATTGAATCTGTAAATTACTTTGGGCAGTATGGCCATTTTCATGATATTGATACTATTTATGAGCTAGAATGTTTTTCCATTTGTTTGTGTCCTCTGATTTCCTTGAGCAGTGGTTTATAATCTCTTTGAAGAGGTCTTTTATATTCCTTGATAACTATATTCCTAGATATGTTATTCTCTTTGTAGCAATTGTGAATGGGAATTCATTAATAATTGGGCTTTCAACTTGCCTTTTGTTCGTATATAGGAATGCTTGTGATTTTTGCACTTTGATTTTCTATCCTGAGAATTTGCTAAAGTTAATTATCAGTTTAAGAAACTTTTGGGCTGAGATGATGGGGTTTTCAAGATAAAGGATCATGTCATCTGCAAACAGAGACAGTTTGACTTCCTCTCTTCCTATTGCAATACCATTTATGTCCTTCTCTTGCCTGATTGCTTTTGCCAGCACTTTCAGTACTATGTTGAAAAAGAGTGGTAAGAGAGGGCATCCTTGTCTTGTGCTGGTTTTCAAGGGGAATGCTTCTAGCTTTTGTCCATTCAATATGGTATTGGCTGTGGATTTCTCATAAGAGGCTTATTATTTTCAGGTACATTTCAATACCTACTTTATTCAGAGTTTTTAACATGAATGTATGTTGATTTTATCACAAGCTTTTTTTGCATCAATTAAGATAATCATGTGGTTTTTGTTTTTTGTTCTCTTTATATGATGAATTACACTGATTGATTTGTGTATGTTGAGCCAGCCTTGCATCACTGGATGAAGGCAATTTGATTGTGGTGCATAAGCTTTTTGATGTGCTTGCTGGATTTGGTTCACTGGTTTTTTATTGAGGATTTTTGTACTAATGTTCATCAAGGATATTGGCATGAAGTTTTCTTTTTATGTTGTACCTCTGCCACACTTTGTTATCTGGATGATGCTGACCTCAAAATGATGTAGGGAGGAATCCCTCCTTTACAATTATTTTAAATAGTCTCAGAAGAAATGGTACCATCTCCTCCTTGTACCTCTTATAGAATTCAGCTGTAAATTCCTCTGGTCCTAGGCTCATTTTTCTTGGCAGGCTGTTTGTTACTGCCTCAACTTCGGAATTTCTTGTTGGTCTATTCATGCATTCAGCTTCTTTCTGGTTCAGTCTTGGGAGGGTGCATGTGTCCAGGAATGTATCAATTTCTTCCAGATTTTCTGGTTTATTGACATAAAGGTATTTCTGATGTTTTTTGTGTTTTTTATGGTGTCAGTGGTAATTATCTTTTTTATCATTTTTATTGTATGTTTTTTATTCTCTCATTTCCTTTTGATTAGTCTAACTAGCAGTCTGTCTATTTTATTAAGGTTTCAAAAAAACCTGCTAGATTCATTGATTTTATTAAAGGGTTTTTTGTGCCTCTATGTCCTTCAGTTACTTTTTTATATGATGAATTACATTGATTGATTTGTGTATGTTGAGCCAGCCTTCATGCCAAGCGAGATCCTCCTGATCTTGCTTATTTCTTGTCTTCTGCTAGCTTTGGAGTTTGTTTGATGTTGTTTCTCTAGTTCTGTTAGTTGAGATGTTAGGGTGTCAATTTGAGATCTTTCTAACATTCTGATGTGGGCATTTTTGTCCTATAAGTTTTCCTCTTAACACTGCTTTAGCTGTGTCCCAGAGATTCAAGTACATTTTCTCTTTGTTCTCACTAGTTTCACATAATTTCTTGATTACTGCCTTAATTTTATTATTTACCCAGGAATCATATTTAGAAGGAGGTTGTTTGATTTCCATGTAGTTGTGTGGTTTTGAGTGAGTCCTTGAGTTCTAACTTTATTCTGCCGTGGTCTGAAAGACTGTTGGTTATGATTTCAGTTATTTTTCATTTGCTGAAGAGTGTATTACTTCTAAGTATGTGATCAATTTTAGAGTAAGTGCCATGTGGAGTAAGAAAAATGTACATTCTATTATTTTTGGGTGGAGAGTCCTGTAGATATGTATCAGGTCCACTTGATCCAGAGCTGAGTTCAAGTCCTAAATATCCTTGTTAATTTCCTTCTCAGTGATTTCTCTGATACTGACAATGTGGTATTAAAATCTCTCAATATTATTGTGTGAGAGTCTGAGTCTTTTCTTAGGTCTATAAAAACTTGTTTTATAAATATGGGTGTTCCTGTATTGGGTACCTATGTATTTAGTGTAGGGAACTCTTCTTATGGAATTAATCCTCTTACTATTATGTAATGCCCTTCTTTGTCTTTTTTTATCTTTGTTGTTTTAAAGTTCATTTTGTCAGAAAGTATCATTTCAACCTTGCTTTTTTCTGCTTTCCATTTGCTTAGTAAATTTTTCTTCATCCCTTTGTTTGGAGCCAATGTGTGTCTTTACATGTGAGATGGTGTCTCATATAGCACACTGATGACTCTTGACACTTTATCCAGCTTGTCATTCTGTATCTTACACTTGGGACATTCAGCCCAATTACATTTAAGGTTATTATATTGATGTGTGAATTTGATCCTGTCATCAAGATCCTAGGTGGTTATTTTACAGACTTGTTAATGTAGTTGCTTCATAGTGTCATTGATATGTGTACTTTTGTGTGTTTTATTAGTGGCTAGTAGTGGTTATTCCTTTCCATATTCATTGCTTCCTTCAGGAGCTTCTGCAAGGCAGGTCTGGTGATGGATTCCCTAAGCAATTGCTTGTCTAAAAAGGATCTTATTTCTCCCTCTCCTTTGAAACTTAGTTTGGCCAGACATGAAATTCTGGATTGGAAATTCTTTTGTAAGAATGTTGAATATTTTCGCTGGTCTCTTCTGTCTTGTAGGGTTTCTGTTGTAAGTTCTGCTGTTAGTCTGATGGGCTTCCCTTTGAAGGTGATCTGGCCTTTCTCTCTCGCTACCCTAACATTTCTTCTTTCATTTCAACCTTGGAGAATCTGATGATTATGCATCTTGGGGTGGATCTTCTCATGGATTATCCTACCAGGGTTCTCTGGATTTCTGAAATTTGAATGTTGATCTGTCTTGTTAGGTTGGGAAAGTTCTCCTGGATTGCATTCTGATGCATGTTTTCCAACTTGGTTCCATTCTCCCTGTCTCTTTCACATACCCCAATCAGTCATAAATTTTGTCTTTTTATTAATTTATAATCCCAAATTTTGGAGGTTTTGTTCAATCCTTTTCATTCTTTATTCTCTAAACTTGTTTATTTCAGCAAGATAATCTTTACATTCTGAAATTCTTTCCTCCACTTTCTCTATTCTGCTATTGATACTTATGGTTGCATTGTAAAATTTTTTTGCATTCTTCTATAATCTTGTTTGCCTTATTTCAGCAAGGCAATCTTTAAGTTCTGAAATTCTTTCCCCCACTTTGTCTATTCTGCTATTGATACTTATGGTTACATCATAAAGTTGCTTCTTGTGTTTTTCAGCTCCATCAGCCAATTTATATTTCTGTCTAAACTAGTTATTCTGGATAACAGGTCCTGGAATGTTTCATCATGGTTCTTAGCTTCTTTGCATTGGGTTTGAACTTTCAGCTCAGCAAAGTTTGTCAGTTCCCACCTTCTGAAGCATACTTCTTTCTATTCATCCATTTCAGCCCATATTGACCCTTCCCTACAAGATACTTATTATCAAACTTTTGGTAAACTAGTGGGTGATAGTAATTATAGCTGTGCTAGATTAAATAAACAAAATAATGTTCACAAAGTAAACATTATAAGGAGCACCTCCCACTACTGCGTAATTCAAAAACAAACAATAGCAAGTCTGGTGGTCTTGCTGAGTGCTTACATACCCATTGTTTACATACTCATTGTTCATTGTTTATTGTGCATTTCAGGGATTATTCTATACTTCACAAATTTTTAATTTACAATAACTTGTACTCATTATTCATTCATTTATTTTTATTCTGCTTGTTTCACTTCAGGGTTGCAAGTGGCTGGAGCTTCTTCCAGCAGTTTAGAACACAAGATGGGAGCCAAGCCTACATAGGATGCCATTTTCACACAAAAGTAAACACACACACATGTACTGGGACAATTTAGACATGACAATTAATCTAAAATACACATCTTTGAGATGTGGTAGGAAAGAAAAATACCTATAAAAAGTTCACACAGATGTGGGAAAAATATGCAGACTCCACACTGATAAAACAAACCTTTTACACAAATTAAACTAAACAGAGTTTAGCTGAAGAAAGAACAATTCACTAATTGAGCAGTCCCCAGAACCTTAGTAGTTTCATAGTGACCCCATGATTGCTGTATGGACAGATAACATTTATGCACAGGAAAAGGAAACTGACTGTGGAGGCTTAAATTCTTCCATCTTTAATGCTAGTCTGCAATGCCTACTTCTGATTAACACCAGCTCAGGAAATGTCTAAGATTTCTACTGTGCTTAGTTTTGCATGTACTTAATGTAAATCCTGACCTTAGGTCAAACAACTCTGATATTACTGCAAAAATTGCAGAATTTTTTTATATGGCATTCTTATCTTTTCCCGACTGTTTAATTGTTCTGCAAAATTTTATAGAGCACATAGACACTTTCCCTATAGTGTTTGATACTTGAGTTTTCGGGGAATAACACCTCAAAGTACCAGACTTGTAGCCACCCAAGACCATGCTCTGTTTGTTATTTCCCTCCAAAGTCAACTCTCATTGACAACCTGGATTTGTCTGCCTGATTCTTCAGTTTTTAGGCTACTTCTGCATTTAGTAATTGCTTTACATACATAGCCCTTTCACAAGACAACTGGCAACATAGCCATCAGGAAACTAAGAACCAATCTATGGACAAGTGGAAAAAGTCATCAGCAGGGTAAATCTCTGTGTGGTTATCATCTGGGTAGGGTGGTGTTGCTCATTTTCTAAATGCAAGTGGACCACTGCATGAGTATGGAATTGTCCTAAAAATGCCAGGCAGTGTAGAGCACCTGTTATTAGAAAACTAAATGGCACACAGAAAGGAAGATGGTTGTGCAATGGCAACATTGGGCTTGTTCTTTTGAGCTGTGTGTGATCACAGAAGCACAGTTAGTAGCTGAGGTGATGATATGAAAGTTAGAGGAAGAATTACAGTTAGGGATATGAGGGCATCCATGTCTGTGTTAGTGTCTGACCTGGTAAATAAGCTCAAAACTCCAAAAGAACATTTGGAAGCTAGTCTGCCAATTTTGTATTACTGGGAGTTTGGTAACTCTATTGAGCAAAAGTGCTAACCTGGACTGGGATATTAAGACCTGGAATCATTGGGAATGAAATATTGAGTCAGATGATGACATAGATGTTACCTTGAAGGAGGAGGAGGATCATCCTCCCATTTTATAATTAAGAACACTAATCCAATGGAAAGCAAAAGCCCAGCAGAAGCAGCTGAACAATAAGTTTACAATCCTTTCAAGAAATCTTCATTTTCTGAGAGTACACCTTGACTTTCATTATTATGATTATTTGTCTTTGTATCATCTCTAGGCATTAAGAATGATGTGGCATGTAGAATTCCTCATAATTATACTCAGTGTGCTCTCAATGACTGCTTCTGAGGTATTTCTTTAATGAACTTTGAAATGTCCCTCATGTCTACATTCTACAAAATTCTGTGACATTAAATACATTAACTTATGCACAGGGGATAACTAGTGCCATTATTAAGAGTGGAAGTTGTATACACATTCCTGACAGTTCTAGCAATAAAACTATAACCCTACAAACATATACATGAAAAAATAATAGCGGTCTCTGACTCTACAATTTCTGTATGTCTTTTTTATTTTTGCAGGGTTTTGTTGTTGTTGTTGTTGTTGTTGTTATTTAAGTCCTGATGTACATGTGCAGAACGTGCTGTTTGGTTACACACATGTGCCATGGTCTTTTGCTGCACCAATCAACCCATCACCTACATTAAATATGTCTCCTAATGCTCTCCCTCCCCTAGCCCCCAAAACCCTGAGAGGCCCCAACATGTGATGTTCCCCTCCGTGTGTGTGTCCATGTGTTCTCCTTGTTCAACTCCCACTTATGAGTGAGAATATGTGGTGTTTGACTTTCTGTTCTTGTGATAGTTTGCTGAGGACGATGGTTTCCAGCTTCATGTCCTGCAAAGGACAAGAACTCATCTTTTTTATGGCAGCATAGTATTCCATGGTGTATATGTGCCACATTTTCTTCAGCCAGTCTATCATTTATGGACATTTGGGTTGGTTCCAAGTCTTTGCTATTGTGAACAGGGCCACAATAAACATACTTGAGCATGTGTGTTTGTAGTAGAATGATTTATAATCCTTTGGGCATATATCTAGTAATGGGATTGCTGGGTCAAATGGTATCTGTAGTTCTAGATCCTTGAGGAATCATGACACTGTCTTCCATAATGGCTGAACTAATTTACACTCCCACCAACAATGTAAAAGTGTTCATGTTTCTCCACATTCTCTCCAGCATCTGTTGTTTCCTGACTTTTTAATGATTGCCATTCTAACTGGCATGAGATGGTATCTCATTATGGTTTTGATTTGCATGTCTTTAATAACCAATGATTATGAGCTTATTTAAGTATGTTTGTTGGCTGCATAAGTGTCTTTTTTTGAGAGGTGTCTGTTCATATCCTTTGGCCACTTTTTGATTTTTGTTTTCTTTTTGTAAAGTTGCTTAAGTTCTTTGAAGATGCTGGATATTAGCCTTTTGTCAGGTGGATAAATTGCAAAAATTTTCTCCCATTCTGTAGGTTGCCTTTTCACTCTGATGATAGTTCCTTTTGCTCTGCAGAAGCTCTTTAGTTTAATTATGTCCCATTTGTCTACTTTAGCTTTTGTTGCTATTTTTTTAGGTGTTTTAGACAAGAAGTCTGCCCATGCCAATGTCCTGATGGTATTTCCCAGGTTTTCTTTTAGGATTTTTATGGTTTTAGGTCTTGTGTTTAAGTCTTTAATCCATCTTGAGTTAATTTTTGTATAAGATGTGAGGAAGGGGTCCAGTTTCAGTTTTCTGCATATGGCTAGCCAGTTTTCCCAACACCATTTATAAATAGGGAATCTTTTCTACATTGCTTGTTTGTGTCAGGTTTGTCAAAGATCAGATGATTGTGGATGTGTGGTGTTATTTCTGATGCCTCTGTTCTGTTCCTTTTGTCTATATATCAGTTTTGGTACCAGTACCATGCTGTTTGGGTTACTATAGCCTTGTAGTATAGTTTGAAGTCAGGTTGCATGATGCCTGTGGCTTTTTTCTTTTTGCTTAAGATTATGAAGTTTGGCTGGATATGAAATTCTGGGTTTATAATTCTTTTCTGTAAGAATGTTGAATATTGGCCCCCACTCTCTCCTGGTTTGTAGGTTTCTGCAGAGAGATCCACTGTTGGTCTGATGTGCTTCCCTTTCTGGGTAACCCGACCTTTCTCTCCGGCTGCCCTTAACATTTTTTCCTTCATTTCAACCATGGTGAATCTGAAGACCATGTGTCTTGGGGTTGCTCTTCTCAAGGGGTATATTTGTGATGTTCTCTGTATTTCCTGATTTTGAACACTGGCCTGTCTTGCTAGTTTGGGGAAGCTCTCCTGGATAATATTTTGAAGTGATTTCCAACTTGGTTCCATTTTCCGCATCACTTTCAGGTACATCAACCAAACATAGGTCTGGTCTTTTCACATAGTCTCATATTTCCTGAAGGTTTTTTTCCTTTCTATTTATTTTTCTTTAATGATGTCTTCATTAAATGTCAGACAGCTTTATCTCATTAAGTTGATCTTCAATCACTGATATCCTTTCTTTCACTTGAATGATTTGGTTATTGATACTTGTGTATGCTTCATGAAGTTCTACTGCTGTGTTTTTCAGCTCCATCAGGTCATTTATGTTCTTCTCTAAACTGGTTATTCTAATTAGCAATTCCTCAAACCTTTTTTCAAAGTTCTTAGCTTCCTTGCATTAGGTTAGAATATGTGTCTTTAGCTTGGAGGAGTTTGTTCTTACCTACCTTCTGAAGCGTACTTCTGTCAATTCATCAAACTCCTTCTCTGTCCAGTTTTGTTCTGACTCTACAATTTCTTTCCCCCAGTGGCTCTCTTTTTGATTTGGATCCCAGGGATTTTCGTGGCATAAAGTATTATTAATTTTTTGTCTAATACTTGACATTGGTATTTTTACCTGCTATTGCTGTGACTTCTGCTTACAAGCAGAAAACAAATTGTTGCAACATATCACCCACAGTGCCATACCCAACTCAGAGACTCGAGGACCATCACCATAAAGAAGGGTGCACAAGAGTGTCTTATGGCTTGGCTGTGTCCCCACTCAAATCTCATCTTGAATTCCCATGTGTTGTGGGAGGTCCCAAGTGGGAGATCATTGAATCATGGAGGCAGGTCTTTCTCATACTGTCTTTGTGAGAGTGAATGAATCTCACAAGATGTGATAGTCCTACAAGAAGGCATTTCCCTGCACAAGCTCTCTGCCTGCGGCCTTCCACACAAGATGTGACTTGCTCCCTGACTTATGCCATGATTGTGAGGCTTTTCCAGCCACAAGGAACTGTAAGTCCATTAAACCTCTTTCTTTTGTAAATTGCCTAGTCTCAGATGTGTCTTTATTAGCAGCGTGAAAATGGACAAATAGAGTATAAGAACCTTATTAGATGGGTGGAATGTGGAAGCTAAAGTAACTCCATCTTTGGTAATTTGCCGTACTCACTTCTTTTGGGAACAAGCCCCCAAATCTGGCCATAAACTTGCACCAAAACTGGCCATAAACAAAATCTCTGCAGCACTGTGACATGTTTGTGATGGCCATGACACCCACGCTGAAGGTTGTGTGTTTACCCAAATGAAGGCAAGGGAGACCCGGCTCACCCAGGGCGGAAAACCAGTTAAAGGTGCTCCTAAACCACAAACAATGGCATGAGTGATCTGTGCCTTAAGGACATGTTCCTGCTACAAATAACTGGCCAGAGCCCATCCCTTCGTTTCCCATAAGGAATACTTTTACTTAATCTGTAGAAACAATGCTTACCACTGGCTTGCTGTCAATAAATATGTGGGTAAAACTCTGTTAGGGGCTCCAATCTCTGAAGGCTGTAAGTCCCCTGATATCCCACTCCACACTCTCTATTTCTGTGTGTGTATCTTTAATTCCTCTAGGGCCACTGGGTTAGGGTCTCCATGACAAAGCTATTCTCGGCAAGTGGTGCCCATAGGGCTTGAACCCAGGTCGAAAGGTCACCGGAAAGATGGTTTGAGAATGTGGAACTAAGCTGAAGGACACCCAAGCACTCTTAAGCTGTCCCTGTCGTGAGTAAGAAGGGGAGCCTAGAAGTATCAGAGTGAAAATGGGACAATTGTGTGCTCCCGTTTGTTCCCCCTTGGAACCTTTTCACAATAATGAAGAGGAGGAAGGAAAGTAGAATGAAGTAACAGAAGAGGTAACAGAGCAGGTTTGTTTGCCAGCTAAAGCTGAAGTGTCAAAGGAGGAAGAGGTCCATCCCTACCCTTCCTCACATCCTCCTTATTCTGAAGAAAAAGCGTGGCCTGAACTTCCATATCATTCTTTTCCAGAGGACACTTGGTGAAAAGTAGTTTCCCCAGTAACTGTTCAAGCAGCTCCTCAAGCGACCACTCTCAGTTCTATTCAGGCAGGAATTCAGCAAGCTAGACGAGGGAGTGATATTCAGGCATGGCAGTTCTCTGTTAGACTACACCCCCTAAATCAACAGGGAAATATAGCTGCATTTGAACCTTTCCTTTTTAAATTACTCAAAGAATTTAAACAAGATATTAATTAATATGGACCAGGTTCTCCTTTTCTTATGGTACTGTTGAAGAATATTACTGTCTCCAGTCAGCTGTTGCCAGTGGGGATGATAGGATTACTTCTAAGTAGATCTGTTTAAATTAAAAAGGAATGCAGGTACATACAGAAGTCATTGACTCAGATTATAATGGGGAAATTCAAATTGTTACACCTACTTCTGTTCCCTGGAAAGCAAAGCCAGAAGAGCATATAGCACAATTCCTGATTGTGCCATATGTGGAAATGGGAAAAAGTGAAATTAAATGAACAGGAGGATTTGGAAGCATAAATAAGGCAAAGCAGCTTATTGGGTAATAGCAATTAACGAAGGAGGCTGAGGCAGAGTTATAGCTGATTCAAAAGCAATTCCATAAAGCTCGAACAGAATAAATCCAGAGAAGACTCTAGATTTGCTAATTTTTCCAACTCATCATTCACCTACTGTTGTTATTGTTCAAGAGAAAGATCTTTTAGAATGACTTTTTCTTCCACATACTAATTCACAGACTCTCCTTATTTGGATCCAATTGCTACTATGATATGAAATGGGAGAACTTGGATTGCTAAATTACATGGATATCATCCTAGAGAAATTATTGTCTCATGAAGGCAAAAATACAGCAAGCTTTTATAAATAGTCTTAGTTGACAAACCCATTTAGCTGACTTTGTGAGTATTCTCGATATTCATTTTCCTAAAATGAAACCATTTCAATTTTTGAAATTAACTAATTAGATTGTCTCTGAAATAACTAAATGTAAACCAATTAAAGGTGCTGATAATGTCTTCACAGATGGGTGTAGTAATGGTAAAGCTTCTTATTCTAGCTCAAAAGATAGAGTTTTCCTGATGCCCTATACTTCAGCTCAAAAAGCCAAGCTTGTAGCTGTAGTTGAGATATTGACTGCTTTGATATGCCTATTAATGTGATTTCTGATTCTTCATATGTGGTTCATTCCACACAATTAATTGAAAATGCTCAGTTATGATTTCATGCAGATGAACAACTGATGACTTTATTTACCACACTGCAAACAGCAGTTAGAAGTAGAATACACCCTTTTTACTTCACTCACATTAGGGCTCATACACTGCTTCCAGGACCTTTGACTGCAGGGAATCAAATGGCTGATCACCTAGTTGCTACTGCAATATCTAATGCTAGACACTTTCACAATTTAACCCATGTTAATATCTCTGGTCTAAAATGCAGATACAGCATTACCTGGAAAGAAGCTAAAGTGATTATCCAGCAATGCCCAACTTGCCAAATGGTACATTCCTCATCTTTTACAGGAGGAGTTAATCCTCAAGGATTGAAACCTAATTCCCTTTGGCAAATGGATGTCACACATGTTCCGTAGTTTGGGAAACTAGCTTATGTACATGTATGTGTGGACATTTTTTCTCAATTTGTCTGGGCTACATGCCAATCACGAGAGTCTTCTGCTTGTGTTAAACATTACCTTTTGCAGTGTTTTGCAGTGATGGACGTTCCAGCTTCTATTAAAACAGATAATGCTCCAGACTATACTAGCCAAACTCTAGCTATATTTTCTCTATATGGAATATTAAGCACATTACTGGCATCTCATATGATTCTCAAGGACAAACCATAGTAGAAAGAATGAATCTCTCCCTGAAACAGCAGTTGCAAAAACAAAAAAGAGGGAAAAAGGGACACCGCATATATAATTGAATTTAATGTTATTAACTCTAAATTTGTTGAGCCTGCATAAAGGTCAGATGTTATCAAGAGCTGAATAGCATCTACAGAAACCAGCTGCAAAGACAGAAGCAGAACAACTGCTTTAGTGGAGAGACCTGATAACAAAAATTTGAGAAATAGATAATAAGTTAGGCTAGAGACTATGCTTGTGTTTCTCCAGGCCAGAACCAGCAGCCAATTTGGATACCATCAAGACACCTGAAACCTTATTATGAGCCAGATGCCAAGGAAGAGATTCCAGGAGGATCCTGACGATCCCACGGTTGCAGCCATGTCAAGACTGAGGCTGAGGAAGACCCCAACTGTCACAAGCAACACCCATTGAACACAGCCACCTACCTGGGGACAGATCAAGAAGATGTCACAAATGGCAGAAGAAAACCTGAGGAAAGTGGGACATTGAGCCTTGCAATGACAATGAGTAATTTAATGATAGCTATGATAGCGGCGATCACCACTGCCATGAGTATTCCTTCAACAAGGGCTGACACAGAGAACAATTATACTTATTGGGCATATTTATCAACCTTGTCTGGCAATAATTCCTGGATGTAATCGCTCTATGATAAATTTACACATGCTTTCTGGTCTCAGTATTTACCATAATAAATCTGCTTCTATAATTGAAGCATACAACCCTCAAAAACCTATTGGTAAACAGAATTGGACCTGGCTGGAAATAATGTACTTGTTTAGGAAGATTGCATTGCAGAACAGGCAGAGGTGCTGCACAACCATTCCTATGGAATCATCATTGATTCATCCCCTAAGGAGATGTTTAGCTTGAATTGCACTTCTCAGACTGTGTGCCATGGTGACACTAAGTTCAGCTGCTCTGAACAAAATGGTCAGATGGTAGAAATGGTAAGAAACATGGCAAGGGTTCCTATTATCTGGAAACATGGTGGTATAGTGGCATCTCAACTTCCAATGATATGGCCTGCTATAGGAGCTAAACTTAAGGATTTGTGGAGACTATTAATGGCTTTTATAAGATTAAAATTTGGGAAAGAATAAAAAAAAGGGGGACATTTAGGGAACAGGTCTCCAAATCTGGCCATAAACTGACCCAAAACTGGCCATAAACAAAATCTCTGCAGCACTGTGACATGTTTGTGATGGCCATGATGCCCATACTGAAGGCTGAGAGTTTACCGGAATGAGGGCAAGGAACACCTGGCCCACCCAGGTTGGAAAACCACTTAAAGACGTTCTTAAACCACAAACAATGGCATGAGTGATCTATGCCTTAAGAGCATGTTCCTGCTGCAGACAACTAACCAGAGCCCATCCCTTTTTTCAGCCCACCCCTTTGTTTCCCAGAATGAATACTTTTAGTTAATGTATAATCTATAGAAACAATGCTTATCATTGGCTTGCTGTCAATAAATATGTGGGTAAAACTCTGTCCAGGGCTCTTGGCTCTGAAGTCTGTGAGTCCCCTGATACCCCCATTCTGCACTCTATATTTCTGTGTATGTCTTTAATTTCTCTAGCACCACTGGGTTAGGGTCTCCATGATTGAGCTAGTCTAAGCACTTCTAATTATCCTGAGTTCTGGGAATAGCTCTAGGCTTTATTCTGTATCCACAGTTCCTTATATAAGGCCACATACTTACCATAAATTCTGTCCTTAAGTTATGAAACTTTGACATCACACAAATTTGCAAGCTATAATGTATGTACCACTTTTCTGGAAGGTCAACTTAAACTTTCCTGCACATTCCATGCAGAGCTCATATACCATTTTCCTGTAGTATATAAGCCCTGTGTCAGGAAGGTAAGAGTGCAGAGATCTTGCAGCCACCCAAGACAACAGTTCTGTTCATAAGTCCTTCAGTAAATCCTTCTCCACTGAAACACTGAATTTGTCTGCCTTATTATTTGGTTTCTCAGCTCCTTTCACATCTGGGGATCACTTTTCATATATGATTCTTTCACACAATAATGACATAGAGAAAATTGAAGTAATGAAGATAAATGACTAGATTGGTTTCAGCTGGTCATTTTTCTTAATATATTTTAACAGCTTGAACAGTGTGTGCCTCTGATTGGCTGAGACTTGGCTCCTTGACAGAAGAATATTAGTCTGCTTATACAACAAGTTAAATAACACTCCACTATGTGTAGGAAAATCCTTAGGTCCAACTTACCATACGTAGTGAGCCAGCTTTAGTCTGAACTTAATTTACCAAATTCCCCTCTTTTGCTCAACCTCTGAATTTTGAGAGATATACTAAAACTTTAGGCATTTACATCATCCTCTGTTACTATAAGAAATTAACTTATTTGATTTCATTATAGTATGTACAAGTCTTATTTCATCTCGGATCTCATCTGTTTTGGGATGTTTCTGCTTGATTAAAGCATTAGTTTGATTATATGGCATTGCATGAGTGGCTGTAGTGTAAGTTTGGTCTAGTCTGTCAGAGACTATCACAGAAACTCAATCCAAAACAATTGCCTCAAATAATATTGCTTAACAATTCATCCCTGCTAGCCAGGTTCTCACCTAGCTGAGAGTTACCAAAACTGAAGACTTTAATGCTACACTCAGTTATAATTTTGGTTTCTGGTCTCTACATGTTACTAACAGGTTGGCTATAGTGTCTACATAATTACATATTTTAAAATGTTTTTGTCATCCCAGTCAAAAAGAGACCATTTGACATATTATAAATGGCTGTATGAAAACATTTAAACCTTTTCAGAGAATACAGCACACACTGTTATGGCTATCAGGAGGATAACACCAGGAATTTAGATATTGCTCCTTAGACAGTGTCATCATGAACCAAACCAGAAAAACAAAAATTGAATAAGTCAAAGTATGAGACAGATGAGGAGTCTACACATTTAAATCAAGTAGCCTTCTAATCTTGATTGATGAAGAAAGACTGCATTCTAATTCATTCAATGAGGTGAGTATCACTGTAATACCAAAATTGGGCAGACTCAAAAAAGAAACAAAACATTAAGCCAATATCTCGATAAGCATAGATGCAAAAATTCTCAAAATACTAGTAGTTTGAATCCAGCAGCATATCAAAAGCTAATTCATGATCAAGTAGGCTTTAACCCTGGGATACAAAGTGGTTTCTACATGCAAAAATTAGTAAATGCAATTTATAACATAAACAGAACTAAAAGCAAAACCACATGATCAACTCAATAGATTCAGAAAAGTCTTTTGATAAAATTCAACAATCTTTTATGTTGAAAATCCTCAAGTAGTCACTGAAGAAATATACCTATGACATCCTCACAGCCAATATCACACCAAATGGGTAAAAGTTGGAAGTATTTCTCATGAGAACTAGGATGCTCACTCTCACCACTCTTATTCCACATAGTACTGGAAGTCCTAGCCAGAGAAATTAGCCAAGATAAAAAAATATCCAAATAGGAAGAGCACAGTCAAATAATCTCTCTTTGCAGATGATGTGACTCTACACCTAGAAATTCATAGTCTCTGCCCAAAGTCTCCTAGAACTGACAAACAACTTCAATAAAGTTTCAGCATACAAAATCAGTGTATGAAAATTAGTAACATTTCTATGCACAAAATTTATCTAGGATGAGAGTCAAATCAAGAATGCAGTTCCATTCAAAATAGCCACAAAAGAATAAAATACTAGGAATACAGCTAGGAGGGAAAAGATCTCTACAAAAATTGCAAAATACTGCCCAAATAACTCAGAGATAATGCAAACAATGGGAAAGCATTCCAGGCTCATGAATAGGAAGAAATAACATCATAGAAATAGTGATACTGTAAAAAAAAAAAAAGGTATCTTACAGATTCAATGCTATTCCATGTAACTACTAAGGCCGTTACTTTTGCAGAATCAAAAAATAATTACTCTAAAATTCATATGCACCAAAAAAGAGCCCCAACAGACAAAGCAATTCTAAGCAAAAATAGCAAAACCAGAGACATCACCCTACCTGGCTTTATACTAAAAAGTTACAGTAACCAAAACAAAAAGGAATTAATACAGTTGGGAGTAGGAGCTCCAAAACCTGGCCATAAATTGGTCCCAAAACTGGCCATAGACAAAACCTCTGCAGCACTGTAACATGTTCATAATGGCCTTAAAACCCAGGCTGGAAGGTTGTGGGTTGACCGGAAAGAGGGCAAGGACACCTGAACTGCCCAGGGTGGAAAGTCACTTAAATGCATTCTTAATCCACAAACAATAGCATGAGCAATCTGTGCCGTAAGGACATGATCCTGTTGCAATTAACTAGCCCAACCTATTTTTTTTTAAATTCAGCCCATCCATTTTTTTCCCATAAGGGATACTTACAGTTAATTTCTATAGAAACAATGCTAATGACTGGCTTGCTGTTAATAAATACGTGGGTAAATCTCTGTTTGGGGATCTCAGCTCTGAAGGCTGTGAGACCCCTGATTTCCCACTGCACATGTCTATATTTCTGTGTGGGTGTTTTTAATTACTCTAGCACTGCTGGATTTTGATCTCCACAATTGAGCTGGTCTTCGCAAGTGGCGTCCATTTGTGGGGGCTTGAATCCAAGTCGAAGGGTGGCTGGAGTGATGGTTGGAATGGAAAACTAGCTGAAGGATACCTGAGTACTCTTAAAACAATCCCCATGGTGAGTAAGAAGGGGAGCTTGGAAGCATCAGGGTAACAATGGGATAGGTGTGGGTTCTGGTTCATTTCACCTTGGAACTTTTTCACACCAATGATGAGGAGGAAGTAACAGAAGAGGGTAAAGAGCAGGCTTATTTGCCAGCTAAAGCTAAAGTGGCAAAGGAAGGAGAGGTTCATCCCTAACCTTCTGCACCCCCTCATTATTATTTTGAAGAAAAACACCCTCTAGATCTTTCTTTTCCAGAGGACACTGGGCAAAAAGTAATTCAAGCAGCAGCTCAAGCAACTACTCTTAGTTCTATTCAGGCAGGAATTCTGCAAGATAGACGAGAAAATGATTTAGAGGTGTGGCAGTTCCCTGTTAGAATACAACCCCCAGACCAATAGGGAAATATTGTAGCTATATTTGAGCCATTTCCTTTTAAATTACTCAAAGAATTTAAACAAGCTATAAATCAGTATGGAACAGGTTCTCCTTTTGTAAAGGGACTGTTAAAGAATGTTGCCATTTCCAGTCAGATGACACGTACTGACTGGGATGATCTTACTCAAGCTTGTGTAACTTCTGCTCAGTTCTTACAATTTAGAACTTGATAGGCAGATGAAGCTTCCATTCAGGCTGTTTGCAATGGACAGGCCCAATCTCAAATTAATATAACTGCAGGCCAACTTTTGGGGGGTGGCAGCTGGGCTGGTTTAGATGCACAACTGGTCATACAGGCTGATGCCATAGAACAGCTTAGAGGAGCATGCAAGTGAGCATAGGAAAAAAACTCACTTCATGTGCAGAACAATACTGTTCATTTAGTGCTATAAAATAGGGACCCAAAGAAATATACATTGATTTTATAGCTTGGTTACAGGAGTCTCTTAAAAAAATGATTGCAGATTCGGCTGCTCAGGATACAGTGTTGCAGTTATCAGCTTTTGACAATGCTAATCCCAATTACCAGGCTGCTCTGTGACCTATCAGAAGGAGAGCACATGTAGTTGATTATGTCAAGGCCTGTGATGGTATCAGGGGTAATCTGCATAAAGCTACCTTGTTGGCACAGGAAATGGCAGGACTGAGAGTGGATAAAGAAAATATTCCATTTTCTGGAGCTTGTTTTAACTGTGGGAAGCATGGTCATACTAAAAAAAAAAAAAAAAAAGTAGAAAAAAAATCAGGGAGTCAGGCCATCAGATAGGGGAAAAAAGAAAATTGTTGAGCCTGAAATATGTCCAAAATGTAAAAAAGGAAAACACTGGGCTAGTCAGTGTAATTCTAAGTTTGATAAAGATGGGAACTCGATTTTGGCGAACACTATGAGGGGCCCATCCTGGGCCCCCTTCTAAACCGGGGCATTTCCATCTCAGGCCATTCCCTCACCCATGTATAATGTCTGTCCCCCACCACAGCCATTAGTGCCACAGTAAATCTATGCAGCACAAAAGCTGTGAGCCTTCTGCCTGAAAGTCTAGCTTAAGTTTAAAAAGTGTACAAATACCTACAGGAGACATTGGTTCAGATTACAATAGGAAAATTCAAATTATTATGTCTACTTCTGGAAAGCAGAGCCAGGATAGCACATAGCACAGCTTCTGATTGTGCCATATGTGGGAATGGAAAGAAGTGAAATTAAACGAACAGGAGGATTTTGAAGCACAAAAAACATGGCCAAGCAGCTTATTTGGTAAATCAAGTTACTGATAAACATCCTATCTGTGAAATAACTATTTAAAGAAAGAAATTTAAAGGTTTGGTAGATACAGGAGCAGACATTTAAACCATCTATCTACAGCGCTGGCCATCTGCAGGGCCAATTCAACCTGCTCAATTTAACATATTTGGAGTTCGTAAAGCTCCTGAAGTATATCAAAGTAGTTATATTTTGCATTGTGAAGGGCCCAATGGACAACCTGGGACTATTCAACAAATTATAACTTCTGTACCTATAAATTTATGGGGAAGAGAATTATTACAACAATGCGGAGCACAAGTTCTAATTCCAGAACAATTATATAGCCCTCAAAGTGAGCAAAAAACGCATGAAATGGGGTATGTCCCTGTATGGGACCAGAGAAAAATTTGCAAGTTTTGAAGGAAATGCTTCAAGAAGAAAAACAAAGTTCCTGCCAAAGTTTAGGAAATAATTTTTGATGGTGGCCATTGTTAAGCCTCCAGAACCTATAGCTTTAAAATGGTTAACAGATAAGCCAATTTGGACAGAACAATGTCCACTAAGTAAAGAGAATATGGAGGCTTTAGAGAAATTAGTTACTTTACAGTTAGAAAATGGGCACATAGCTCCAACATTTTCCCCTTGGAATTCTTCAGTTTTTGTAATTAAGAAAATATCAGGTAAATGGAGAATGTTAACTGACTTAAGAGCTATCAATTCAGTTATACAACCTATGGGAGCATTACAGCCAGGATTGCCTTCTCTTGCTATGATTCCAAAAAACTGGCCTTTAATAGCCATAGATTTAAAAGACTGTTTCTTTACTATCCCTTTAATTGAGCAAGATTGTGAAGGGTTTGCATTTACAATTCCTGCCGTAAACAACCTGAAGCCTGCTAGGCATTATCATTGGAATGTGTTGCCACAGGGCATGTTAAACAGTCCAAATAATTTGCCAGACATATGTGGGGCAAGCCGTTGAACCTACTCGTAAAAAATTTTCACAATGTTACATTATTCACTATATGTATGATATATTTTGTTTTGCCCCCACTCGAGAAATATTACTCCAATGTTGTGATCACTTGCAAAATTTGATTTCTTGCACTGGTTTAATTATAGCTCCTCACAAAATTCAGACTACTACTCCTTACTCCTACTTGGGGATCTTAGTAAATGACACTACCATTGTGCCACAGAAAGTAACCATACATAAAGACACATGCACACGTATGTTTATTGTGGCACTATTCACAATAGCAAAGACTTGGAACCAACCCAAATGTCCAACAACAATAGACTGGATTAAGAAAATGTGGCACATATACACCATGGAATACTATGCAGCCATAAAAAATGATGAGTTCGTGTCCTTTGTAGGGACATGGATGAAACTGGAAAACATCATTCTCAGTAAACTATCGCAAGGACAAAAAACCAAACACCGCATGTTCTCACTCATAGGTGGGAATTGAACAATGAGAACTCATGGACACAGGAAGGGGAACATCACATTCCAGTTACTGTTGTGGGGTGGGGGTTGGGGGGGCGGGGACAGCATTAGGAGATATACCTAATGCTAAATGACGAGCTAATGGGTGCAGGAAATCAACATGGCACATGGATACATATGTAACAAACCTGCACATTGTGCACATGTACCCTAAAACCTAAAGTATAATAAAAAAAAAAATTCTTGCAGCTAGCTGCGTTTTTCATTGACACAGGAGCAGAGTGATCCACCACTAAGAGTCGTACAAGGTCGATTTGGAGAGGATGCTCCCAACAGGAGGTGGCCCTCCTGGCACAGCATGTCCCCTAGCGGGGTTGCCTCAGGCTGGGCAGTCAGACAGCAATGGGACCAGACACCAGAGAGGGGTCAGAAGCTTTCACAACACAGGGAGGCACGTGCCAACCACGGGGGGCAAATGCTGACACTACCCCTCAGGTGCCCAGGTGTTCCTGCCCCCATGGTGCAGGACACATGCCACATGCACAGCACAGTCGTGATGGCATGAAGGCCACCATGTAAAGCCCCCACCCGAAAGCCGCCGTGACTGTGGCATCAGTGGTGACAGGCAAGTTCAACACGGCCCTGGCCGGGGGGCAGAGTCCATGGGCTCACCACACCCGACCCATGGGCAGATGGGCAACCCCCCAAGGGGTCCTTAAACCTCCATGCCAGAACGTGCTAGGTACCTGGATGGCGGGGGGGGCGATGAGGATGGGGGACCAGTATCTTGCCCCTGACCCTCGAGATGCCCTAGCAGGAAGGCTGGGGAGAGCAAGTGGAGTGGGCCGGGCCGTGCCCAGTGGTA